>NC_081573.1:39283538-39420669 GCF_022355385.1 Mustela nigripes
TTTAATATGAAGTCTTACAGGCTTTTTCCAGTTTTATTGAGAAATCATTGACATAAATCACTGTCTATGTTTAAGGCATACAGCATGGTGAATTAGTCTGTGATTCAACAAGACTTCCTGATGGCTCTGATAAATGTTCAACATTAAGAACACTATCCTAGATTCAGGTACACTGAGCTCAGTCCTGGCGCATACCATGGTAAACTAATTCTTCTTAACTCTTTCAAAAAATACTTCTCCAGTGATTCCAGCTTTAAATGAAATCCAGCTCTTCCTTGAGCTGGATCCTGGAGTTTATATGTGATTCCTTTCAGTGGGATCTACTTATTCTATACTGTCCTACGTTACTATACAGAATTACGTATTTCCCAGATCCCATGCCATGGTTCTGCCTCTGCACATTCTGCCTTCTCTGTCCACCTGCCCTTTCTTACCTGTCCTTCAAATGCTGGTCGGGATCAGGTGCCCTCACCTCCAGGAAACTGTCCCAGTAAACTCTGTTCTGAAATAAGACAGTGTTCTGTGCTTCCAGGGGAGCTGATTTCCCTCAGCAGGGTGGTTGTGTTTCATCTCCACTATAAAAACAGTGAGCTTCAAGAGAATAGGAAGTGCCCCCTTTTATCTCGTTTGGCTTTGAAATTACCAGAGTATGTTGCATATAGTAGGCATGCAAATGTTTGTCAGATGAATGAATCCATAGACACATTTAATCTGCACCATGACCCTGTAGGAGAGAGGTAATATATTAGGACATTTAGTCTAATTATAACACAATACATGCTCACTACAGAAAATATGGAAACTATTAAATAGTGTGAAGTATAAAATAAAATCAATTTATACTTTTACCACGCAGGGGTAATTCCTCTGTATGATAAAAAGTATAACATGGTAAGAGTTAATATTCTGGAGCATTTCTTTCTAATCATTCTGTTCACATTGAAACAAAAAGTGCTAAGATTGTAGTTACATGCTATTTACTTTCCAGGCTTGTTTTCTGTCACTTTCTTTTATGCAGCACGAGGTCTACCAATAACCTTCATTGGTTTCCATCTGTTTGAAAATGCTCTCCTCTTCATACAAGGCAGTCACCCTTTCTTCTCTTGAAGAAGAGTCTTCTTTGCTTTCCCAGGCAATAATTCAGTTTTTGTTCCCTTTGTGACTCTTTCTCTGAGACCATCAAGTTGACTTATTTATCACTTCTCTGTGCTGATCTGCGACCTGACACAAATATCTCTTACAACCTTTAGATACCTTTTAAGTATGTGCTCATTGGATGCTTTACCTGTTCAACACCGAGCATCTCACCTTTGCCTCTTCTCCAAAACTTTTCCTTCTCCTTCCTTCTTGCCCCTTCCTACCCTGATTCTTCACTTGTGATTTGACATATTGGTACTATACCTGATACAGATGAGCAGAGAGAAGTATATGTAAGTTACATTAATTGCCCAAGGACACACTGGTATGCCTCTTTTTAAAGGAGAAAAAAAAAACACAATAGTTTGCAGTGTCTTTCAAATAAATGAAATACACATGAACCAGTTTTACACCTACAGGACTTATTTGCAACATTTATGCTCCAAAATGAAATTAAGCATTACCCACCACCAGAGTGGCTTACCAGCGAAGAGTTAATGCTGCCTTTAGCCATGAGCTGCAGTCAGAAATTCCCTGAAAATTGGCTTTGTTTCAGGCAAAGCTCTTGCAGGCACCAACTCACCTCCTGTCTACACATGGTCTACACAGAGGGCAGAGTAGATTGCATCAGTGGCCAGGTGTGTTAATTTTGTTAAGGCCAACAAAGAGGCAAAGGAGAAGAGAGCTCTTGTCAGATCAAGGTTTTGTTCATATTATTCTCCTTACCCTCTTCCCCTTCTTCCTCAGTTCACATTGCTGAACCATACTTGTTCGAGCTTCTCATTGAGGAAGACAGGAAAATAAAAGCACTCACTTGTGCAGATAAAAGAGCATGTGCTCCCTGAAGTCATTCCAGCAACGTACAATATAGCTTGCTACAAGCATGAGAGCGATGCGTTCTGTCCATAAGGAACATCATCTAGACGCTGCCTTCTGTGCTTTTGGGCTGTTTTCTTGTTTATTTATTTGAAAAAAAGAACAGTAATAAAAACAAGAAGTACATGTTTTTTTTCCTCACCTAAAAATGATCAATAGATAATTGTAAATGAATTTTTCTGAAAGCAACTGGAGAGAGATTATGCAGTTGCATGAGGTAAGAGAAGATGCACTCTGACAGAGTCCGTTATTAGAATCTGAGGGCTGGAATGTTTCATTTCCTCTTATGACAAGGTATCATGTTAACCCTTTGGCAGAAAATAAACCCCTTGAGTGGACTGTATTGTCAGTCCAGTTTGTCTGTTAGATCAGTCAGTGATATTTATTGAGTGCCTACTGTGTGCACGGGTGGGAATGCCCAGGAACACTTTATGAACATTGTCACTCTAGTAGTTGTCCACAAACACGGGTCCAAGCAAGTTCTCTGAGACTATGCTTCAAAGAGAACTGATCTAGAGCCAGCAACGCCCCCTCTTACCCCCAATATGCAGTATAAAATAAAACAAGTGACAAAAAGTCCAACTCAAGATTTCTATGATTGGTTTCTCTAACTAGTACCAAGGAACTGGTAATGATTAAACCAATGTTTCTCAAATTTTGGCTTGTCAAGGCCCAAAGCCTCATAAGTGATACAGAACCCCAGTTTGAGAAATACTGTTCTAGACCATTCCCCACAAAACATTTTGTTTACAATATATGAACAGTAATAACCAATGTTAACTTGCTCATAGACTTTTTTTCTGTCTTTTTTTTTCTTTGTCATTAATTGAAATGCCATTAGGGCAATAAAACTTGAGTATAACATGTTCCTAGTTAGCTCACCCACTCCTAGATGTAATTTCTCAGGAAAATTACATGGTTTAATTATAGTTAGTGAGGGAGTATGAACAGTAGTGCCTTCATTTGTTCGCACAACCACTTGTTTATTTAACATGTAATGTGGCGCCATAGTTAGATCCTGTGCTAGGGATCGGGGATAAAAAAGATGAGAAAGGCCTGAACCATTCTTTTAGAGAATCAGAATCGAGTGGGGATGACAAGGAAATATAAAACTATGAGATATGGTTGTGCAGTGATAACAGGGAGCTCACAGAAGGAGCTCCACCTTCACCCCAGGTCAGGAGATGCTTTAAGAGTAGTTGTGACTGCGCTGTGTTGGAAGGTAAGGAGGCTCATTCCTCTCATGGAGTCGGAGCGTGGCTCCTAGAATGATGAAATGAGATTGAGCAGCTTTTTAGCAGGGCCATGCTACAATGCTAATGAAGGGATAAGAGTGCCTACCTTAGGGATCAGCACTCTGAGTCTGAATTGTGGCCTAGTCAAGTCAACAGCCTGCATGACCTTAGGGGTATACCTCAACTTATCTGAGCTCCATTTTCTCATTTGCAATATATGGATAATAATAGTGCTGGGGTTAGTTACACTGAGGATCCACTTCAAGATAATGCATTTAACATCCCGAGTACACTAACTACCCTGTACATAAACAGTATTCTCTAAATAGGAGTGAAAATAGTAATGACTATCAAATGAATTGAGTACAAGTTACAGCCCTACTCTGAAGAACTGGAAAGGTAAGATCTGGTCGTTGGTAAAAGGGCTATAAAATGGATTTTAGCAGCAGACTTGGTCATCATACTCCTAGAGCATCTATACATTTTGATTGTAAGCTAGAGATTCTATGCAGCCCTCTGAGTATTTGTTGAACTTCCTGTTTGAAAAGAGAACATAAGAAAATTTTACCCAGTTCTTAGTAGAAGTAACCCAAACCCCTAAGAGTATGAATTGCCTGGCTGACCATTTTCAATAGGCCATATGTTCTTGAAAACCTGAGCCATATGTAATCACATCTGTAATCCTAGTTCTTAACACAAACCTCATACACAGAAGGTGGTAATGAATGAGTATTGAATGAATAAACAAACCAGGTTTTTCTTTTCTTTTGTTTCATGTTCTTTTAATTTTTATGGATCACATTGTCAAAATACAAACCAGCCTGAACCATGTATCTGAGACAAAGATAAATTTTTTATAAAGAAAACATGTATTAAAATACTTTACTCATTATGTGCATTTTTAATTATTTAACATAGTTCCAAAAATTCCCATATAAAAAAAGACTTGTGTTCATGATTTTATTTAAATCACCAGCTTAGAGTTAAGTCCCATGACAAGGTGAAATATTCCTCATATTTTCTGCATTATTTTTTCAAGAGAATTAAAGAAGTGTTTGCTGAACTTTCAATTAATGTTGAATTAATAAATGCACTTGGCTTTGCTGTCCTCAGTATTACCCTTTACCTTGATTCCTTATATAGAATCTGCATGTAAGATTCCTTACATGGAATCTACAGGCATTCATGATCTCAGTTCTTGGCATTAGGAGTGGGCTCACCACATGAAAGGAGATGTAGGCCAATCATCGTCAAAATATAATTACAGTCTCAAGCTCTTTCCTAACTGCATGCTTTCTCCTTCATGTTCCCTTCATATATTCAGCTGTGAGAGCCCTTTCATAGGATTTTGATCGATAAGAGATGGTCCACAGCCTGGCACTATCCCTAAATTAAACAATAATGGTATCTCATCTTAAGATAAGTTTATGCATTTTTCTAGACATTTTTTAGCAATAAGTTGGTACCACTGGGGTCAAAACATTTTCTTGGCATTAGAGAACACAGTTTGTTCTACTATACCTGTTACAGTGTTTTTTGATTTTGTAAATATTTTGGGGGTGTTTGATAATTTTTGTAACATTTTGATTTGCCTGTAATTCAGCTGATATCAAAAGTATAAGGTTTGGACAAGAATGTGCCAGATTCTATGCCTTTATTCTTCCAGTGTATGACTTAGCAGTTAGCATATTCTCCGGTAAGACAATCTCTTTCACTACTAAGGTCAGTTCTAATTCAATAATAAGGATGAGCATCTTTATATGTCACCTGACAAAAATAGAATCTTCAGCCCACGATGGCCTAATATCAAGATTCTGGGGTTCTAGAATCCTGTAAAAATATTTCACATACTTTGGAATTTATCATTATGTTCTATGTGGTAAATTTTTATTAATAGGTAGAGTGAAAGGATGAAATAGGTCAAAAAAGGAAAGTTCCATGAGTGACAGTAAAAGGATTTTAAATTAGGATTTGATAATTTTATTAATTTTGTAAATGGGAAAGTAAGTGCTTATGTCTTAATACATTCACTCAAAATTATCTAATGATATCCCTAGCTGCTGCAGAGTGAATGATGGAGTCTCCTTTTTGTGGGTAAGCATGAAAGTCATTAATTTTAATGAAAGTAATGTGTGTGTGTGTATGTGTGTGTGTGCTAATGTGGAGATCGTCAAAGTAAGCACCTTAAAAACTTGCACTGGCCTGAGCTGAACAATAAAACCATTATCTTCCAGATCAACAATGCACACTAATAAGGAGGTCTCTGTGTACAGTGGTTACCAAGAAGTTATTAAATCACTAAGTAAATCTCCAATTTACAACTAGGTGGTGTTGACACTAAGCAGCAGGTCAACTGTCATCATCTTTGATATTTCAAAGGCGATCATTATTCCCAAAAGGAAGGACATCCTTCACTTTATACGGCAGGCAGAGGGAAAAATTATTTTGTATGGCTGATAAATACAGCATAAAATCATATTGTCCTCTGATGAGGAAATAGCATACTCTACGGTCGTTGTCCTTTTGGGCTTCTCCCTACATAGTCGTACTCAGTCTTTTCCGTAAAGCCTCTAGCTGTTTTGAGTCCAAATATCTGGACTGAGGCCCAGAATGTGCATTTTAACCAGAACTTCACAGGGTTTGGGTGCAAGTTTCCAAGGTTTCATACTCTGAACAACACTTCCAGCTGTGCTGGAATTATGTTTTAAGAATTTATTTATTTATTTTAGAGAGAGCACAATGGGAGGGGCAAAGTGAGGGGAAGAGAGAACCACAAGAGGACTCCTTGCCAAGTGTGAAGCCGAACAGGGGGCTTGTTCCCAGGACTCCGAGATCACTACCTGAGTTAAAACCAAAAGTCGGACACTCAAGCAACTGTACCACCCACACGCCCCCAGAAATATTTTTTAAATGCAATGCTTCAGGATAAAAATTAACAACAAACCCTTGTCTTAGAAGCTATACATTGGAAGTCTGAAGGTCAAGATATACTTAGACAGAAGTATATATGTGTATATTTCTGTCAGTCTTTAAGAAAAGAAATTTCAGGGGCACCTGGGTGGCTCAGTGGGTTAAGCTGCTGCCTTTGGCTCAGGTCATAATCCCAGGGTCCTGGGATCGAGCTGCGCATCGGGCTCTCTGCTCCGCGGGGAGCCTGCTTCCCCCTCTCTCTGCCTGCCTCTCTGCCTACTTGTGATCTCTGTCCATCAAATAAATAAAAATCTTTAAAAAAAAATTTATAGCAAACAACAGATTGAAAGCTGCTCTTAAAGTATTATTCCAACATGGCTTGTCCAGGTTAATGATGGAATACACTGTATCTGTTCACTAGCCCCAGCTCAGAGATCATCAATTTAGAGTAGTGTGAATTGTTTCTTTTCCTTAACTTACTATTACCATTGCTTACTAGTATTCAAGTTCATTTCTTAAAGAAGTATATTATTTCCTTACTTTAAAACACTAAAGTTTGAGCCTTCCAAAGCTTGGGCCTAACTTAATTATCTCTGTATTCCTCAGGAGTAACCTCCAGCCAGGCACATGGTCATTGCACCTTAAAGTTTGGATATGGCTGGGTGAACCTACGTTATGAATATACTTGTTGGTAGCTCTAGCTTCTGTGAGCTATTTTCTTTATTATTATTGAATATTATCTGTATAAGATGCAGAAATCAAAGTTTTAGTTAATGATTAGAAAACAAATATTAAAGTAAAAGACAACTTTATCTAGCATGCTCGTAATTCATATTCTTCTAGACAGTTATTCATGGAAACAAATTACAGACAACTATATGTAGAAACTGTAGCATTTGTATATTATCTACCATGTGAGGGACGAAGATTATGGATCCAGAGTCTAGAAGAGTGACAAGCACGAAGTAGGTTATTAGTAAATATTTGTAGAATGATTGAATGAGTGCATAAATGAATGAATTTAAAGATGGCAGTGATTCCAGATCTCCAAGAACTTCCATGCTAATGAGGACACAATTATCACCACCAGGGCCAGTTGGGCCAATTAGAAAAAAGTGTACATTTTTGGTTAGATAAGTTAGAAAATGTAACTTCTCCAGGGAGGAAAATTGTAAAACATGCTTCTCTTCTTATTGAACTAATTAGATCCAGTCCCATGCCAAGGAGCATCAGCTAGGGCTGCGTTTGAAATTCCACTTACTTGTCATAGGATCCCTCCCATAGAGGGCACAACCTCTACAGCTGTATGTGGCAGCCCTGTATGTTTGTGACAACAAGTGACGCTGATATTCTGTGATGACAACAGTTAGTAAAGTGTGTCTCAGAGGGAAAGGGGGAAGCTCAGATGAAGAGCTCTCCATAGGGGCCAAGAAATCAGTAAAGGGGCAGAGGCAGAGCTGACATCTGAAAATTGTTACAGAGGATGGGGGGAAACTAGGCAATCCCAGGTCACAGGAAAGGGTGTTTTAGGCACAGAGGCTCGGCATGCACTGACACACAGGGGCTATTCAGGGCACTCTTATAGAATGAGTGGGTGAGGACAGATAGGTCCAGTGAATTGTAAACTGATGTTACAGGAAGTGGAAGAAAGCATACAACCAAGAGTTTGGTGTGATCCAATAACAATAACAGCCTATAAATTAATTCCTATTGAACAGTTATAGGTGTCAGGAACTATTCTAAGTCCTCTATATACACCAGCTAATTCACTCCTCTCCACAACCCCGTGAAAGAGGTATGATGGAAAGTACCCAAAATCTAGGCACTATCTATGCATCAGAATTTTGGGATTTCTATATCAGAATTTCTATAATCAGAATTGTTGTTATCTTTAAAGCAATATACTCAAAAGGTAAAACATTGAGAGGCCTGTAAGTTGGCATCATTGAGTGAAGAAACTTCCTTGGTCCTTGTGACTGCCTAGGTGAAGAATTCTTTATTACAAAACACAGTTGCGGGTGCATAAGGCTTTCTAATGAACCCAGGCACTCAACATCAGAATCATCAGAGGAGATGTTTTGTACAGATTCCCAATGGATCTCTATGGTAAGGATGAGAAATCTGTTTTTTTATTGTTTATTAACTCCACTGATAATTCTGAGAACCAGCTGTTATTTGAAAGCCATAACTTTAAAATACTATAATTCAGTACTATGAGCATGCCCTCTATTTGTATTTAGATGAGCAAGCCAATTAAATTTGTTTCAAGTTGAAGTAACTCTTGGCATTTTACCAGGAGGCTCATAAGGTTTGGCGAAATAAAAACATATACACAGGGTAAATGATATAAGAAATTCAATAGCTCATATTTAGGACACTAATATCTGGATATAACTTGGAGTTATTTGGGAACTATAATATAGGTTGATAGGTAAATAGATAAATAGAGATATTGGAGGTCTTCCACATAGTATTAGCAGAGGTTATATTTCTTTTGCATATTTCCAGAAAGCATAAATATAAATAATAATATATTTTGATCTTTGCAAGAACCTTTTAAGATGTAAAAAGAAGGCATTGTTAGTTTCATTTTCGAGATGCGAAAATAAAAGCTCTCAGCATTTATATGACAGTCTCTAAGTACAGCTCTCAGAAATTCAAATGTGAAATCCCTACACTCTCCACCCCTTCAACATAGTACCTCCTTTGCAGAAGGAGAAAGAGAAGTTGAAAGAGAAGTTCAAGAAGATGAAGAGGAGAGGGAGGGGGAGCAGGAAGAAGAAAGAGAAGAATACTTTAATCTCTTTTTTTTCCTCCAATGTGGAAAAAAGCACTAATTGTCTAAGAGACATTAGTGAATGTGCTAAAATTCAAAAGATGAACAAACTTAGGTTCTTTGCACAACTGAAAGCTGAATGTATGATTTACAACTAAATGTCCAGAATGTCTTGTTCAAACTATTGGTTTGCAGGTGACTGAATTGATACACTTATCTTTTTTTATTTTAAATATTTTATTTATTTATTTGACAGAGAGAGATCACAAGTAGAGAGAGAGGAGGAAACAGGCTCCCTGCTGAGCAGAGAGCCCGATGAGGGGCTCGATTCCAGGACCCTGAGATCATGACCTGGGCTGAAGGCAGAGGCTTTAACCCACAGAGCCACCCAGGCACGCCTTGATATGCTTATCTTGAACTTAGCAAAACTTTTAAATAGTTATTTGTTTACTCAACAAATTATATTGTGACAAGTTGTGGTTCCAAGTACAATGTAATAAAGAGGGAGGAACTTTAAAATACTTTAAAATACTATAAGTATCACCGGACTGTGAAAAGCAGAAGGCTAATTGAAGGCACAGCACACATGTGAGTAAAATAGCTTTCACAGTCCACAGAGAACAGAACTGGTACAGAGAGATGTGTGGACATAGTCTTGCTTCATAAAGAATAGGGGTTATCTTGAGCTGAATCTCAAAAATTAGGTCAGGCCATGTTAACTGAAAAGGAGAAGGATTGCTTAACTGTGTAACAAAGAAGTAATTTCAAGTGAGAGAGAGGTGGGTGCGTTTGAGCAACCTGAAAAGGGATAACTAATTGTTGCCTTCCAAAGAATCCTATATAGTTTCTTACACTCATTCTGTAAACATTTGATATTTACCACATACATGTGATTGTGTACAGCACTAGTCTGTGTAGGTCTCAGAAAAGCAGGAGGCAAAATTCACACTAGAAATAGCACCTGTGATAAATGAATGGGTAGGACTTGTTCCCACATATCAGACAAAGGAATTGCAATGTGGCACCTAAAATCAATGCAGCTCTTGGAGAGGGCACCAGATGCATTAACAGCAGCTTTCATTTCTCAACAGCTAGATGTAAAATGGACCATGTCAGGAAGAAACATCTGGGGATCCTTGGAAAACAAAATGTTGAATGAAGCCGAGTCAGGAGATTTGTAGCAAAGGGAGAAACCCATGACATGGAAGGGGCTTTGTGGACCCAGATTTGTACTCTTAAGTGTTTCTGGCCTGAGGAAGTATTGGGATGTGCTCTTGGGACAAAAGTTTCTTCCATTCCATTGTTAATGCATTGCTGGTAATAAGGATAGTCACTGGGGAAAGTACTAGGAGAAGGTGAAGGCAATATATAGATAAGACAAAGAAAGACATATGCTTTCATTCATTCTAGCATTTCCAGAGACACATCTAAGAAAACATCCTCAAAACTTGAGTTCTGGCTTCATGGTCTAAAGGGATCAGAGGATTTCACTCAAGAACTCAGTGTACATCTAATGATCTGAGCAGTGGTTTAATGTATAGTTGGGGAGGCTGTATGGTTTCATTAAAAGTATATACTTAGGAGACAGAGGGACAAGCCCAGATTTGATTCCTGGGTTTGTCCCTTATTGTCTCTATTTTCTTCAATAAAAAATAATTGACGGCAGTGTAGGGGGGGGTGGTGCCTGGGTGGTACCATTGGTTAAATGTCTGTCTCTTGATTTTGGCTCAGGTCATGATCTCAGGGTTGTAGGATTGAGCCCCATGTTGGGCTCCACCCTGAGTATGGAGTCTGCTTGAGATTTTCTCTCCCTCTCCCTCTGACCTCCACCCAACCACTTGTGCTTTCTCTCTCTCTCTAAAATAAATAAATCAATCTTTAAGAAAAAATGAGAATGATGACTGTGACTCTCACATACTGCTGATATGAGGATGAAATGTCATGCTGGTGAAGTCCGTGGTAGCATGCCTGGTACATAAGTGTTTCACAAATGTTAATTCTTCTCCTGCTGTTATTCTAGATTTTTCTTTCCCACTTTCTTTACCTCCTCTTTTTCTCCTCCACCTCCATCTCCAAAACTCACTGGAAATAATCCACCATGCAAGTTGCTATTATGGAAAAGGAGAAATGAATAATGCACAGAGAGTTCAGGAAGAGTCCAAATATTAGCGGGCCAGGGTAGGGGGAAGAGAAGAAAAAGAGGAAAGAGAGTTTACTCTAAATCTTGTTCTCTATAATTATTCCATATAGCAAAACTTACTTGTTCTTCATTCCACAAATACTTATTGAGATACTTCTATGTTCAGAATCTGTGATAAAGCCTTAACTTATGATGATGAATTTGTTGCATTTGTTCTTATGGAGTAATTGGGAAGACAGCTAAGGAGTTACACTGTTCAGTACATTAGGAGTAATGTATGAGTTACAGTGTGGTATGTATGATGAAGGAAAGCATGTGAGTAATTACTGGGCTTTCTAGGAAGAAGGTGGCAATCCATATGGCATTAGAGAACTGGTGGCTTTATGCCAAATAAATGAGCAGGTGGCAAGGAATGGATTGGATTTGGGATGACTAATGTTGCAGAGTTCAACAGACCAGAGAACACTAGCTTCTTTCACAGGAAGGAAGAAGTTCATATGATTCATGAGTTAAGTGAAGGCGCACCTGGGCAGCTCAGTTGGTTAAATGTCTGCTTTCATCGCAGGTCATGATCTTAAAGTCCTGGGATTGAGGCCCACATCAGGAATGTGGGATGCTTAGTAGGGAGTCTGCTTCTCCCTCTCCTTTTTCCTACTGCTCCTGCTCTCTAAGTCTCACTCACACACTCACTCTCTCAAAAAAAAAAAAAAAGTCAAATGGAACATGAGGAATTGTGAATGATTGGAAAACAAGGCAATGGACGTCACAGGAGGGCCTTCTAGAACAGCTCAGTAAGCTTGAGGTTTATACTGACAGCTATAGAATAGACTGAGAAGGTTGTAATTAGAGAAATAATAGAGTCAGATTACTTCATACATTAGCTAGATCTTTGGTACTCTGGGAAGAAGGGAGAGCTAGGCAGGAAATGTTTGGGAGATGGTGATGATGATGATGATGATGGTGATGATGGTGATTCAGTTATTTAGAATGCCCCACCCCTAGAAGGAGGTGGTAGTAAAGAGAAGTGTGTGGATTCAAGAGAAATTCAGTGGACAGTCACTTATATTCAAAATGTGTTGAGAAGTACTCAGTCAGTTCACTGTCTGCCTTTAGCCCAGGTCGTGATCCCAGGGTTCTAAGATCAAGTCCTGCATTGGACTCTCTGCTCAGCAGGGACCCTCTTCTCCCTCTACCTTTGATGCTCCCCTGCTTATGCTCTCTCTCTGTCAAATAAATAAATAAAATCTTTTTTAAAAATGTATTGACTACAGATTTTGAAACGAAAGAAGAACTACAGATGACATAAAATAGATGCATGTGTTTCCAAGACAGATTTAGGGAGAAAAGAACCAAGGGATCACCTTTCACTGGGAAGCTATGAGTAAGAACAATTGTTAAAATTAGAGTATAACAGAATGAATCCATTTTCAGCATATGTGGTCTAATGATGGAGGAGACCTTTATAAAATAATAATAATTGTCCCAGAATATCTAGACTATCATGAATAGAAATTTTGAGACTTAGACATAAAGCTTGATATTCTTCCCTGTTCTCATTTATTATTCCATGTTTCTGCCAGAAGTCTGGTATATACCAAACTTTTTTTCCTAGAATATATAAAACTTATATGAAAGTTTTAACCAAAGTTGTCATTTCTTAATCAGATTGGCAATGGTCTCAATGTTTCCAATAGACCTTGAAAATATCTAGAAATTTCCCCAAATTAGAGCTCTAGATAATCAATCTTGCACACTCTTAATTTAATTCAATGGAGTTCTGAGTGAAAACCAGTTCCTAAAATAATTTGCAATGCTAGGAGCTTTGACCTTAACTTTGAAACTACAAATATAGCTTCTTTCTTATTTATTTGCAAACACTATCAAAATTTTTCTGAAAAGTAGAATTTTGGGTATTTGGAAATGCTTCGTTCAGGTCTTTTATTACGTTTATTTAAATGTGGCTGGATAATACTTCTTTTGATTTTAGGCACAAATAACTCTGATCTTGCACTCTCCATGGCCCATAAAACTTCTGAACACAGAATAAAGGAAACAGTCATTCATCAAGCTACCTAGGGAAGGGGGAGAAATTGCCAAATTACTTCTCCAGTCTGTGTTAATGCTGACTGTCCAAACTATGAACTTTTAACTGTGTTGCTATTTTTGCACTAAGAGGTCATTTTTATATAATGACCTCTATCTGTTTGAAGAATAAATCTTAACTCATGGACTTTGTAGAGGGTAGAGCCAAGAAAAACTAATGCCAATAGCATTGGCTAAAGTGAGTACATGGTTTTCTCTAACAGATGTGCTACTCTGCTTATTTGAATAAGGCCCTTGAGCTTATTCCCCAGCTTATACTGGGGACTTAATTGTGATGACTTACTTTCTGTGTCCACTGGACTGGGCCCCTGGGTGCTCCGATAATTTCATCAAACATTACTCTGGGAGGATTGGTGGTGTGTTTTTAGATGAAATTAACAGTTGAATCAATAGGCTGAGTAAAGCAGATTGCTTGACCTGCATATGGGTGAGTCTCATCAAATCAGTTGAAAGAATAAAAGAGCTGATTCTCCCAAATGAGTAGAAGGAAAATCCTCCTGCTTTTGAGATTGAACAATGTTTCTTTTTCCTACACTTGTACTTAAACCAAAACATTGGATTTTCCTGGGTCTGGAGTCTGCTGCCCTTCAGACTAAAATATACACCATTGGTTCTCCTGCTTCTTAGCCCTTTATACAGTATCAACTCTCTTGAGTCTCTAGCTTGTCAAACGTAGGTCCTGGGATATCGTAAATACCTTCTTAAATATATTTATGTGTTATAAAGGTCTTTATATATAAATAAATGTCTTTATATATAAATATATGCATATGCATGTATACCTATGGATTCTGTTTATCCAGAAAACCCTAACTCATGCATTATTCTACAGGTACTGTCCAAACATCCATTTCTTTAATTCTTAAAAAACAGCAGTAAGGTATGTAATATTTTCCAAATGTATAGATAAGAAATCTGAAATTTAGAGTTTAAGTGATTTACCTTGAGACCCATTTGAACATCAAATGATCATATGCTGTTTATACAGAAGAAGTAGATTAGATACCTCCCTGCACACACACACACATACACACACACACTCCAATTCACTAGGGCTGGTGAATGTGCCAAATTGGTCTCTAACAGGCAGATGAATTTAATAGACCTTCCATAATTACTGGCCAGTAAAATGAAGAATAATTATGAAATATTGGTTTTAATACTCCCTTAGAAAAATTGGTAAAATTGATTAATACTCTTTCATTATGGATAGATAGATAGATAGATAGAGGATATAGGTTATGTAGATAAATCAAGCTGTTGCCCTCTCCTTATAAAAAACCCCATGTATGCAGGTTTTGGGTGTATCATCTTATTACAGCCCCAGAAGAAACTATTCACTTATACATTCATTTTATTCAGTCAACAAACAACAGTTGGGCCTACTTCCATGTTGTAAACATTTTACTAGGAACTGGGACACAGTAGGTGGTATGTAGGTGAATCTTTAATCATCAGTTCCCCTGGCGGGGGGAAATTGTGTGTGTGTGTGTGTGTGTGTGTGTGTGTGTGCGCGCGCGCGCGCAGCTTTCTCACATTTCTGGAGGCTGGGAAGTTCAAGTCAATGTGTTGGCACATTTGATGTCTAGTGAGGTTACCCTTCCTGGTTTGCAGAAGTCTGTCTTCTTGTATTCTCACATGGTAAAGAGAAGACAGTGACAATAAGCTTTCTGTCTCTTCCTAAAAGGGCACTAATCCCATTGATGAGTGCTCCACCCTCTGGCCTAATTTTCTCCTAAATCCTCCCTAATACCATCACATTTCAACATATACATTTTGAGAGGACACAAACTATCAGCCCATTACATCAAAATGATGTAAGGGATTGAGCGCTAGTGCCAGAATTCAAAATAGAAACTCCTGTTTCCAGGTCCAGTGTTATTCTTAAGACATTAAGTTTACCTAATGAAAGTGCTTTCACTTTTCCCTTTACTTCCCTCGGTCTTAAAATTAGACTCATATATCCATAGCAAAATTAAGTTGGTTTGTAGCCTCAACAACTTTTCAAGTGAACTAGAGTGAGTTTGTTTGGTGAAATGGCCACTGATAATTTATTTTTCCACATTTGATTGGGAGAATCTTTGGCCATTTCTGAAAATTCATTTCCTACTGCCATTCACTCTGGAACTCATTATTCAGAGTTACTTATGTGAGAATCAGCTCAATGGCAAGTTAGTACATGCCTTCAAAGAGGCTGGTATCCTAGCTCAGACTGGGTTATATATTTTATTATTTTTTTAGCGATTTTATTTATTTATTTATTCGACAGAGAGAGATCACAAATAGGCAGAGAGGCAGGCAGAGAGAAAGAGAGGGAAGCAGGCCCCCTGCTGAGCAGAGAGCCCAATGCCGGACTTGATCCCAGGACCCTGAGATCATGACCCAAGCCGAAGGCAGTGGCTTAACCCACTGAGCCACCCAGGTGCCCTGAGTTATATATTTTAAACTGCTCTGTATTTTCTTTGATGATACTGTCATTCTTAAAGATCCCCCTACAGCTGCTCTGGTAGATGACGATTTAACACTGAAGTAGCACACAGGTCGGTCAAAGTGAAATGCTCACTTTGTATAGTCTATATTTTACACCATCTCATCCCAAATATGATCCCAAATGGAATGAAGATCTCGTGTGATTTGGGAGGTGGGGGGGTGGGGGACAAGGAATATGGGATTGGAGTCCCAACTCTAATCCTGCTGTTCCCCAAATCTGAGATCCTCTTTCCTTTCCTGTATTTATGCTTCTGTCTTTTTTGCATCTACAGTAGGTAAATACTTGACATAAGTATATATTGGGGATTTTGAACACTGCAAATTACAGAACAAATGTAAGAATAATGTAAAACTAAGCATTACCTTCAGTGAGATATCATTATAAGGAACTAACATTTCAACCGGAAGTGGACATGGTAAAATGACTCCATAGCTAGGTTGTCCTCTCTCCTAGTTCCCTAGCATTGTGTGCAGCTAGTAACAGCAGAGGTCAAAGTCGTGTTAGTGCTATAGAACTAGTGACCGTAATCTCTAACATTTATTGTTTGTCATTATACTATTTATTACTAAGCAGTTTATACAATCTCTCAGAGCCTTAGTTCATCATCTATAAAATGGGAATAATATTAGTACCCACTTTGGGTGCCAGGGTGGCTTTTAGTTAATCTGACTTCATCTCAGGTCATGATCGCAGGGTTCTGGGATGGAGCCCCATGCTGGGCTCCCTGCTCAGGGGGACTCTGCTTCTCCCTCTGCCCCTCCTCCTCCCTCTGTTCATGCTATCTTTCTCTCTCTCAAATAAATAAAGAAATAAAATCTTAAAAAAAAAAGTAGTACCCACTGCATGGGGCTGACTTGATGGTTTAATTAGTTAATACATGTAATAGTTAAAACTGTTTCAGCACATATGAGGTGTTCAATAAATGGTAATTAGGAGAAAGAAACAGGATCTCTGCTAAGAAGTTTGTCTAAAATGTCTTATATTGTCACAGTGACTTTGAGTGTATATTCCATTGTTGTTGTTGTCATTTGACTGAATTGTTAAAAATCAGAGTGACTAGGGCATCTGGGTGGCTCAGTAGGTTAAAGCCTCTGCTTTTGCCTCAGGTCATGATCACAGGGTGCTGGGATTGAGCCTCAAGTCGAGCTCTCTGCTAGGCGGGGAGACTCTCTCTCTCTCTCTCTGCCTTCTCTCCTCCTACTTATAATCTCTGTCTGTCAAATAAATAAATAAAAACAAATCTTAAAAAAAAAATCAGAGTGACTAAGTAGAAAAACTGGGATTCAAACCCAAATCTATCTGACCACAGAGCTGGAGATCTAAACTCTTGAATGCTTCTGGCTGCATGGGCCACAATAGTCATTGTCTTTGGCTCTAAGTCTACAAGATGCAAGAAGAATTATTGCAAGTGAAGATGATATATTCCTGTTGATTGCTTTATGCAACACCATTAGTGATTTGGGAATATCTGACTAGAAAGCTGTGGGCCAATAAAATTAAGAAACACATTTTTAGGTTCACTCTCCCCTAGATGAATGCTTCTGAAGCTGACCAGTTGTTAATTTAAAGATCTGCTTGGCAAAAGGAGCTCTGAGACAAGTCATATCATTTAGAATAAGCATCATGCCAGAGGGCATATTTCTGCATGAATTCTCTCAATGGCTAGAGTCTGTAGTCCTCATTCCGCTTTTCATGCTCTTGCAGAACGAGAGCTTATTTTTATAGTTATACAGTATGCTGCTTTCTCCCATGGCTGGTAAAAAACACGATTTCAATTGTTGGCTTTGTAAGCTATAATCATGTAATTGGAAACAGCTGTGCACACAAGAAATATCATTCAAAGCAGTTTAATTAATACATCTTCATTGACAAATTCCACTCATAATACTGATATTATTGTGTGATTCTATAATCAAAAAGGTAATTTCTGAACCCCTGACTTTTTTTTCCAGATTATCTGTTCAACTTCTACTTTCTTTGAAAAAAGATATGTTGAGGATGACTTCATCTGAGCTCTCAGCTATCTTCCCAACCCACGTTTGTTTCAATCTCCTTTCCTCAGAGCTACAGCCAATACAGTCCAGCTTCAAACTTTGGTTTAATTGTATTGTGGATACTGTTGTATGTACCAGCTCTCCCCCTCAAGTTGGAGGCATTCATTCTTTTTTTTTTTTTTTAATTTTTTCCAGTGTTCCAAGATTCATTGTTTATGCACCACACCCAATACTCCATGCAATATGTGCCCTCCTTAATACCCACCACCAGGCTCACCTATCCCCCAGGCCCCTTTCCAAAACCCTAAGCTTCTTTCTCAGAGTCCACAGTTTCTCATGCTTTGTCTCTCTCTCTGATTTCTCCCAATTCACTTTTCCTTTCTTTTTTCCAATGTCCTCCATGTTATTTCTTATGCTCCACAAGTAAGTGATACCATATGATAATTGATTCTCTCTGCTTGACTTGTTTCACTCAGCATAATCTCCAGTCCCATCCATGTTGATTAAAAAGTTGAGTATTCATCCTTTTTGATGACTGAGTAATATTCCAAGGCATATATGGACCATACCTTCTTTATCCATTCACCTGTTGAAGAGCATCTTGGCTCCTTCCACAGTTTGGCTGCTGTGGATGTTGCTTCTATGAACCTTGGGGTACATATGTCCTTTCTTTTCACTACATCAGTATCTTTGGGGTAAATATCCAGTAGTGCAATTGCAGGGTTATAGGGTAGCTCTATTTTTGATTTCTCAAGGAATCTCCACACTGTTCTCCAAAGTGGCTGCACCAACTTGCATTCTGACCAAGAGTATAAGAGGGTTCCCCTTTCTCCACATCCTCTCCAAAATTTGTTGTTTCTTGTCTTATTAATTTTGGCCATTCTAATTGGTATAAGGTGGTATCTCAATGTGGTTTTGATTTAAATCTCTATGATGGCTATATTTCATGTGTCTGTTAGCCATTTGTATGTCTCTTTGTAGAAGTGTCTGTTCATGTCTTCTGCCCATTTTTTGATGTGATTATCTGTTTTTTGAGTGTTGAGTTCTTTATAGAGATCAGCTTCATAAAATCTACATAGGAAAACCCCACAATGAATATCATTCTCATTGGGAAAAGCTGACAGCCTTCCCTTTGAGATCAGGAACATGACAAGGATACCCACTCTTGCCACAGTTGTTAAACATAGTACTAGAAGTCTTAGCAACAGCCATCAGACAACAAAAGGAAATAAAAGGTATTCAAATTGGCAAAGAAGAAGTCAAACTCTGTCTCTTTGCAGATGACATGATATTTTATATGGAAAACCCAAAAGACTCCACCCCCAAACTACTAGAACTCATACAGCAATTCAGTAATGTGGCAGGATACAAAATAATGCACAGAAATCAGTTGCTTGGGGCACCTGGGTGGCTCAGTGGGTTAAAGCCTCTGCCTCAGCTTAGGTCATGATCCCAGCATCCTGGGATCGAGTCCCCATATCAGGCTCTCTGCTCGGCAGGGAGCCTGCTTCCCCCTATCTCTGTCTGCTTCTCTGTCTACTTGTAATGATCTCTGTCTGTCAAAAAAAAAATGAATAAAATCTTAAAAAAAAAGAAATCAGATGCTTTCTTATACAATAACAATGAAAATATAAAAAGAGAAATTAGAAACTTGATTCCATTTACTATAGCACCAAGAACCATAAGATACCTTGGAATAAACCTAACCAAAGAGGTAAGGGATCTGTACTTGAGAAACTACAGAACACTCATGAAAGAAATTGAAGAAGACAAAAAGATGGAAAAGCATTCCATGCTCATGGATCAGAAGAATAAACATTGTTAAAATGTCTACACTGCCCAGAGCAATCTGTACTTTCAACGCCATCCCAATCAAAATTCCACTGGCATTTTTCAAAGTGCTAGAACAAACAATCCTAAAATTTGTATGGAACCAGTGGAGGCATTTATTCTTGTTTTATTGGTGCCTACCTTAAAATTGCCCTCAACTGAAGGAAATTGCCTTTTGATGGGTAGATTGAATCCAAGTACTAGTCAGTGGTCAAGGGTATAAAGGCCCTTCCTGCTTGCCCTGAGGTGAGCCAGCTTGGATGAGCCATGTCAGCTGTAGGTGATGGAGACCTTTGTTATAGCTGTCCTACAGCTAAATGCAGCCTCTTTCCAACCCTGCTCCAGTCAGTGCCCCACAGATGAACATCCAGATGTACTGACACTTCTGAATGAATGTCCTGCTAGAAAACTCCAACTCAGCACTCATTTCTTGGGGAAACCAAGCAAAGATAGGTCTTGTACTTATTTTTACTTTATGTTATCCCTCTTGCCTGAAAGTGTTAATTACATTTCCATTTCTAGGAGTCCCTAATGCTGGTCTATTCTTCATTTATTGTTTCTTGATGCTAGCTTAAAATCTGCCTTTTGACTCTCTCAAATTCTTATTAACCCAACCTAGTAAATGTTGTTTGAGTTGAAAAGCCCCTATTCTGCCACCAACCTATTAGAATTGTGAATGCCCTTTTACCTTAATGAAAAATTTTCTGGCATCTGCATTTTAACACACATATGTGCGCGCGCGCACACACACACACACACACACACACAGAGTGTTCCATGAGGTAGGGATTCAAACAAGATTCACTGAATAAATCTTATTGCCCAAAACTTTGAATAAAATTAATTTTAGCAGATAAAAATTTAGTTATTGGTAAATAAAACAGTGACAAAACAAGCAGCTATCTTTCATTAAGCACTTACTGTATTCTTTGTGTTGTAGTAACTTATTCGCAGGTACTAATTAATTTTAATCCTCATACCTATCCCAAGAAGTATGCACCATTACCCAATTTATACACAAAGGGTATTTAGAGAGATGTCCTTAACTGCCATAGTTCACCAGAAGAAAAAGACTATTCAGGATATTTTAACTTTCTTAAAAATAGAGATAACTTAGACTTGGTAGCAACAGATTTCTTTTGTAAAACATTTGTTTCAAAATGCTGTTGGACTATTTTAAATTCTATAAAGCAACATGATTAGCATATACTTCTCTGCAAAAAGTTCACAATATTGAAAACATATGCTTCTAAACGAACATTTATGAAGTAAGCCTTTATGTTTTTCATCTTTTACAATGAAAATATTTTTAATGGATGACAATATATCTGCATCATAAACTTTGTCATTAGCTAATACTATAGTTCAAATTCAATTATGATTTCTAATCAGCTTTCCAAAGTTAGGATGTTTATTTGAATACTTGGGAGATTACTATCCTGAAACCCTTGACAACCCCAGTTTTCAATTATAATAGTCTCACATAAAGGAAACTTTATTTTACTTTTAAAAAATGACATAGAATTTTTGTATATCATTCCTTCTGGTTTTAGTGCAACCACTTATTTTAATCTTCATATTCCCAGCCTTAGTAGACTACTATGAACATACTGGCTTTAGGCTGGATTTATAAAAATGGTGAGAAAATTTAATGAAAACACATTTATTATCAATTCTTAAGGGTCAAGGAAAAAGAGGCATCAGAGTGAATGCAAATCAGAATTCCTCATGCTAATATTTTAACTGTGGCAGCTTTTCAGTTCAAGAAAATTTTATTCACCTCCAGAGATAACATTTTATTCAGTATTGCCTTGAGTGGTCTGATTTAGATATTATGATCGACATCTCATCTAGTCACTGACAAGAGTGGCAGAAAGTCACATCTCAAGTGCCTTCTGATGATGACAAAATTAGTTAATACCACTGCATTCTGTATTACTTCAATGCATTTAAAGATGTCTCCAATCTACACTTTGATGGTGCATAGCCAGGGCAATCATATATTGAGAATTTCTTGGTATAGTTCTCATTTCAAATATTGTTCCCTTTTGTTCTTGTATTAGTGAGTCCGTGTGTTTCAGTTTTTGATTGAGCAAACCCCAGCAGTTATGTATGGCCCATACCTAACCTGAATCCTAAAACAGAATTTAAAAGGAAATCAAGAAAAGGAAAAGGTTTCTCCTAAAAATGAGTGTGGAGAACTTGCCTAAGAGCCCAGTCTATAGGCATGCTCCTGTTGCATCCATCTGTTGGATGAATGGTCATAAGCTGAATAACATTGAATTATGAATGAATAACATTCATCATTGACAGAGGTGGGGAATAATTTATAAGGCTAACTGCCCATTTCATATTTCCAAAGATGTGTGCTCTAAAGAACATGGGGCAAAGGTTGGATTTCCACAGGCTAAAATATGTATGTATTTACCCAAAAGCATTAAGAATGGAATAAGAAGGGTGCCTAGGTAGCTCCATGGGTTAAGGGTCTGCCTTCAGTTCGGTCATGATCTAGGGATCCTGGGTTGGAACATGTCACATCAGCCTTCCTGCTCAGTGGGGAATTTGCTTTCCCCTCTTCCTCTGTCCCTCCCCCACTTGTGTGCACACTCTTTCTCTCTCTCAAATAAAAACTTTTTAAAAAGAAGTATGAAGAATTCTAAGATGAATTTTAATGCTTCTGCTCAACTGCAGGCATGTGTGTATAGTCTAACAGAAATGGTGGACACAACCAATATTTCTAATTGAAAAATTATTATCTCATTATACATAATATCTTAAATAAGTGTGTGTCCACAATTTGAGTTACATGTGAATGAGGTTATTATTTATCTCCAGATAGTATTTCTATTTTTGTAATATATATTAGATTTCAAAGCATCAAACAACCATTGAGACCAGATGCATCAAGGTTTAGGTGCTGAATTAGACTTGCACATTTTTTCTATCCTACATATTGTGGGATGTTATCACTGAATTGTGCTGCCCCCCAAAATTTGTATGTTGACATCTTAACCCCCAGTGCTTAACAATATAATTTTATTTGAAGATAGAGTCTTTATAGATAAAAATCAAGTTTAAATGAGGTTTTTAGGGTAGACCCTCATCCTGTATGACTATTGCCCTTTTAAAAAGGGGAAGCTGGGCACAGAGACGCATACAAAGGCAGAATCCCCATGTGAGCATGAACATTGCCATCTATAAGCCAAGCAGAGAGGTTTGGAGTAGATCCTTCCCTCCCAGCTCTCCAAAGAAACCAATGCTGCTAACACCTTGATCTCAGAATTCTAGTCTCTAAAACTGTGAGATAACACAAATTCAGGCCCCCCAAGTAGTGGTACTTTGTTATGCAAGCCCTAGCAAATTAATAGAAGGAGGATTGAGCCATGTACAGATTTTGGTACTAGGAAGTAGGGTGCTTCTTTAAGAAATAACTAAAAATAAGGGATAACTCCGGGTTTGAGTAATTGGTGGAAAATAATTTGAAGTGCTTGATAGTAAAGGCCTGGAGTGAGTTATAGAGAGTAATGTTGAAAGTATTCATACTAAAGGCAATCCTTGTTATGCTGTGTCAGGGAACTTGGCTCAGTTGTGCTCTAGTGTTTTGTAGAATGTAAAATTTTTAAGCAATGATCTTGGATATTTACCTGATATTTTTAAGCAAAATGTTGAAAGCATGTCCTAGTTTGTCCTTGCTGCATATAGTAAAATGAGAGAGGAGAGAGGAAGAAATGTGTAAGCCAAAAGGGAAGCAGAACTTGAAGGTTTGGAAAATTTTCAGCCTATCCAGGTAGTATATTCTAGAAACAGGGCCGAGAATGTGGCTGGACAAGGGTTTTCTAAAGAGATTAGGCAAATGATCCACTGATCTAATCAAGCATCTCCAGCTGAAGCCAGGAATGGAGATGAGGTTATCAGGGCAAAACCTGTGGAAGATCTTCTTGTTTAATGGCTGGACCTCCATGAGTCACATTGGGGACCTACAATGTTTCTGAAAATTTTATATCAGAAACCTGGTCATCTGGGATGTAAGGGGACAGAGATGAGTTATCCTAAAGGAAGGCTGTCAGACTTCTGATATTCTATAGGCAGGGAATGGGCTAATAGAGGTAACTAGTTGCAAATATGCATTCTCTTTCAAGGAAAAGGGAGAATAATCTGGAAGCAGTTCAAAGGCCAGCAAGGGTGCCACTGCCACCATGGGCCCAGAGGGCATGGGCAGAGGGAGCAGAGCCACCACTCTGGTGATCCTGGAGGACAGATTATAGACCCAAAGAGGTTTCTTATCAAACCTTAAAGTCAAATGGAATTGGCCCTGCTAGGATTGGGACTTACTTGGGACCCATCACCTCTTCCTTCCTTCTAATTTGTCCCTTTTGAAGTAGAAGAATAGCTTGTGCCTGTCCCACCATTATATTTTGGAAGCAGATAACTTGTTATCCAGTTTCATAGGTCCACAGAAGGAAAGCAGTAGTGAACCAGGAAGAACCAGGGTGAATGACACTGAGTCACTCATGCATGTTTTTGAGAGTTCTTATTTGTTTGTTTGTTTGTTTAAGTAGGCTTCACTCCCAGGGTGGAGCCCAATGTAGGACCTGAACTCATGACCCTGAGATCATGACCTGAGCTGAAATCAAGAGTAGGACACTCAACTATCTCAGCCCACCCAGGTACCCTGCCCATACATGATTTAAGTGATATTGAGAAGAGGTTTTAGACAAAGTTGATGCTGATGGATTATGACTTTGGGGGACGTTGGGACGGGGTATATGCATTTTGCATGGAGATAGAAATGCTTTCGTTTTTCCAGCTCTCGGGGTTGGAGACTTCCCAGCTCAAATGCTAGAAACATGAATGAGTGAGCCTTTATAGGATTCCAGTCCAGTCTATGGAGTGTTGATAGCAGTGTGGTTATTTTCTCATTTCCTTCAAAAGATCCTCTTAAACATTGAATCTTCATCCAACTTTAACTTCCTCCCTTGGAGCATGATGATCAGAAAAGCCCAGATTTGTTCTCAATTTAATTTACAACTTTGTTATACTTAACACAGTTCTAAATGGGATAATTTGTTCTCTCAATTAACTGTGTCTAAATATTCTTCTGTCACCAAAATAATTTTTAGAATATTTTATTTTAGTGTAATATAGTTTTTAATAGGATCCAAATCATAGAATGTTTAATGTGTTAACTTTGTAGAAAGTAAATTAACATCATTAAAATAAAATATGTATACACTTTAATTGCATTTTCTAATTTCATTTAAATGTGTTTTTGGAGAGAATTATGTTCACATATTACTATGACCCCTGACTTCTCTCCACCTTTGCACTAGGCTTTCCCATATATAACAAGCTCTGTCCCAAAATTATCTTAAGACTAATGCAAATTATTTTTTTTTCTGTGAGTATTCTTTAAATTACTCAGCAATCCTGATGCAGGTTTTCATCTGTTTCTTACATATTTTCTGTGGTGGTTTATTTGAGGTATCATAGTTCCATGCCCTTGGATAAATCTCTTATTTCTCAGAGTATAGGTTCCATATATATACACTTGAAAATGATAATGCCTGCTTTTTCAGTTTGGTTTTGTTACACGAGGACTTTAGGATGGTGGGAAGAGATCTCCTTGCTCTATATATGCATATGCACACACACACACACACACATTAAGACTGGATTCTTATGTAATTTTTTTAAGACTTTATTTATTTGAGAGCAAACTTGAGCAGGGGGAGGGGCAGAGGAAGAGAGAGAAGCAGACTCCCTGTTTAGCACAGTGCCTGACATGGGCTCAATCCCAGAGCCCAAGATCAAGACCTGAAACAAAGTCAGATGCTTAACTGACCAAGCAACCCAGGAGCCCTATGGAATTTCTTAATAAATAATTCAGAAATTTAGGGTAAGTGCAGGATCTCCTAGAGTAGGAGCACATCCAGCATACCCTAGTGTTGGTACAAGGATGATTCCCACTCTCTCAATAAGACATTTCCCAAAAACCTTGCAACAGGATGCTGTTGTAACTGATTTTCAATATGTTGTCATGATATAATCCTTTTACACTTGGGTTTTTAATCCTCACCCAAGAAGCAATTATACAAAAATCTATTCCAGTTGTAGAACATGTTTAAGTTCCTCTTAGTTATCAAACCACATTCAGCCTCAGTTATGTGTCTTGTGGGAGGAAAAGCAAGCCAGTAGCCCAATGTCCTTCAGATGAAGCTCTACTTTCACATTAATGCTGAGCCAGAAATCCCATTTCCTGGAAGAAGAGTTGAGGTAATAAAGTATATGTCTGAGGGAGAAAAAAAAAAGTCTATGCTTGATGATTATTTAATCCTTCAACCCTATAGTCTTGCAGTTCAGAAAGTTGGTTCATGCATTGGATAATGAATAGTCCAGGGGAGAACACAAAGATTGATGTGAACTGATACTGTGAAGATAGTTTCTTAGTAATTATGATTATTGTGGGAGAACTTGTTAGATTCTCTAATAAATTGCAACCTAGCTTAAATATGGTTATTCTTACCATCTGCAACTTAAAATCTCCAGTTCTGGTGAAGTAGGTGAATCTTGAGATTTGCTCTTCATGACACAGGATCTTTGCTTAGTGAAAAATACAGTAAAAGCTACAGGGTTATGTTTGTAGAATTAAGCTAGTACCATCCCAATTTCATGTTTATTGTGAACAGATAAATGTCTAAATAAATAAGTGATGGATTTTAACACAAATATAAGTGAGTTTACATACATACTTAATTAATAGGATTAATTAACTAAAGATTATCAACACTTTATCACAGTCAGAGTCCCCAAAAAATGAAATCACTTAATTGGTACATGTTTTTTATTTTTTCTTTTAAAACTAAGCTTATGAAGGCTTTAAAAATAGGAAGTGGAAAGAGATAATTATTTTACTTATCCAGGCGTGGACTATTTAAGAATTTTGTGATAGATTTTAAAAAGAGACTAGTGTGAATAAGTCTATTAGTTTTATGTATTTAGTATGTTTGTACTATTTTCTGATCATGGGGTGAGAAATGTTCAAAGATTTGGGGGTATTTCCTAAGAAGTGACATTGGCATGGATAAACCAGTATTTACTTGTCTTACTACTTTTTTTAAATAAAACTTTTTAATGTTGTTCTAAAACAAAGTATATTTAGTATAAAGTTATTCAACTGAAAAAAGCAAGCAAGCAAACATGCAAGCAGAAATCAGAGAAGTAAAGCTGAATCCC
The DNA here is from genome assembly GCF_022355385.1 of Mustela nigripes. NCBI lineage: Eukaryota > Metazoa > Chordata > Mammalia > Carnivora > Mustelidae > Mustela > Mustela nigripes. The sequence goes on from NC_081573.1 coordinate 39,310,264, forward strand.
CAGGAAAAACTGTACCTCAATTTGTACCTTTACCAAAAGTCTTCATTCCTCTTTCTGTATCAGTATGTCTCTTCCTGTCACTCTCTTTGACACTCTGTTGCATTCCCCTCTGATAACCATCTGTCTGTCTCTCTGTATGTCCTATCTACCTAACTACCCTTCTCTCTCACTGCCCCTCTCTTACTTCCTTAAATACCTGTGTGTGTGTGTGTGTGCGCATGTGTAAATACAATTATATCCCACATATTTTAGCAACTTTCATTTTCCATTTGACAGTATTTCATGGACATATTTAAAATCTTATTTATATGTACATCGCCCTTAAAAATTAAATATAAACTACTTTAGAAAAAATATACTCACTGCAACATATGATACACATACAGAAAATTCTAGAGACTATATGAACACCTGCTCACCACAGAGCCCGATCACATGCAAACTTTTTCTATAATTCTTTCATATATTGTAAGGAATGAAAAATATGTATTTGATAGTTTCTGAATACCCAATCTAATGGGCATAGCATTGCCTCTCATTGTAGTTTTAATAAGCATTTCCATGATCATTAGTGAAATCAAGCGTCATCTAACATATGCTATTATTCAGTTTTCATCTGCTATGGATTGACTATTTATAATGGCGGAAGTTATCTAATTGTCAGTCTCAAATAAATTAAATTCATCCTTAATTAAAATTAATTTAGGATGTTAGGCCAAAGATTTCAAAAGCATTGAGAGAAAGAGAATTGTTGGGTTGCTGACAGAACTGCTTGAGAATTCAAAATACAGAACCAACCTTTAACTATATGTCATAAAGAGGGAAAAGAGGACTGAAGATATATACTAGTTAGAGGGACATTACAGCCATTGAAAAGAGTATAGTCATTAGGCACGTTGTATTAGAAGGGCTTTCCTCTTCAGGTCTACACATATTCTGGTCCTTACAAAGCATTGTCTTGGCCGTATTCTTTTTTTTTTTTTTTCCTCTGTTGTCATTGTTTGTTTGTTTGTTTTTCTTCAGCCAAGGATTTTGCTGTGACCTGCTAAGCAAAACCAAAACAAACAAAAGAAAAAAGGCAATGATTTATTTTTTTATAGGTGCTAAACTCAAGACTGTTGTGGATAATTGTTTTTTCCCATTCATGTTTATTATAGGTAGTTGAATTTATTTACTGAACAATATTTACCCATATTTAACTCAAGCATTATATCCCATTGTTCTGTTATAATTAACTCAGTTGTTTATAAAAGACTGGTCATATTACTTTAGCATTGCAACACTAATCTGTTTCAGTTTCATTCATTGTAAATATTACTTTTTTCCCTGTGTGTGACTTGTCTTTTCACTTTGATCATAAGATCTTTCCTTGAATGGAAGATTTTTATTTTAGTAAAGTTTAATTTATCATATCTATTTACATTTTGTGTGTGAGTGAGTGTGTACATGAAAAAAATTTCTTCTGTACTATTTGGTCATACAAATATTACCTTATACTTTTGTCTAATGATTTTTTTAAGAATCTGATTTTCAAAAGTTGGTGTTAAACCCACTCTGAAGTAGTTTTGAGTGATGGATGGGGTAAGAATCTGATTTTATTTTTTTATTCCATATGGATAGCTACATTATCCCTGTGCCATTTATTAAATAATACATCTTTCTTTACAGACTTGTAATACCAACTTGTTAGATACTGATTTTCCATACATGCATTGTCCTTCTCTATTGTAGACTTCTGGGTGGTACTTTTGTGCTCTTTTTTTTAATCCTTGCACAAGAACTATACTATGAGTTCATAATAAATCTTAGCATAAGATTGGGCAAGAATCCATAATAAAAAACACCTATATTTAAAAAAAAATTATGTCAGTGTTATTAGCCCTTTGATATTCCATGTTTTGGGGCACTTGAGTGGCTCAGTGGGTTAAGGCCTCTGCCTTCAGCGTGGGTCATGATCCCAGGGTCCCACATTGGGCTCTCTGCTCAGGGGGGAGCCTGCTTCCTCCTCTCTCTGCCAGCCTCTCTGCCTACTTGTGATATCTGTCTATCAAATAAATAAATAAAATCTTAAAAAAAAAACCAAAAACACAAAACCTCTTGTCTTCAGGGAAAAAAAAACAAAAAACCTATTGAGATTTTGACTCAAGTAATGTTCAATTATTAGATTACTTTGGGGGACAATTCCCGTTATACTAGTAAATTATCCCATTAATGAACTTGTTTATGTATTTGTTTAATTTTTAAATGATTTTCAATATTATTTTATAAAATTCTCAGTAAAATCTTGCCCTAATTTATATTTACCATTTTTTTAGTTTTGCATTACCAAAGAAAAATACTTTTAATCTATATTTTCTAGATGTTTAACTATTAGTAATAGTAATGTAATTGATTTTTACATTGATATTATATATGATACATTTTAATTTGTACAGATATATTTTATGTAGTTTCTCTTGATTTCTAATTAGATGTTATATAATTGCAAAAAAAAAATGGTTTTGTCCTCTTTTCTTCTCCTTATCATCTTCCTTTTAATTTGCTTTCTATTACATTGTAACTTTTCTTGGTCTCCTATATAAGGTTCAAGAATCAATGAAACAAGATGGGATTGGGAGGGAGACAAACCATAAGTGACTCTTAATCTCACAAAACAAACTGAGGGTTGCTGGGGGGAGGGGGTTTGGGAGAAGGGGGTGGGATTATGGACATTGGGGAGGGTATGTGCTTTGGTGAGTGCTGTGAAGTGTGTAAACCTGGTGATTCACAGACCTGTACCCTTGGGGATAAAAATATATGTTTATAAAAAATAAAAAATTAAAAAAAAAACTTTGTTCTTGATTTAATGAATATATTTCTAAAAATTGTAGCCATCGAAAATTTGTTCCAGGCTTTAATATTTTAATTTATTTGACAGAGAGAGAGAGAGAGAGATTATAGGTAGGCAGAGAGGCAGGCAGAGGGAGAGGGAAGCACGCTTCCTGCTGAGCAGAGATCCTGATGTAGGACTGAATCCCAGGACCCTGAGATCATGACCTGACCTGAAGGCAGAGGCTTAACCCACTGAGCCACTCAGGCACCCCCAAACTTTAATATTTTAAACACTTAAGGAAATACACATTTTATCCTTGTTTGCTAAGATTTAATATGAATGATGTTGAATTCTATTGAATATTATTTTTTTAATTTTTTATTTTTATTGAATATTATTTTTATTTGAAATAATCTACTGTATCTACAATATTTGCTTTTTTTCTTCTTCTTCTGGTTTTACTTGATGTGATTCATTGCATAAGAATATTTTCATATATTTAGCCAATCTTCTTCCTTGGACAAACTTTTTATGTGCATAACTCAATATATATTTTATGTTGAATTAAAAGAGCTATTTTTTTTCCTTTTACATGAATAATTAACCTATGAAGAATGAGTCTATAATTTTCTTAGTTTCTTAGTTCTTCCTGGTTTTCAGAAGAAGGTTCTACGACTGCCATAAAATTAGATGGTTATCTTCATTTCATTTTTTGTGAAATATTTTATAGAGCTTAAGGAGTACCTTTTCCTTGAATGTTTTGTAGAAATTACCTATAAATTGTTTCAGGTGTGTGTGTGTGTGTGCGCGTGCGCGCTAAACCACATGAAATATTTATCTGTTTTAAAAAATGAGTACTTTCTTTTTTTTCTGAGTAAATTTTGATTATATATATAATATGCATATTATATATAATATATATTTAAATAGCCATTATATTTTATAGTTTTTATTGTGCTTATTAAGAAAAAATTAAAGTATTTTTATTACTACTTTCTAATGAGATTGCACTGTGACCAGAGAAGATTTTCATTTTATCAAATAGTATCTCTTACAGAAGGAGTTAAATATCATTTAGGGAGGTATTGCAATATTTGGACTTCATTCTTTCTTTTTTTTTTTTCCTTTTTTATTTATTTGAGCCTTCTGATTGATCAATGAATTATGTCAAAGCATAATTTTGTTCCCTTTGTTTTTTTTTCAGAAATTAAGGATTTGATTTTAATTTTATTTTGTTGACAATTTTATTTATCCCATGTTACTTGTGATGATATTTTCTAAAATGTTTAAGGTGATTTGGCACCATCCCTCTCTTGAACATAATATGTCAACATTTTTAACTGTCCTCTAAACAAACCAGCCATCTGGGGAAGGGGTATTAATATCTACAATTTTCATTTTAAAATTTTAATCAGGGGCGCCTGGGTGGCTCAGCGGGTTAAGGCCTCTGTCTTCGGCTCAGGTCATGATCCCGGGATTTGGGGATCGAGCCCTGCATCGGGCTCTCTATTCCGTGGGGAGCCTGCTTCCTCCTCTGTCTCTGCCTGCTTCTCTGCCTACTTGTGATCTCTGTCTGTCAAATAAATAAATAAAATCTTAAAATTTTAATCAAAATTAAATATATTATTCATATAATGATGGTTTATAATCAGTTGTAAATTTTACCAAACAACGATGACAATTTTTAGCACCCTCTAATGTAAGGGTTCATGGTGGTAAATTCAATTTCTCCATTCCCTTCTCCTTCTCCATCTTCTTTTTCAGAAATTCCTTTATTTCAACTTATTTGTCATCTTTACTTTTTAACTTTATCTTTGTATCTGTGTTTTTATTACTGCTTTTTGATGCATATACTAAGTTGTATTCATCATCCTGCTATTCAGAGTGTGGTTTTACCCAATCATGCATTTTTTTCTTAATCTCTGGAAAACATTCAATCAACTTATTTTCAAATATCAATTTCCTGTATTCTCTTGAAGAACAATAGAATTCCTTAGAAGTCTTTCAATCTCTCTTCCATGTGTCCTTAATTTTAGTCCTGCAGAGAAGGCTCTGTCTACTTTGTTTTCAGTTCATGAATTCTGTCCTCAACTGTGTCCTATGTTGACATCAGTTTTGTCTTCTATTTCAATTACTCCATTTATTGGCTTTTATTGAAAATTTTATTTTAAAAAACTTATTTTTAAAATAAAATTTTTAAATAAATATTTATTTTTAAAATTATTTTTTAATTTTTAATTTCATTATTGAAAAATTTATTTTCATACCCTCTTATTCCTGTTCTTCTATAATTTCAAATTCTGTTTTTTAAATCATTATTACTTCTTCCTTTGTATCTCTGAAGATCTTGAATTATATAGACTTCAAATTATCTTATATTGTTCTATTTCAACTTTTTGAAGAATTTGTTTTGTCTGTTGACGTAATATTTGTGTTTATTCACATTGGTATACTTTGATTTTTTTGAAGGGATAGGCTGATTTTGACTGAGGTTCAATTTCTTGCCCTCTCTCCCCCCACCCTTTTGTTTGTCTGTCTGTCTGAATCTCTCCTTATTGTTTCCTAAGGGTTTATCTAAATCTCCTCCTGCCTACCTCCCCCTACTATTTTAAGGCAGCACTCCCATTTGGATCAGTCATGGAGTTCCCAGTCCTCTTTGACAGTGGTTTTATGCCATTCTGTCACTCTACCAGTTGTAGATTGGCTCAGCCTCTAGATGTGGAGCAGCTGGGCTTCCTCCATCCTCTTTGTATTTTTTTATTTTTTTTTCTTGTGTCACGTGAATCCCTTGCAGCAAATCTCGAACTTCATCAGCACTTGTTCGCAGTCAGGTATGTCTTCTTCTAGTCTCAGGTCAGAAGCCAGAAGTCTGGCTCTGCTCTGACCATGCAGGTGTAGGTAACTTTGTTCCCCATTGCATGTTGGGAACCAGCAATCTCTGCCATAACTTTTTCTGCACTAGATGCCCAGCAGGACCACAAGTTTAGCTGTGGGCTTACCATCTTGCCTTTCTGTTGTAATCTGCTCTGTGGGAATGTTCACTTTGCTTTTCAGTGCTACAATGTCTTTTCAGACTTCTATACACTTCTTATTTAATTGCTACCATGTGTTTAGTGCAAGATGGAGTAGGAAGCAGAAAATCTGAATTTATGATCTTTTCCTGATTGAATATATAAATGTTCTTTGAATATAATAACCATGTCATTAATTCCATTATTTTTTTTCTATTGAGTTTAATTTGTTATTGTTTTGCTTACGTATTTGAAATTGTAGTGTACTTTCTCTGCTAAAAATAGTAAAGCTTCCTTTGTCGTATATGTTTTATTTTTCTGCTTCTCATTTTATATTAAGACATACGGCATATTTTTAAAATAATTTTAATATTGTCAGGTTTTACAACATTCACCTTTACAGTTTCTTGGTTTCATAATACAGAGGGGAAAACTTATGAGCAAAAAATGAAAAAGAAAAAAAAATAATCTAAACCTTTTTCAGGCTTTTTTGTTTGTTTATTTAAATATCTGTTGCCTCTGAAATTTATTTTAATGAATGGAGTGACATAGGGCTCTAATTCTCTCCAAAAGGACTTATGGGTTTACTAATATTTATGAATAATCTCAATTTCTTTCCCCTTATTTAAATTGTCATTTTCCTATATATACACAAATATACTGATATAGTGCAGACTTTATTATCTTCTATTGATCTGCCTATTTGTATTATTATCAAGCAGTTTTAATTGATACATTATGATACATTTAAATATTTGGAAGAGGTTTCATCTTTTGTTATTTTCTTCATCCTTTTTTTTTCCTGACTAGTTCCACAGTCTTGACCCTTTAAATTAAAGTTTTAGATTTAGATTAATACTTTCCATGTTTTCCTTCAAATATTTTTAGGAAATTTTTGATAATCTCAATACATTTGAATATCAATGTATGGACTTAAGTTGACTATTCTTATAAAGTTATGTATTTAAATAGTTCTTTTTGTCTGTCATTCTATAAAGGCCTAGACAATTCTTGATGATTTAAGCATTAATTATTTAATGATATTTCTCATTATGAGGGTTTATTTCTTACTTTATATTTTTAATCAGGTATTATTTCTTTAAAGATGAACTTTGATTTGTGTCACTAATTTTATACTCAATAATCTTCATTCAGCCTTTTGTTATTCATACTTTCTTTTCATTAGCTCATGGTTTCTCCATAATCATTTATATAATTTCAAAGTGATTAAAAAATTCCCTGTTATTTTCAAAATTTCCAAAAGCACTTTCCAGAAATACTATTGTGCCACCCTTATTTCATTCCCTCTTCCTAATTTTATTAGGAAATTGGCTGGTCCTAATTTTATTGTCTAATACATAGTCATCATGTACACTCATATCTTTATTTTTAAATGTGATAGAAATGTTTCAGTATTTTCATGAAGGATTAGGTAGACTATCGACCTTTGAAATTTATTAAATGCCTTCTTAATGCCTGCCTGTTGGAATGACTAAACAAAGTGTACTCTTTGTACTAATATCACATGATTCTTACACTTTTTAACTGAATCTCAATTGGTTATGGTGCATTACTTCATTACTATATTACTGAATTCAAATCCTGACAGTTATTCTTTTGTTTGGTATTCAAAAATGAGACTAGACTGTGACTCTCTACTTTTGTGTTCTATTTGCCAGGGGTTGGTGTTTCAGAGAATATAACCTTTGAAATGTTATTTCTGCTTCTCTACTTAGGCATTGACTTCAATGTTGAAAATAGCTTTATTTAGAATGGAAAAATATGCAATTGTGACCCACTGTTTTAATTTTATAGTTATTCATGTAATAATTCCCAATCAATGTCGGATATGAGGAAAAAGGAAATTGCTGCACAAGAAAACTTTTTTTATCCAATTATTCATTCAGCAGATATTTATAAGAATCTTCCATATGCCAAGCACTGTCTAGGATCTAGAAATGGAATAAAGTAGTCTCTTTAGACAGGCAAAGTTTCTACTTTCAGGAAACTTCATTCTAGTCAGGACAAAGGTAGATATTAAACATGTAAGCTAATATCACTATTTTAAAGTGACTGTGTTTGTGTACGAGTTGCTAAGATAGAGAATATGCCGTGTAAAGTGAGTGAAGGTAAAGAATGGAAGACTCATCCATCCATGTCCAGGAGAGACGTCCAGACATGACGCCTGAGCTAATACATACAAGACAAAGCTAAATTACTCAAATGGTATTTTTACAAATATTTAAAGGACAAAGAGGGCATTTTCACTCATGTCTCCTTAGAGTCTTTTGGTGTACACAATGCATGTTATGTTTCTTTAGTGATAAATAAAGGAAAGAAAGAAGAATAAAAAAAATGTATTTTCTTATAGAGGACACAGAAAAACAAGTATTTCCAGTATTTATGTCAGAATCTGTACATGCAAAGAATGGAATCCTTCAGAGTGACTCCGTTAGTGAAGTTTACACATATTTTAAGAATACAGCTATGACTCAATATATTTAGGGACTTGTTACTGGGTATTACTCCCACAGACAGTTTATGAGACGCAAGAAATTCTGTCTCACTATTTTGTATTCATTCTGGGTTGAGACTGCACATTAACTTGACAACAAACCCAATTCACTAACTTTGGCTCTGAATAAGAAATTTTAGATGTTCATAAAAGTAAGTGGTGTTGTGCCTGAACAATAGTAGTTTATGTAATTGCTCCGTCCCCAGTGTATAAAATACTCTTTCCTTTACCCACTGCAGGTACCAAAAGAATTATTTTCAAAACCTTTTAGGAATACCCCAGTGAAATACTTTCTCTAAAATAATAATAATAATAATTTCAGATTTTAGCTTCTTCAAGAAAAATACTTATATTCTCTTACTCATTTTTTAACCCTTAGTGCCCAGAAAATACATGATATATTTGATTCTTGGTTAATATGTATTCAACGAACAAAATATTTTTAATTCAGTGTTTAATGACAACCAAATATTTGTTGAGAAGTTACCCTGCAGAGTGAACTGTGTTTATTTTCTGCTCACTAAGCTAAGGAATAAACATTTATTCAAATTATAAATAAAGCAAAATAGAATGACACAAAGGGAAGTATATTGCGTTTTTAGCTAGAATAATACTGATGCATTCTTTTGGTAGGAGGTATATTGTGAGTCAACCAACATTTGAAAACATCTGTCAGGCCTTGTTCTAAAACAAAAAAGTCATTGCTGTCAAGCAACTTCTTCATATTCTGGTGGCATTACTGTTTTCTCTCTCTCTCTCTCTCTCTCTCTCTCTCTTTTTTTTTTAAGATTTTTATTTTATTTATTTGACAGAGAGAGGTCACAAGTAGAGAGAGAGGCAGGCAGAGAGAGGGGGGGAAGCAGGCTCCCCACCAAGCAGAGAGCTGGATGCGGGGCTCCATCCCAGGACCCTGAGATCATGACCTGATCTGAAGGCAGAGGCTTAACCCACTGAACCACCCAGGCGCCCTCTGTTTTCTCTTTTGTTCATTCTCTGTGACCATGTTTGTTTGTTCATTTGTTTGTTTGTTTGTTTTTCCTCCACCTTCTTCTGTTTTTCTGCCTGTTGTTATTACTTTTACTTTCAAAATTAGATGGAAGTCTTCCAGAAATCTGAGTTGAAGCAAACCAAATATATGAATAATTGCAAAGACCTCATTTTCATTGCCAGCTACTGCTCATAGTTTACTCTTCAAGATAAAGAAGTACTTTCAGCAAAGCATACAGCATTTACAGCTGTTTTCCTATTGCACTTTGGTGCTACTTCAGATTCTGCAGACACAGAAGATGCTATTAAATGAACAATTTATGCAAATCCTCAGGGTGGAATGACATTTGCATATGCCGTCTGTCAGAAGGTTCTGATGGGAGATTCTGATAATCTTCCTGCCTGAGTAGGGTGAGAGGAAGTGGACAGGAGAGCTAAGAATCATCTGTTGAGCAAAGGTCACAGGTTAGCCATTGCTCCATCAGTCTACAACTTTCCCTTCTTTGTGGTTTTCTGGGGCCCATTCTCACACTCCCATCCAGTTCAAGAGTTAACTCTTAAAGGTCCCCCCTTATGACAGCTGCTTCTTTGTGATATTTCTAATTTCTTCTGTCTACTACAAATGGGTTTCAGAAATACTAAATCTTTACTCTGATAACAAATTTTTATGATTAGAATATTAATAGGATAGTTCAACTGAAGTCCTAAAAATAGCTCCCTCAAAGTATCTGATTATCTTGGCCAATAATAGCATCATCCATCAACCAAACATCCTTCTACCCGTTTTCTGTCCTTTCTTTAAAACAATATTTGAGTGCCTCTCATGCACTGGGCATTGTGTTAATAGTTCAAAGATCCTTGTGGAATTCATTATTCATTAATTTGTTATCCAAATCCAAATTTTTATGTATACCTTTATATACCTCTTAAGTGGAATCTCTTTACTCTGTCACACTTACTAACATACAGTGCTCTTCTGTAGTTCATCTCTTTTATTTGCTAAGAACTTGGAATTTTTTTTTTTACATTTATAAGTGACATTTACATATGAAGGCAATTTATTTCACATTATCACTCACCATTATGGAAAAGTGTAACTCAAGACACATACACACAGAAAGTATTGGAGAACCACATCAGTTTTGAGTCTTTGGAAAGTGTTCAGCATTGCAAGCCTGACTTCCTTACATTTATTTGTGAGAGGTAACTTTATACAGTAGGTAAAACAGTCTGAGTGAAAGGTATGTGATAATTTAATTTTCTCTGGTAGTCATCCATTGTTTTGCAAACATCCTGAGGGAAGAGAAACTACCTTATTAAAGGGTATTTATCCCCACAATACACCAACATTTGTTGAACTGAATTATATTAAAGAAGATTGCTATAAATTTCACCATGCCTGTCTCACTATCTATAAAATCAGAAAGCTGTCCTTGATAACCAGAGATATATTGTTCCATTGCTTTTTTACCCAAATTTGATCCTAGTCTCCTAAATGCAGATCTTAAGTTAAAGTGATTATGCAAATAATCATAAGCAGTCATTCATTTGCTTATTAAGCTAATGCATAACATATAATTAAGTATAGGAGATTTAATAAACATAATTGCATTCTCTTCATGCTTGAGTTTTCAGTGTTTTGTTCCTTCTAATTTTATTTGAATTACTTTGCCCATACTCTTTCCTCAATGTTTTTGAGGAATCATGAACACAAAGACAACCAAACTGAATTTAGGGGGCTTAGAAGTAAAACTTTTCTCATATCCAAGAGGCCTTGATCCAGTACAGATATAAGTCATTTCAGGCTTGGAAAATATAGATTTACCTTGACTTTTGATCTTTTCCCCTTGATTCCTCTATAATCTTTTGGTGAAATCATGTAAATTCTGTTACATGATAAGTTATACTCAGGGAAAGTCCTCTGTTTATGCAAGCAATTCTTAAAAGACAAAATTATTTTATCCCACTGCCTAACAAGCTCACAAAAAGAAGCCTGATTTTGGAAGCCCAAATATTAAACTTCCTACGCTTAGGTATAAACTGGAGTTTGAAAAAATATGAATCAATATAACAAAAGTTCATACCAGCAAAAGAATTTTTTTTTTAAATAAAGAACTCTCACCCTCACCATATTAACAAACTCATAACCATTCATGTTGAATTCAACGTCAGGTTAATTGCATTTTTGAATGCACGTCTGATTAGGAGAGATGCAAATTAGACTTTTTATTGTTCTGATTTTATATCTGGGGAATATTCTGTTTAGATGAAAGAAGCTTCCATTTGATTTTAAAATTTTTGGAGCTGTTCTGAAGCATCAGAATTGTTAGGTTTGTGTATGCTGTTCAACATCCAAGCAGGAAATAGCATGAAATGATTGCTTAATATTCTAATGTCCTTAAATTACAGTCTTTATAAAGCTTCTTCATTGAACTGGTAGATTTTTTTCATCATTTTATTAGACAAATTGGCTTACATTGAAAATGTATAGTATATTAAGTGCACAGAGCTAAAATACTCAACTAGAGTTTGTACAATGATTATGAATATCCCAGTATCTAATTTAAACTGTTATCGTTATAAATAAATCATCGAAATACCCAAACAACTCTTGTTTATTATTCAAATTGTTATTTTTCTGTGCACTTACCACATTATTTATTCATTTAATAACTGGAACTTCTAAGCTCATGCATGTTTTTATGAACAATCATAAAATGATGCTTTTGTGATACACAGAGCCAAAAATGTATTTCAAGGTTACTGCCTCTCAAGAGCTAGTAGATCTTAATTACTAGTTGTGTGAAACAATGTCTTAGATATGCAAGTTTTTTCTCAAAATTACCCTATATGTATTCAGTGATTCAGACTTCTAGCCAAGTGTTCTTATAAAAAGATGTAAATTAGTTTTTATGAGCATTACGGGGGAAGAAACTGATCTATCTTTGCAGAAGGTCTCTGTGATGAATAAAACTTCAGTGTGAGAAGAGTATGCTATGGCAATTTGTGTTTATTACATACAAATTATTCCATCCAATATACATTTATTTTTACTCATCGGATATGGACTAATTATCTACTAATAGCCAAGTACTGTTATGGTCACATACATAATCACATTCAAATCTCCAGACAGCCCTGGGAGAAAGATGCTCTTATTTGCAAGTAGGGACACACAGTTTTGATTAGAAGGAGCATCTGCTTTAGGTCAAATACACATAATTTTAAAACAGTTTTATCACTTATACTCCATTTGATTTGGAAATAGCTGTCTACCTCACTGAGTTACAGATTTTTACATTAAGGTAATGAGAAAGGTATTTTCAAATAAAATTGTCTAACAAATGTAGAGTTTTTTGGAGAATTTGACACACATAGGAGGTTGTCAATAAATGCAGTTTCCTCATCTCCTTCTCCCCATCCAAGGCAAATATGCTAAACCAGACTACAATTTGCCCCAAATCACATGGTGTATGAATCCAAATCTGCAACTACAACTTTTTATTCCATGCTCAATGCTTTGTTCTCTGAAATCAACTGCCTGCCTAATTTAAGACTGCTAATTTCATTTTTCAACATTTTAAATTCAAATATTTTATACCCTTTCTATTCTTTATTGAAATGATAGCTTTTTCAGTAGAAATACATTTCTTAAGAAATAAGGGTAATTTCTGTTTACCTATCTATCCTATCAATAAGACATAGTATTGAAATAAAATAATCCCATTAGTGCGCCATGTTTTGCACTGTTGATATCATAATGCCTTCAAACTCATGAGATTCTGAGTATCATAGTTTACAATCTTATTGGGAAGGCAGTTTGTAATCAAATAATAATATACTTGAAGTAATAATACAAAGTTGCATAGGAGAAGTTCTGTAAGTAGAAGAACAGTGAGCTATGAATATGAATATATTGGCAACCCAATCTGGACTGGCATTAGGGAAGACTTCTTTTGGAAGAGAAGTTTAGAGTGGTTTCTAAAAGATAAGTACAAAGTAAGTAGACAAACAGGTTAGGGAGCAAGAATAAAATGAAGCTGAGGTCATGCAGATGTAAAGACTTAGAAACAGGGATATTTTGTTGGGAAAAAAAAAAAAAGAGGACTGAAATAAGGCTGACATGGTTGAAGTTGAAACAGCAAGAGTGGATAGTTGTGTGATGAAGCTAGAGAGAGAGATGAGCAAGACCAAACCTCACAGATCCTGGTAGGCTATGATGAGGCGTTATCCTGAAAATATTTCATAGGCAGCAGATAAAGAGCTTTAACCAAGGAGGTGACTTAACTGTACTTTTTAAATGCCATGTTTAAGGGGTTTTTGGCTATTTTGTGGAGAAGGGTTCAAGAAGATGGATACCAGAAAGCCAATTTGGAGGTTCATAAGATAGGCTAGGCACTAAAAAGTGGCAACTTAGAATTGGTGGTATAACTGTTTGCTCATGGAATAAGTGAACAGATCTAAGAGGTTTGTAGGGTGTTCTAAGGAAATCAGAGGAGCAGTGCATTTTGCTTACCTTCATCTAATTAACTTCCAATTACATCTCCTATTGGAAGTCATGGAAAATTGTTCACTTGACTTACGTACTTTAATAAATGCAGTCTTAGAGTCCTTAGAACATTCACCACAGTTGTGTATATTTGTAAAAATGTGTAAATAACTTAAATAAGAAAAATATAGGTGTATGCATGTAATGATATAGCATGGCAACACTGAAATAGAACTACAGAACTACATAATGACATGAAAAACATGCAAGTTATGTTCTTAAGTGAATCAACAGTTTTTTAGAAGAATACTTGAAATATGATCCCTCCTCCATTCTTTATCCCACAATCCCCACCCCACATGCACATATTGAAGAAAACAAAACTGGAAGCATATACCACCATTATAATGGTGGTTTACTGGGGAGTCATGAAATGGAGTTGATTTCTTCATTGTGAGTTTTCCACGTTTTGTACTTTCCACATTTTGGACATTGAGTATATATTACCTCTTTAAAATCAGGAAAATATACAGTATAATGAGCTGTTTGTTAATTATTTAGAAGCCTATACAACTGGGACAGCAATAAAAGACATTTGGATTCTTCCTAGGTAAATCATGTTGGTCCAACAGGTATCTTTAAATAGTACAGTCTAAAAATAACTAACTAACCAAGGAACTAACTAAATAAATAAATAGTACAGGTTAATATCCTGTCCCTCTTTGGTGAGTAGGAGTGGATAAGATTACTTTATCTAGGCTTCAAATATTTGATGATGATAACAAATTGGTTTTTGCAGGATGCTTACGACTAGATTTAATTTTCACAGAGCCCCAAAACGCAAATCAGAAATAAAATGTGAACCTTAAAGGTTTTCGTGCTCAGGTAACTATTGCTACTACAGGAGATGCTAGTGAGTGATACCTTGAATTCATCTGGAAAACATTTTAAAACATTTCATATACCCGAGTAAGTGTATACAGTTGTTTCCTATATAATTAGATGTGTAATTATTGGACAGTTTTCAGGAGGCATTGGCTTACACTTTGGATCACCTACATTTCATGGTTGAAAATACAAGTCTATCAATGCCTAAAATCATGCCATTCATCTTCATTATTGTCAGCATTGTTCCATTATTTTGATGCATGAAGGTGCCATGCCCCTGGCTAGTGTGAGAACCTCCATGCATGAATATCAGCTCCCAGAGCTTCAATCCTCATCGCGTAATAACATTCTTACCCTTGAACTGATTTAATATCCACTTACCAACCTGCAAAGGAAGGTACGAGAGGCCATCTTTCCAGTTTTCTGAACACCCCTAAATACACAAGCTTTAAATAAATAAAGTGCTAATAGTCTGTTATGTGTGTACCATACAGTATTTTATACTTATCAAAGTATTTCTTTGCTCCTTTAGTCAACATGGATTTTTAAAGCATAAATGCAGTGACACTCACCATGTTAGATACTGGGGTTGCAATGTGAAATCGTACTTTCACAACCTTTTCTTAATTGATGTCCATGGGACAAACAGGGAAAGCGTTGGTTACTCTCATTTTACAGATGGAGAAACAGATACCTAGGGAACATTTCCAACCTGCCCAAGGACTCACATAGAAATAAATTATCCTGATTCTTCACGTTGTGTCTTCTATTTCATCTCACATCTTAGCCACACATTGACTTAATGTATTACAATCCATTTGCATGGGAAAACCTTGCTCACCAGAGAACAGTAAAAAACATGAACTGGAGGCATTAAAATTCAGGAGGAATGGACTACTATTCTAAAACTCCTACCCATTTACCTGATGGTCACAGAAAACAACTACTATTTTTTTTTTTTTTTTAAGAATAATGAAGCAGAATCATAGTGGCAGTTAGGCAAAATACAGAGATTTCAAAGGATAAATTCAGTGGAATTCATGATAGAAGTACCTCAAAGAGAAGCTTGGGCTATGTTCTGTTGAGAGAAGTTAACATTCTCAAGGTATGGTAAAAGCCAATGTTGCTGAATTTGTTACATAGCTAAAGAGAAATTGATTATTATTCCTATATCCACCCAGTCCATTATAGGGACTCTACTTATCATTCCTTCCCATGTCTAACACAGCTCTGGCTGTTCGGCAGTGATGTATAAATGTCTGATGAATTCAGGTTAAGAGTAAGAGCAAGTGAGGAAGAATGGGTAACAGAAGAAAAATGTTGATTCAAAGAACATTTTGTCAACCTGGGAAATAAATAAAGACTAGTGAGTCCCAAAGTACCCCCAAATTAATTTCTCTTATGATCTGAACACACTCCTTCAGCATCTCACATTTATCATGATGTCTGTCCCAACTGCCAGAAACACAAGTGGACATTTCTTGCTGCCCATGATCTTCCAAAAAAAGAGAACACATTGACAATAGCATTGGAGCTTGCAAGATCTGGCACTAACTTTAAACAATGATTAAAGTGGATTATCCACACCTAATGGGAAAAAAATTGCCCAAGTGCATCAAGTATTGAAACTAGAGAGGATGACAAAAGTCTTTTACTGGGTAGTGACCAATTCAGAATTTGTCCCACCCCAGCCTTGCCTTTTGAGCTCTAGATATTTCTGATTCAACTGCTTCTTTCTCAAGAGTCTTGATTCCCCATTTATCATTTAATCAGTATGATCATATATGAGAGCACACATTCCATGAAGAAGATAGCTAAACCAGTTATGTCCCAATAAGCCCATCATAAGTTGAAAACATTGTTAATCAAAAATGCATGTAAGGGGCACCTAGGTGGCTCAGTGAGTTAAGCGTTGGACTTTTTATTTTGGCTCAGGTCGTGGTCTCAGAATCATGAGATGGGCTCTGTGCTAGGTGTGGAGCCTGCTTCAGAGTCTCTCTCTCTCCCTCTGCCCCACTTCTCTGCTCCCTCCACTGCTCATGCACACATGCTTCCTCTTTCTCTCTCAAACAAACAAGCAAACAAACAAGCAAAAAAAGAAAGAAAGAAAAGAAAAAAAGAAAATGCACTTAATATACCCAATCTACCTGACATCCTAGCTTAGCCTAGCTTGACTTAACCTTGCTTAGAATATTTATATTATAGTTGGGTCAAATCATCTGACACAAAGTCTACTTTATAATAGTTTTGAGTATCTCATGTAATGTATTGCATACTGTACCAAAAATGAAAATAGAGTGGTTGTATGGGTATGGAATGTTTGTAAATAAGTTGTTTACCTTCATGACCATGTGGCTGACTGAGAGCTGCCCAGAATCACTAGAGGTATAGTATAGCATATCACTACCCTGGGAAAAGACAGAAATTCAGCATCTGAAGTATGGTTTCTACTGAATACATGTTACTTTCGCACCATCATAACGTCAGTCATCATAAGTAGAACCATAGTAAGTTGGGGGCCATCTGCATTTCTTTAGTATTTCTGTCTCAGTTTTTGAAATGATTCATGTAAAGTGTTAGGGCTTTTAAACAACAAGTGCTTTAAAAACTTGAATCCATTCAACATGTATTTCATAAGTAAATATTATATTGTTTGGGCTGCTGAAAAATAAAAATTCAAATAAAGTATATTCTCCAGTATTGAGGAAGCCATTGTCTAAGAGACTTATGGGCCTACGTGATCGCTAAAGATCTTTCTAGATAGAAACTTCTTTAGTTCTTTGCAGTAAGGAGAAACTTTAAGTCTATCTTTTAAAGCTGGGAATAAATTTGTTTCCAGGTAAGAAAGTGGTGTAAATCATTTTTACAAAGAATACATCACCAAGAACTGGTGCTTAACTGATTAAATACTCTAATCACTCTTCAGAATAAAATAAAAAATCTCAAATAACTTCAAAAGGAATATAATAGCATCTACAATTTGCCACTAATGTACATTGTAGACCAAAGTCCAATTTTTCTCTCCTGGATGCCTTATTATGAGTCCTACTGAACTTAGTACCCTTTTCTCATATCTCATACCCATTATTTATTTAATAATGTTCTTTTTCCTCTTTCCCATTTAGAGAACCTTAAGAATCCGTATTGAGCCAAAGTATTTCCAACTCCAGGATACCATTTCATACTACCCCAATAAAGTGATACCCTCTGACCCCACCCAAGTCTAAACCCATAAAAATTCAAAATCCTTACATTAAAAATGTGTATTTATACATTCTATTCATTCTATAAGCTAGTACAATGTTATTTGATAATGATTATCACATATTTCCATGCACGTGTAACATGGTGAATACAAGTCTAACTTTCTCTTATGTGTAAATATGCACAAACACAAATACATATATATGTGTCTACACACCTACATCTGGAAAATTAATATACATATAATTATCTCTGTTTTACAGATGATTATGCAATCATTACATACATATATGGCTAATTAAGTATAATCTTGTATAATCACGTAATATGGATTATCATGTATATGACTAGACATATACAGATATAGAGATATATACAACAAATAAGCTTAATATCCAATAATATAGGTAAAATTACTCTATTTTACAAATGAAGAACTAGGAATTAATTATTTAATATATTTAAAAGAGAATCTAATAACTAATAACTAAATTATAGTTCGCTAAAGATCGCTATAGATCTTTACCGATCACGTAGGCCCATAAGTCTCTTAGACAATGGCTTCCTCAATACTGGAGAATATACTTTATTTGAATTTTTATTTTTCAGCAGCCCAAATCTAATAATTAATAACTAAATTAATGAAGATAATGAATAATTTCTCCTTAGTCACAATAGCAAAGCACATGACAGAACCAGATAGTAAATCTAGGCTTCTGTCTCCTAGATTTTAGACCTACATCACCCTGCCTCTCATAGGTGTTGTATCCTGTCTCTTGTTGATTAATCAGTGTCTACCACTGTCTGACCTAGCATAAAATAATCAATGCATATGTGTTGAATGAATTTATCATGTGAATTTTTATATTCCATGGATCCAATTTCATATGGGTGACTCTTAATAAAATGGTTTCTTGTGAATTGGCTTAATATGGACTTTCACTGAGAATAAATTATTTAGGGGTAACCTATATTTAATTGGTTTCTGTGCTCTTTCCAGATAAAGTCAAGACGTTTATGCTCCAATGGCCTCCAATATGCATTAATATTTTAATATCAAAATACTCTTTTTATGTTCTATGATAATAATTTACTTTCCACAATTTATTCCTGTTTGTATAGTAAATTTTCTGCAAAAACGTGCTTTTTCTGAATTCAAAGACTCATTTCTATTGTAGAAGCTTGTCATAAGT
Source organism: Mustela nigripes (assembly GCF_022355385.1). NCBI lineage: Eukaryota > Metazoa > Chordata > Mammalia > Carnivora > Mustelidae > Mustela > Mustela nigripes. The sequence continues at coordinate 39,329,363 of NC_081573.1, forward strand.
CTTAGGCTATCCCTCATTCTCCAGCCCTCTCAAGCCTTGTTACTCATTTTTAATTAAGTGGGTCCCTAATCCTAGCCTACTGAAGTCTGTAGGCAGAATGGGTGTAGTGGTGAGCAGATCTGGCTCAGGCATCATTCTCCTTTCTTCTAAGCTGGAAGAGCATGTTGTTTTTTCTCTGAGCCCTTATTTCTTTATCATGTATGATAATTTCACGAAGTCATCTTTATTTTCTATTCTCCTAAAAATGACACACCCTAAAATGTACTTTGAGTCCCAGCAGATCAGTTACAAAAGTATATTCGTCTTCTGAGTACCAGTCTCCCTTTCTCTTATTTTCAAGGTTTTGTTTGTTGGATTCCATTCTTTTCTTTACCACTGTTGATTGAGACAGATAAATTTAGATGAATACTTTTTAGCAATGGACCCCAGATGCAGATCCCCCTTTATCTGCTTGTTTTAGGATACTGGGGAGAAAACCGCAGCCCACTACTTTCAGGCTGTCACTGAACTTGTAGAGTAAAAATTGCTAGAGAAATAAACAGATTGAGATTTAAAGCATTTTCTGTAAGCACCTTATCTATTGTGTTTTATTTGTGAGGGTTGCATATTTTTAAAGCATGAGTAACTGCCAGCCTCAATAAAGCCACTTTATTTCTCTTTGAATGTTGATTGAATACTGAAGAATTTAACAAAATGTAGAGAAAAGAACTTCGGTGTTGATAATTTTCTTTTTGCCTAGTCTGTATTGTCTTTACATTGAGTTGAAAAACATCTCAGATTTAAGAATGGGCTGCTCACAAGATTTGCATATAAAGTTATATTCTAGAATGTGTTGGCTTCCCCCCACCCTCGGGATTTTTCTCAAGTATAATTTTGAGGTTGAAGGAGTATTTTCAGAATCTTCATATAAGATTCCATTTTAAGCTTGTAGTGCCCCAAAATAGTTTTAAGTTCATAAAATATCTTAATGCCTAATAGGAAACAAAAGTTAAGTTTTCTAATACTTCTTTTAAACGATCTAATATTTTGATAATGTAATTCAGGAGAATATTTGCTCTCTCAGGAAGTCTCATTATCTTTCTTCTAACCAACAGCCCATGCTATCTAATCATCTCATTTAGAAATTAATAGATAATGGATGGTACAATAGAAATTGTGAAGTTATTGAATTGTGTTGGTTTGACTAACAAGGCTTATATGTAATAGCTGATATCTCCCATTTAAATGCCTTAGCTGGCTGATTTTGGAAATAAGTAAAGTAACTATTAAATCAGGTCTTTCAACTTAGGCATAAAATATGCTTCTGTAAGTTATAAAAACTTAGAAATCCCATTAATACTGGCCATTATTTTAAATAAAAAATGTTTTAAGCAATACCAAACTTTTGCAATTTAGAAAGTAACAAATTGATTCAGGTTTGCAATTCTAAGAACCAAAACATGAGGTCATGTATTTGGATATGTCTGGAGAATTTTTCATAAACAAAACAACCAAAAAGCAGCAAATAGGTATGCAGCCATAATCTCTTTCTAGCAAATATTGTTAAATATCTCTATTTTTAAAATTAATTTAAAAATAAGTCCTCTTCCAGTTAAGAGCAGCTGCTATGGACAGAAAGACTTTGAAAGGACAAGAGTAATCTGGTGAGTGCTAATAGACAGGGCTTGTGAGTTACCTTGGTATCTGGGTATTCCAAATGGAAAGTCAAAATACTTGACCTTCTGATTCTAGGAAGATGGAGATATAGTTTTCCTTATTCTTTCCAGGAGGTGTAACCAAACACTGCATATAATATGTAAAACACATGGTAAAAAGATTTTCAAAGGTAGAAAGAGGAAGGCACACAGGTGAGGGATTTTTAGTACTAAAGTAATGACAGGCTGATGAGTTTCATTTTGCATTGTGCATCGAAGACAGGGAACTAAGGATGCCAGTGACATGGAAATGCATGCACACACATGCACATACACACACACACACACACACACAGGGAAAAGAAAATGAAAGGAAAGGAAAGACTCAACAAAAGCCTATTCCTTCTAGCCAGTCTACCAAGAAAGGGAAACAGCCTAGCAAGAGAGAAAACATTTAGACACTGCTGTACTACACACACACACAGACACACACACACTCACACACACACAAGCACACACAAACACACACACTGTGGTTCTACCTCCATCCCCCCCCAGCAAAATGAAAAGCCTAGACTTCCACCCTTCCAGACTGAAAGGAGTTGTCCCAACCCTTTTGCTGGGATGATGACAGAGAAAGCTGAGAATTTTGCCAGTGTTTTCATCTTTATCTAGTAGCAATGACACCTTCACCCCTATGTTGACAGTGGAGACTATGTGGGAGAGATGAGAGGCCCACTCCTGCCGTGGCAGTACTGAAGCACCCCTTTCTTCCCACGGGGATGGCACCAGAGGAGGACTGGTGGAAAGTCAAGGCATTCACACTGTTCAGCAGTGAGTGAGGCCACCTCCCTCCCCTGCTCCAGGTCATCTAAATCCTGGAAGGAGAAGACAAAAGTACTAAAAACAAACATATAGACCTATCTTCAAATGTGCAACTTCATATTGACTTTCTGTGAATGCAGATTTTATAATTTATAATTTTATTTACTAATAATGTTTCATAATGTCAAAAAAACACAAGATTTATCCATCCATTTACCCACTGGTGAAGGTTAATCAATTTCAACTTTTTAAGCTTTTTTTTTTTAATTTTTTTTAAGAGGCTTGGCAGTGAACATACCTGTGTCCAAATACCTATAACGTGGCCATGTTCGCACGTGCACACATGTGTTTCATAGGAATTTGAATCCAGATTGTCTGGTTTTTAATCCAGAAATATGAAAATTTTTAAAAAGCAGTATTGTTCTCCTTGACATGATCATGAATGGTATATCCTGATTGGAACACAGTGGAATTATTCCTCTAGTTTCAATTATGGGTTTTTTGCTGAACAGTAGTGCTTAAGACATTTTAGTTTTCAATTGCCACAGACCAGAAAATCTTCATTTGAATGAAATGTTAAATTTCCAGCAAATCTTCCAATTTTTCTTTGCAACAGATAGCAGGGTTTCTTCCCATTAAACCTCAGCTTTTCTCAGATAAACATGTTCACACAAATTCCCTAATAATATGGAAGCTTATGTATTGGCCCATCTATGTAGAAATATGTTTATAATATCTAGAAGACTACATCTCCTATTACACAATGTTTTTGCCAGGACTTGGATGAAAAAAATCAAATTCCCAAATCTAAGATATAAGCAACACCAGCCATGCCAATTGTATCTGTTAATTTAGTCGTCAAATTTCTGAGAGAAATATCAGTTTACAGTACAGTTTTTCATCCAAGCTTACTATGGTTCTTTAAAGAGGTATGTAGCTATCTAAAATGATAGCCTGGGTGGCTCAGTAGGTTAAGCCACTGCCTTCAGCCCAGGTCATGATCCCAGGGTCCTGGCATCAAGTCCCACATCTGGCTCCTTGCTTGACAGGGAGCCTGCTGCTCTCTCTGCTTCTGCCGGCCACTCTGCCTGCCACTCTGCCTGCTTATGTGCTTGCACTCGCTCTCTCTCTCTCTCACTCTTTTTGACAAATAAATAAAGTAAAAATCTTAAAAAAATAAAATGACAAACATGAATTATTTGACATTAAAAACAAACATTCAAATATACTATATACCTAAGTTTATTCAGTGAAAATGTTTAAGGCCTGAAGACCACTTTGCCTGAGAACATTTAAAATAAACCAAGTAGGGAAAAAAAAAAGTTACCTAGGGTCTCTTTGAAATTATTTAAGAGTGAAAACACTGAAAGTTTGCAAGCAGATATGCACCACAATTTACAAGCAGGCATTTTGGGGAATGTGCAAGTTAGATGGAAATTATGGAAATGAAAGAATAAAATACCAGTTTCTAGGGGACATAAAGCAAGACAAATTACAAAGGAAAAGATGAATAACCAAATCATGCAGAAACTAGAAGAAAGGTAAGAGCAACTAGTTAATAATTACTTTGGGTACAGTATTCCCAAATGATTATTTCATTTCTACACAAAGGTCAGAGCTACATATAATGGGTATTATTAGTATTTGGCCATGCCCAAAATTAAGTAACAAGTTCCACAACAACATTTTCAAGTGCTCTGGAATTTTAAAGTTTTAAATTATTCATTTTTTGTACTTATGTATTGTTACCTATACTTAAGTTCACAAAAGCTGTCATGAATTAAATTCTCATTAAGACTCATTATCAATGCAAACTCTACATGTCAAAGAGGAAGAGTTATGTAATAATTTGGGAAGAAGAGAAAAATTCTTATACCAGAAACTTAGACTGAGAATAAATGATTCAATTGAATACATCATCGGACTTTTAGTTTTTTACAAAGCCAAATATAGGAAACATAGCAGATATATAGCTTCTGAAACCATTAGTAATCGTATTTCTAATTTGTCTGTAGGAACCAGGGGCCCTATGTGAAAAAATGTGAATAACAGTGAAATTCAAAACATTAATATTCTGATGAAATTATAAATGCATGCAAATTGATTATACAATGCGAGGCTCATTTTTGAAATTTGCTGTTGGACATCCAGGAGGGGTTCTATGTTAAAATCTACAGAGATGACATTGAAAAAGCAGTGTACAGAATTCTCTAAAAAGATATTTTTTCAAAAATACAAAAAAAAAAAAGAGAAAGAAAAGGACAGCCCTGAGATGAAGAGATCAGCTTTTGCTTTGTTTTATTTGCGCTATGTTGGAACATGCTTATCTGAAAATAAATGAACATGATTGAACGCGTTTAAAAGACAAGGTATTTACACAGTTAGGTTCAGATATATTAGATCACAAGATTCATGCCTGTGGATATTTTACACCTCCCTGGCCTTTGTATTTTACTATCTAACACGTCCTATTTTCTTCCTGGCGCGTCAAGGGCCTCAAGGAAAGAGGACAAAGGAGTAGATGCGATACACTGAGAAGAGTGTTGGTTGATGTTATTCTTGTTCTTTAAAACATTTAGAGGAAAGTTCACATTTTTGTTGTCAGTACTCTCATAATTCATCATAAAGTATCATTATTATAGGATGTAAATGGTTAATGCAGTACAAAGTTCTGAACTTAGAGTTAATAAGGTGGAAAGGTATAACCAATAAAAACACTGAGAGTCTGTTAAACAGATTTGATCTCTAGCTTCTTGAATATGTGTGATTTCTAAATTTGGCATGAGAGAGGAACAGAGGACGTGTGAACAGTAAAAGCCATTGAAATGGAGAAGTAAAAAAATGTTAATATCTAGAAGAATAAAATCAGGAAGAACTGAATGTCCAGAGCTGGCCTTGGAGAAGTAACTTGAATTCTACTTACCCTACCATTAGGATTAACACATATGCTAGACACAATTCAAATTTCAAATAAACCTGCTTGAACACATTAGAGAATAGCCATTTGAGGCAGGACATAAGGGGCTGAAATTCTTGAGAAAAAAACGACAACAATATAAGTTCCACATTTATTTGTCTTTCTCCAAAAGTTTGTGCCAAGGCCCAGCAAGATGAAATGGAACTCAAGGAGAACAGAGAATAGAGTTCTGAGTTGACAAATGAACTAGAACTACAGTGGCAAAATTTCTTAGAGGAGAAGATGAGAAGAAGTGAGACAAAAATTATTTGTCTAATATTCCCTTAAGGAATTAGCTGATTCCAGAGGTGCTCAAACACAAGGCAAGACCAAGAAACCCAGAATAAAACAACACCTGGGAGGTTTCAGGAGTCATATGTTCTGAGAAGAGGAAGGTGGGAGTTCAGACCCTCCAAATGTGAAAGGGACATGGCAAATCTAAACAACCCTAGTCATGAGAGCAAAATTCTGGTCCACCATCTTGAATAAAGTCAGTGACCATGCACGGAGGCATCAGAATATGTAACTGGTACTCTATCTGCCAGCCAGAAAAGAAGTATAGTCTTGTTTAAAGTAGATAATACCATCCTGAGTCTCTATACTTTCAATTAAAAGTATAATAAAAAAAACTCACAAAGCATGTAAAACAAAAATTCAGAATGAAACAATGGAATACAGATGATTCATACATTGTTGTAACTAGAAGATGATGAAGAGGCAGTAAAGTATCCCCCCAGTTGAGAAAGCACTTTGAGACTAGAAGACAAAATAGACTCCTCCATACAATTTTACAGTTTTATTTAGGGTATCCTACTGATGGGGCAATGAGGCATTTTGTGATCCAGACACCATGCAGCTCTTATCTCTCAAGATCAGACCTTGGTCTACAGATTTTATAGAGCAAGAGGATGTGCAGAAGGGCACTATGGTGAGGTCAAAGGATTTGCAGGCACCCCCAAATGGTTTGCAAGGACCTCAGTGACAGCTAACCTTTAATTTGAACCTGAAATACCACCTGTTCATCAGGAAGAAAAAAGACTATATTATCCCTAACAGATGCATGGGAGACCTAACCAAGTGTGCCCCATTCTGGTCTTGGTAGGCATTTCAAAGGCACTTTATAAATCTCTAAGGGGGCTAGAACGTAAAGCCCCGAGAGAGGTCATGGCGTGAATAAGAACCAGACGGCCAAAAAATGAAGTCAGTATTGTCAGCACTCTGTCAGAGAATGATTTTATAATAAATATCATTAGTAAGTTCGAGGTATTAGAGGAACATGTGAATTCCATAGTGGAGTCTCCTTTCTCATATACAAAGGAATATATATATATGTACACACACACACACACACACACACACATATATGTGTGTATATATATATATTCCTTTTCTTTGCATTCCATTTCACCTTGCTGAGAATTAACATGAGAAAGATGGATGAATGATGCAGAGCTTGTGTGTGTGTGTATATATTTATATGTACATAATTATATATATGTCTTTGTGTACATATATACACACACATATATGTATATACGTATATGTGTATGGATAATTAAGTATATGCATATATACGTATGTATGTATACATGTATGTATATACGTATATATGCATATACTTACATATCCATACACATATACGTATATGCATATATGTGTGTGTATATATATATAAAATGTTCAGAGGACCACTTTTTGCTGTGTTGGAAAGAGAAAGAGAAGCAGAGTTGGGATGAGACAAGAATAGAAGTAGAAGGCTTGTGTGTTGGTTATTACAGAAACCCATGCATCTAAACATGGTGGTTGGTACCACGGTGGTGACAGTGAAGGTGAGGAAAATTGTTTGGTTCTGGTTATTTCTTGAAGATAGAGCCAACAGAATTTCCTGCTGGGTTGTTGGGTTATTATGGGGTCTCACAGGGGAAAAAAAAAAGCCAGGAAGGAATCCAGTTCCTTTGTCATTAGCATCTGAAAGAAGGTGCCTACAACTCACTTTAGAAACACTGCAGGAAAAGCAAGTTCAGGACGGAAAATCTAAAGTTGTCTTTTGGGCATGTCATAATAAAAAATATTAACCGAAATGGATGGTAAACTCAACCCATTTATCATTTATTTCAACATAAAAAGATGGAGTACATTGATTGTTCTCATTTTGCCTTTCCTAACAATTCCCTGGAGTAATATAGGAACTAAACTTAATAGAATCAGTGATATTTACTACTTTTTGAGCATAAATCTTCACTTGTTCTTTCTCAAGTGAGTAGTGTGGTCTCTTAAAATTACTTTTTTCTTCCAACCTGTTCAAATATTTGGCAGGAAAATGGCCTTATCAGGTCATCATAGACCCACCGCTACTGCTGAGCTAATAATACATTTTTGGAAAACTCCATTTAAACGTTGCAGATGAAAATCTATGCCCACTCTCTATGTCACTCCCAAACACATTGGAAGATGAGCCACAGGGGAAGCCCATATGTTAGAAAGGCATGCTTCATTTAGCTATTGCAACACGATGGCTGAAGGGTGCTATAGATGGGGTTGCTCAGAAAAGATTACATCTCTTGGCTTCTAGCAAAGAAAAAAAAAAAAGGCATAAAAAAGGCTGTGCTAAGGGCTAAGAGCTTTATTGAAATTCTACAGGAGCCTTACAGAAATTGTGAGCTTCTGACTTGTTATCAGGTACCTGCATTTGGGCATCCTGACACTCTATAATTGAAATTCATTGCTGGACCTTTAGTCTATAAAAATGGTATGCTGTCATTAGCGCTGACTGCTTGCTATATTCGCCTGTCACTCCTTAGGCCAGCTTAAACCATCTCAGATGAAATAGCCTATTTCGTGTCAGACCTCAGCGTTTGCCACTATTAAAGTGGAAAGCTAAAGCAATGTTTAGCAATGTGGTAAAGACTAATGCAGTAGGATTGCTAGAGAAGTACGAGTCTTTCTTTTTTTTTTAATTCCCTTAAAATTTAATGTTCTCATACAGTACCATCTCTGTTACACTGCTCCTGTCAGAATGAGAATTATTACTTTTTTAATTGCATTTTAATTTAACCTGCTAAAGCTACACAGCTACCTTACACTTTAAGAAGTATTGGAATGTTAGTTTAGCAATAAGACAAGTTAATGTAAGAATTACTAGGTAATATTTCATACTCACGATATGAAGAATTGAGGCAATTATGTGGATAATTCAGCCAAAAAAGCCATATATATATATATATATACACACACACACACACACGTATATATATGTGTATATATACGTGTGTGTGTGTATATGTATGTATTTATTTATTTTAATGCTTACATAAGAGATGAAATCCTGGATTTGAGAGGTTTAATCTTTAGCTTATTCTGGAGTAAATGTACTTATCACTCAATGTCAAGTTATACAGTCAGATGGTCAAAGAGAACTTTGTTGTGGCAATTACTCATGTGATGAGAGGAGTCACCTCATTAACCAAAGAAATCCTAGCCTAGCTGTTGACAACTAGAACTGTTAGGCTGTCCCAAATTACCTAAGCACACAGACCTAATATGGATGAACCTTTTCAATGATTTAAAAAACTAAATAAAAATACCACTGAAAATGATTCTGCTTCCCTATCCCACTGTATGGTCTCAATTTTTGTTCACAGATATGCAAGAAAGAGGTTTTGTTTTTGTTTTTGTTTTTTACCACCACCATGAAAGGAAATGATTTTTATAAAAGCAGATAACAGCATTTAGGGGTGATGGAAATGGGTTCCTCAAATTAATATTGGGTTCTGTTCCAGGCTACTCAAACTTAACATGTGTTTAACTAGTGAACATTTTCTTTTGACCTTTTTTTTAACCTTTAAAAAGTCCAGTGTGTGTGTGTGTGTGTGTGTGTGTGTGTGTGTGTTCATTGTAGTCATACTGTAGTCAAACTGCATTGTTTGAATGCTAGAATACCCAGATTCATGTCTTGGCTTCATTACTAATGAAGGGATACATGCACCCCTGTGTCTATTGCAGCATTATTTACAAAGGGGGAAAAAAGGGGTGGGAACTAAAGAGTGCATGCAAGTTCTCAATGATTATTTGGAGAAAACTGGAAACTGAGAGAAAGGAAAAAAAATTCTTGGAACTGAAAGTAATAGAAAGAATGAGAAGAGAAGGGAAGGAGTCAGCCCAAGTCATCACACGTTCTTTTTTGGTAATTGTTATGGACGGAATGTGTCAATCCAAAATTTACGTATTGACGTCCTGTCCCCCAGTGTGACTATATTTAGAGCTAGGGCCATTAAAGACGTAATTATGGTTAAATAAGGCTATAGGAGTGGGGCCTTGATCTGATAGGATTAGTGCCCTTATAAGAAACACTAGAGAACTAACTTATTCCCTCGCTCTCTTTCTCTCTCTCCCTCAGTCTCTCTCTCACGACATATACCAAGGAAAAGGCCATGTGAGCACACAGCAACCCAAGGGAATAATCCTCATCTGCAACAAATTGGCATCTTGGTCATAAATTGATAGCCTGTAGAACTTTGAGAAAATAAAACCCTTTGGCTTACAACACCCAATTTGTGGTATTTTGTTATGGCAACCTGGTCAGATTAATACAGCAATCTATCCAAAAACTGGAAGATTTTAACTTTGCTGGACTCAGTGGAAGACGATTCTTTTCCTGTCTGTCCTCCTATCAAAGTCATCCTTCAAACTCCTGTCCAAGTGACCATGCTCCATTAAAGCTTTTCCTAACTTCTAAACCCCAGCCAGTCTCATTTCTTTCTTTCTTTAGTTTTGGTTTTTGGTAGTGGTTTTTATCCATATCTCATCTGGGGATTTTTTTTTTTTTTTTTAATTCTGAGAACCCCACTATACTCTAGCACAATTAGGTTAGAAACTCTGATAGAGAGAACCAGAAATCATGTTTTAAAGCATCTTTTTATGATTTATTTTAGATCTGCTGTAGGTAATTAAATTGATGTTCTTATCATCCTGTAGACCTTCCTGGGAACAAGATCCTAATTGTGCCATGCCCGTATCTCTATGTCATGAGATAAAAATTTGAATACGCAATTCAACATACTTTTTTTAGTGGAAAACTAAAGTTTTATCTAGTAGATGCAGTGCAATGTGCTCATGATCAATATGTTATAGAGAAAATGGATGATTTTACATCCCAGGCTAAAAAGCCACCAGTCATAAACAATGCTCTTTGAATTGTCTTTATAAACTAAGTGAATTAGGATACATTTAAAAGCTATGAAAGAAAGCTGTATCTCCTCCCCTCCACCAGCCCCACCGTAAAATCCCTATACTAGTGATATGGTCAAGAAAGTCTATAAAATGGTATTGAATAAATCAATTAAATTCTCCCCAAAGGCAAAAATTAGGTAGGCTGACTTTATAATACATATCTGTTTGCTCTCTTTTCATAGTAACTGTGACTAATCTCTACTGCAACAAACATTTACCTTTTATAAATGAGAATAAGCATTTTTTAGCCAGAACAGGAACAAAAACTTACTGTGAACCTTCTGCCTGGAGAAGACTCTGGTGAGATACATGTAAGAGAGAAGCAGAGGTAGCTCCACAGGTCCACTGAAGAAATGAAGAGAATATATATTTGAGGATGGAGGTGGGCATGGTTTGAATGTGGTGGTGAGGCAGAAAGCAAACAAAAGTCATTAATCTTAAGTGAAAACCTGTAAGGTTAAACACCCTATTCATTCACACATCAACAGAAGTCAGACCTCTACCTGAATACAGATGTAAATATTTACATAGACTTAAAAATAATCAACTGGGTAATAGCACTTCAATACACCAGTGGATTCATAAAAAAAAACACAGGCAAAAGGAACAACCAAACTGCAAGAAAACTTTTTTAAGATTCAAAATGAGGGACGCCTGGGTGGCTCAGTTGGTTAAGCAGCTGCCTTCGGCTCAGGTCATGATCCCAGCGTCCTGGGATTGAGTCCTGTATCTGGCTCCTTGCTCCGCAGGGAGCCTGCTTCTCCCTCTGACTCTGCCTTCCACTCTGTCTACCTGTGCTTGCTCTCGCTTGTGCTCTCTCTCTGACAAATAAATAAAATCGTAAAAAAAAAAAAAAAAAGATTCAAAATGATTTTATGCTCCCCATAAATGGGTGGAAGAATTCCCATGGAGGGCTTAAATAAAAGAACATGTAAGCCTCCATAAAGTGAAAGTTAAGAGACAAGAAAGAGTTTGAATTTTTAGTATCTATACACTGGCAAGCCAAATGCAGAATAATAGTAACTGTAATAACAATAATTATGTAAGGAGTGCCTGGATGGCTCAGTCAGTTAAGCATCCTACTCCTGATTTTGGTTCAAGTCATAATCTTGGGGTCTTGAGATGGAGCCCTGGGTCAGGCTCCATGCTGAGCATGGAGCTTGCTTAAGATTCTCTCTCTCCCTCTGCCCCTCTCCACTTTCTAGCTCTCTCTCTCAAAAAAAAAAAAAAAAAAAAAAAAGTAAGAGGGAGGAGGATAAATACAGAATAGTGAAGAGAAAGAATAGCAAAATAAAACAAAATAAAAATGAAAATAACTAATCTTTATATCAGGTGAGCATGATTACAGCCAACTCTGCAAGCATGTAAGTGTGCAAATAGATGCACACTGAAAAAAATGTAATGATGTTATCACATTTAAAAAAAAATGTGTTAAAATGTTTTGGATGCAAGTTCACTTGAATTACAAGAACAAACTTCTCAATGAAAAGGTGAAGAGGTAAAGCGACATTCATGCTTATATATCTGAATTTAACTTTCCTTTCCATCTTGGAGAATGAGGGACAACCTCACAGAGTCCACCTGTACCAGATGAGCACGCTGAGAGTAGCTGTGGTGATGATGCTGGCGATGACAATAAAAAAATTGCAACAACCATTTATGGCCACTGAGAGTGTCACTGTGATAGGAAAGTTGTTGGGAATTTGTGTCAGGCAGCACCACCTCAACCCTTGTGAAGCTAGTGTTACAATTTCCACTGGAAATAGTCTTTTTGAAGTTTATTTTAATTTTTTATTAACATATATTATTTTTTTCAGGAGTACAGGTCTGTGATTCATCAGTCTTACACAATCCATAGCACTCACCATAGCACATACCCTCCTCAATATCCATCACCCAGCCACCCCATCCAACCCACCCCCCGTCCCCTCCAGCAACCCTCAGTTTGTTTCCTGAAATTGAGAGTCTCTTATGGTTTGTCTCCCTCTCTGGTTTCATCTTGTTTGATTTTTCCCTCCCTTCCCCTATGATCCTCTGTCTTGTTTCTTAAATTCCTCATATCAGTGGGATCATGTGATAACTGTCATTTTCTGATTGACTTATTTCGCTTAGCATACATAATACTCTCTAGTTCAATCCACGTGGTTGCAAATGGCAAGATTTCAGGGTTTAAATATATATAGATATAGATAGATAGGTATCTATCTCTATCTAGCTATCTATCTATCTATATCTCCTCCCACATATTCCACATCTTTTTTATCCATTCATCTGTTGATGGGCATCTAGGTTTTTTCCACAGTTTGGCTATTGTGGACATGGCTGCTATAAACATTCAGGTGCATGTGCCCCTTCGGATCACTACATTTGTTTCTTTGAGGTAAATACTCAGTAGTGCGATTGGTGCATCATAGGGTCACTCTATTTTCAACTTTCTGAAGAATCTCCATGCTGTTTTCCAGAGTGGCTGCACCAGCTTGCATTCCTACCAACAGTGTAGGAGGGTTCCCCTCTGTCTGCATCCTTGCCAACACCTGTCGTTTCCTCACTTGTTAATTTTAGCCTTTCTGACTGGTGTGAGGTGATATCTCACTGTGGTTTTGATTTATATTTCCTGGATGCTGAATGAGGTTGAGCACTTTTTCACATGTCCCTTGACCATTTGGAGGTCTTCTTTGCAGAAATGTCTGTTTATGTCTTCTACCTATTTCTTGATTGGATTATTTTTGTTCTTTGGGTGTTGAGTGCAATAAGTTCTTTAAATATTAAAACTTGTCCAGTTTCATCCGTCTTGCAACTAATTGAGCTAGAATGGAAACCTTGATCTGTGTGATTCAGAAATCGCATTTGTCCAGTTTCTCATACTGTCTACTGAGGGGGTGCTCTCCCCCTGCATGACTAACTTCCAGGGGGCTTTTTTTTTCCCCAAAATGCTACTTAGGTTCCCAAATTCCTGTGTCAAGTTACAAATAATTTGTCATGTCTGCAGTCACACTTTTGGTTCCTGACAGCTCTGTGAAAGAACCATATCATCAGTATGGTTTTGCACTCCCTGAGCAACTTGTGGATCTCATCCACCCGTGCAAGCAACTTGTCACATCTTCAGTTTTCTCACACATTTCAGTTCAAAAGTAATCCTTGTTCTGTTTTTATTTAATTCTTCTTTTCATTGAAAATGTCCATACTGTCAGAGCATCAGTGTCCAGACTCCCACCATTAAATCATCACTCTGACATAAAAGATTTTCCAGCCATGTCAATTACCCTTTTTCATAACTTCTATGACAAATTTCTTTTTGAATTATATATCGCAAGGGCACTGTAACTGCTGCTTGAGTCATTGACTATGTCCTTGGTGTTGTAAATGAAGATCCCCCCGCTTTTTTTCCCTTACTGTACTCCAATGCCAAAGGAATAAGAATGGGAAGGAAATAAAAAAACACTACTAAATCTAGAAAGGTAGTAGGATTGATCTCTGACACTCTTCCTCCCACAACCTCCCACAGCATCTCCCTGCGTACTTTTATAAAAGTTACTCAGTTAATCTGAATCCCAGATTCCTCTTCCATAAAGATGCTGACATATGTCCTACTTGCCTCATAAGATCTATTGAAAAGGAAAAAAAAAAACCTAAAAATACTATGAATTCTATTTTTGAACTAATATTTTATATCAATGATTTACTAAACTGAATTCTCGATGAAATATTGAATTTTATACTAAAACAAGTATTTTCTCTTTACTAAAATTGCTAATTCATTTAAGCAGCCTATTTTCTGACTGTCAAAATTTTTTAAGCTGAAATCCACTTGGGCAGATATTCCAAACTAGTTTAGAGATGACAAATGTATTAGTGGTAACTCTCTCAGTTGGGGTTAACTCTCCTAAATGAATCTGGAACTACAGAACTCTTCTTAAGATTATAAACAAATTTTCCTGGGGATATTTTGTAATCCTATAGACACAACTGTTTATAAGGAATAAAGTTGCATGGAATAATACACACACAGGAAAACAAGTCTTTTCTTAAAAAATAGCTATACTCTTCATGAGTAGTCTACACATACACACATACACAGACACAGGGGGAAAATTATGGACATTTGGAGGCCTCTGAACATCTAGCATAGACACACTCTTTGCATTGAAATCATCCGTGCACTAAAAAATAATAATAATAAAAAGGAAATGCAGAGAATTTTCATCAAACATTACAGCGAGGAAAGGAAATACAACATACTCTAATGAAGAGATTTTTTTTATCTGGTGAAAAGAATACCTATCACATTCTTAGCTAGAGTATTATTCATTGTGAATCCATGTTCAACTCTCTAGCTTGAGTTTATTCATCTGTTGGTGGGGTCCCCTGGGTGGCTCATTCAGCTGCTCATTCAGATGCTCATTCAGCTGAGCATCTGACTTTTTATTCCAGCTCAGGTCACGATCTCAGGGTTGTGAGATCAAGCCCTGTATTAGGTTCCGCACTCAGCGCAGTCTTCTTGAGTTTCTCTCTCTCACTCTCCCTCTGTCCCCCACCCCACTCACACCCTTTCTCTAAATAAATAAGTAAAAAAAAAACTCTTTAAAAAAAAATTAGTAGGGAGACAGGGAAGAAGTTACAATCAAATCTAGCCTTAGAAAACTTTAAAATAAAATTAAAAAAAAGATTGGAAAACAACAGATATCATCCAAATCCTGGGTGAAACTAGTAAGCCAAATGCTAAATTCTTTTTACAGTCTTTGTTTCCAAGGAAAGAGTTATATAAGCCTCCAAGTTGATAAAAAAAAAAAAGGTATGTTCTAAAGTGCCAAATTTATGGGCAGCTTCTGATTTTACCAATAGCGTTCAATTTCCACTGAAAAATGAGTGTGACCAAAAAGGACTGATGTTTCTAGCTTACCTGTCAATCAAATGTAAGGACAGCATGGAAGTGATCTAAATCAGAAAATTATTCAAGATCAACTCTTCAAACACCCAGAAGTTATTACATTGCCCCATGAAATGTTAAAGTGCTTTTAAAATCTCATTACCTTGTATAGAAATTAGTAAATCACAATCTGTAGCATGGGGTAGGTATATTCCTTGGTCAATTAACACAACCTTAAAACAATTATATTTCAGGTCTAACATGAATGGGTTGAAGAAGAGAACAAATATTTATTGAAGGTGTCACCTACTTTTTATTCATTTGGTCAACTACCTTTATGGTAATTCTAGGCTTATCTTTGTTTTACAGGTAAGGACATTGAAGTTCAGCAAGAGTAAATAATTTTTCTTGGGCATGCAAGATGCGGGTAAATGCCTGGAGTCTTAGAAGACAGCTCTGTCTACTACAAAATATCAAATCTATATCTCACACCCGACTTTATAAGGTAATAACTGAAACTTGGCTTGACTGTCTTTCTTTCATTTTTTACCATTGTCTCAGCCATTTGTGGTTTCAGAGGGGTGATGCTTTCTCAGATCTTTCTAATCTTCTAGGAGTGAGACTCTGATGTTGGCAATGTATTCAACTCCTCACCATCATAAACTTCAGACTCTGCAATTTTCTGTAGCTTTTATCTTTATCCAATTTTTAAAGCAGATGCCAGTTGCATAAGCAGTATCTACAGCCATTGCTCAGCAAATTCTTCCTCAGTGTTATAGCCTCGGGTACTTTCCATGTGTCTTACTTATGGTCAATTTTGCAGGGACCATAATGTTGAATTTACTCCAGAAGAATGTTCATCTACCCCCTTGCACTTCTGTGTTTGAAGAAAAGTTGCAGTAGTGATATATCGCCCCGTATGTTGGAGTTTCTTCTGGCAGGAAAGATACAGATAACTTTATTGGAAATATAAAGCTTCATTGAGTTCCCTCCCTCTGAGAGGCTAACAACATTCTTTCCCTGAGACAATTGGATGCACCCCACTTATAATCCTGCTTCACATGATGTTAGAAAAAGAGGCTTTAACCTAGGAAAATATTGTCAATATGTATTAGACCAGTTTATTGTTGCTTCAGACGAATAGCCCCAGTCCCTTGAGATGTCTCATGAATATTTAGCACATAATATAATGCGCTAGAGATGTGTCTATAAAGAAGGAACTAATGAGTGGTGTTATATTATCTTCCAATGCTCCCCAAACTACTATTCCTCTCCCATGACATGTGTAAATACTTCATTGAACCTAGTCTTCAAATTAACACTTGAACCCAATTTTACAGCATATCATACTCTTAACATCCCAGTATCAACTTTCATAGTTATTCTCTTGTTTCTGTTCTTCCCTTTTATTTTGGCCCTTTCTTTATTTTTATCCTATAATTGTAATCCCCTAATGTGGCAATTGAACTCCTTTTTTTTTCTATTTATTCATTCTTATTGAGAAAATTCCCTAAAAGTGCATTGTGTCTATGTGTGTGTGCCCTCCTTTTGCATGTCTGTGTGTTTTCTCTGGGAGACAGGTAGGCAAGATATAAAAACTATACAGAACTCCTTTCTAGAGATTTTCTTCTCATCCCTTCTCTATAACAAAACTTGACAGATAATCCTATCTCTAAAAGCAAAGCCATAATTGAAAATATGGACACTATCAGAAGGGTTATTTCCGGCATCACACTGTACAGAGAGAGAGAAAGAAAACTTCACTCCTGACTCTTAGGGAGGAAAAAGCATAACAAAGTGGTTTGATGACATCTAGTCAGAGTTTCTTCAGTGTTCTTTCATCTTATGCCTTGAAGGTTTCATGGATATGGTTTTCATTTATCAGTGGCGTTTCCATGAGAGACAAGACTGTGTTGATAGGCATTATTTGATACCTGTCTACCACCTGAGAAAGTTGGAGGTTGTTTTGGAAAGGTTATGGGGCCATACTGGCCAGAAGAGTGTTGCTCAGTGAAATTCAGGGCACCTTGTCAAATTTGAATTTCAGGTAACAAAAGTGAGTACTTGCAGTATACATGTATACTATCCATATAAGCATGAGATATCCTAAAATGGTATTTGTCATTTATCTGAAATTCAGATTTAATTGGCTATTCTATATTTTTATTTGCTGAATCTGGCAACTAATAACACCTTTATTTGTTCTAATCTTTTCCTCTTTAAAATGTAACCTGGTGGATGCCTAGGTGGCTTAGTTGGTTAAGTGTCTGCCTTTGGCTCAGGTCATGATCCCAGGGTGCTGGGACTGAGCCCCACGTTATGCTCTCTGCTCAGTGGAGAGCCCATTTCTCCCTCTACCCCTCCCCCTGTCTGCTTATGCTCACGTGCTCTCTCTCTCTCTCTCAAAAATAAATAAATAAAATATTCAAAAAATAAAACCTAACCTGAAAAACTGATGCAATTCAAACAATTTTAAAAATTTTAAACTCCCATTATTTTATATCCAAACAATTCACAATGACTTCCCTTTCTGAACTTTTTTTTTTTTTTTTTTTTGTCTGTAGGTCATTCCATGTGGTTTTTCGGTTACTAGTAACAAATCAGAAAGGAATTTCTTATAGGAATAAAAAGGGACTTAATATAGAGAAATTGAAATTACTTAGAAAATTAAAAGTATGGCTATAAAAGCAACTTTTAGGAAGAAAAGTTATTAGGGACAACACTGGAAATCTCTAAATTCTATGGTTACTTCTTCAGTGCTTAGTTCCCTGTGAGTTTTTATTTTCATTCTCAAGAGTACCTGACTGGTCCACCTGGGGTTGCATTGCTACCTCTGTACAGTGGATCTGTGTGACAGAAAAAAAAAAAGTTGGGGAGGTTTGATAGGCAAGCGGTACATAATCTACCCTGACATAGATTAAGTGTAGGGAAAAATCTACCTTCAGCCATTCTTCTCTTCTGAAGGGAACTAGTAGAAATGCATTAACTCTTTTCTAATGGAAAATACAAATTAATGACAACATCCCTACGGCTGCCTAATTCTCAGCCTATTTTGAAAGGCTTAACATTTATTGCCTAAGAATAGAGGTAGACATTTTATATTCTTAGCAATTAGATTTGGATAAGTCATGGGAAAACAGTTCTGCGGAAATATGAATCTTTTACACCATCCTTATCAACTAAAGATGATCTGAAGAATAAGAAGGGAAAACATAAACGCAATACAGTAAAGTCATAAAAACGAAAGGTAAATCAGGGAGCTTTGCTTTTACCTTTTTGTTATTTTTGGTTTTGTTGTTGTCTCTCAATAATTTGTCATAACATCAGAGTACAGCACCAGATGGATAGAGCTTCCCTACGCAAGAAATGGCAGAAGATGCTTTTCAGCAATAGATTGGCAGGTGAAATGAAAGCAGCATGATTACACAACTTAGCCATATTCGGGTGTGAATTCTAGGATCTTTTTTTTTTTTTAAGATTTATTTATTTATTTTGGGGGGAGAGAGAGAACACAAGTCAGGGGAGAGGCAGAATCTTCAAGCTGACTCCCCGCTGAGTGCAGATCCTAGGGATGGGAGTTGGGGTTTGATCTTACAACCCATGAGATCATGACCTGAACAGAAACCTAAAAGTGGATGCTTTATCAGCTAAGCCACCCAGACACACCTCTGCACCTTATGTTCTAGGAAACTCTGGCTAGTGTCTATCTCTCTCTGGTCTTCCGTTACTTGATCTCTAACCACATGCAGTAAGGCTCAGCTGTGACTGTGAAGATAAAAGAAGATGGTGTTTGTAGAAAATTATAACACAGGGCCTCCCTAAGAGAGAAGGGGGGTGTAAAAATCCAGAACTGATTATTTGGTGGTTACATTCATGGTAATATCCACATGGCTCCAATCAAACAAATCTTCCTTCAAGTGACAGTAAATTCTGGACAAAACAAATAAGGCCATCCCACTGAAGGCACAGGAAAGCAAATAAAAGCAGAATATAATGAAAAAGAGATGGCACTCTAGAAAAAAAAAAGATAATAGCACTTAATGAGTTCTGAATTGTTATGGCTTTTAGTACCAACAATATGCCTAAGTCTACAGCTTGCTGGGTGGCCAGAAGTTGGATAGAAAAACTGAAGATAGGGCACCTGGGTGGCTTAGTTGGTTAAGCATCTGCCTTCAGCTCAGGTCATGATCTTGGGAGACCTGGGATAGAGTCCCACATTGGGCTCCCTGCTCAGCGGGGAGCCTGCTTCCTCCTCTCCCTCTCCCTTGCTCATGCTCTCTCACTCGCTCTCTGTCAAATAAATAAATAAAATCTTTAAAAAAATGAAAAACTGAAGATAAAAATCTACATGACCCCTAAAATAAATTTAACTAAAATTTTAACTGCCCCCCTCTCACAGAAGACATTAATTTATCAGTTTGATTTAATCCAAATTAATTATCTACTAAAACACATAAAAAATACTCTTCAGAATCCTCTATAGATATCTTTCACAATAAGAAGGATGCAGTCCTAAGATACTAAACACATAAAGAAATAAAAAAATAAATCTCTTTTCATAAGAAAATCATCAGTAGAGACTAACCCTAAAATTATCCTAACCATTTTAATTGGCAGATAAGGATTTTATAGGAACTACTATAAGTAATCTCAATGTAAAAGAAAATATGTCCACAATGAATGAAAGGTAGAATACTTTACAGAGAAATATAAATGATCAAAAAAACTAAAGAGTCTAGAATTATCACCATCCCAGTATGATCTTTAAGTAAATCTTCTTCAGGAAGAATCTTATATAGTCAAATGTTAATAGGATTCAGGCTGGAAGCATAAATGAATGAAATGCTCAGAGTGCAACATGAAAGATACTTATAGGGCTTGTGGCGAACTCGGAAACACTGCCTCTATATAAAGGAAATATTTGCTATTTTGATTTCAGCTAATTGTTGCCTCAGGTAGGAATTGGCAATTTTTTTTTTTTTTTTGTAAAGAACTAGACAGTAAATATAGGCTTTCTGGGCCATATGATCTCTGTTACAACTACACAACTCTGCCTTCATACTGTAATAATAGCCATGGATAATGCATACTTGAAATGTTGTTGCTATGTTCCAATAATACCTTATTTAGACAACTTGTATTGGGCCATAGTTAGCCCATGTGTTAATAGTTAACAGAACATGGTCTTACAGAAATTTAGGTTCAAGTTTCCCTAACATTCTCTATTTCAAGAAAAAGCGGGCCACCAAAACTGGACTCCTGTCCTAGAGTAAATATGCATAAAATCCTGAGACATAAGTGTTTTCCAGTCCACAGGAAGGAGAATGGGATGTCAACCCTTGCAAAAGAGCGTAGTCATGAAAGACTAAGACACACGGACAGTGCAAGTCATTTGGTTTAGTTGTAGGACAGAAACTGTGTGGGGTAAAGTTAAGAAAGCCAGATGGAATTTGGTATAACCAATACGTGCCACTTTTTTTTCTCATTGAATTAGACAACAACTAAGACATTTGAGCACAACAATAACAAGTCATACAGGCAAAGAATATATCCAGATGGATCCCTGCATACCCGCATTTATCCAGTAAATGGTGAGTTTAGCTTGTAAACTCAACATTCAGCATCTTAATATTTCTTTCACTTTTCTTTTTAAAGACTTTATTTATTTATTTGACAGAGATCACAAGCAGTGATCTTCTCATGGCTAGAGAGTGATCTTCTCATGACTAGAGAGGCAGGCAGAGAGAGAGGGGGAAGCAGGCTCCCCGCTGAGCAGAGAGCCCCATGTGGGGCTCGATCACAGGACCCCAAAACCACAACCCGAGCCGAAGGCAGAGGCTTAACCCATTGAGCCACCTAAGCACCTCTTCTTTCACTTAAAAAAAAAAAATTTTATCTATTTGTCAGAGAGAGAGAGCGAGAGCACAAGAAGGGAGAGCAACAAGCAGAGGGAGAAGAGGCTCCCTGCTGAGAAGGGACCCGATGTGGGGCTCAATTCCAGGGTCCTGGAATTATGACCTGACCCAAAGGCAGAAGCTTTACTCACTGAGCCACCCAGACATCCCTATTTACTTCACTTTTATAATCACCTGGACACCCTACCTCATACTCCCACAAAACACACACACACACACACACACACACATATTCATTACACTCATTAATGTAGACTTTGAAATGTTAGGGATACAGAGCAGAAAGCACAGAATTTCTACCTATCAGTTGTCAGGGAGGGATAGAACATAGCAGTAACTCAAATCCCAAATTTGAGATTCTCTCCACCCATCAGAGAAAGGTGCATAAGGACCACCTACCAATGGGTTGACTTCTTTTCTCTTTGGGAAGAAGAAACATGTGAAACAAGAGGATAGAAGTGTTTAGGGAAAGTCTTTCTTTCCTGCTTAGGAGAGGAAATGAGCATCCTTTTCCTTCAACAGCATGCTGATTCCAAATATGAAATCCCTTAAGTGTATTGAAAAACTTCTTTCTTGCTGTGCAGAACATAGCAATAATCCTGAACTGGAACATCAGTTATGTTAAATGATTTATATTGCTAATTCCTCACAATATGGATCTCATGACTTTGTTTTAAATATGCTATAGATCTTCCCTGACTTATGATGAAAAACAAATCCTAAGTTGAAGTCATCATGTCTATAATATACTTAATACACCTAACCTACCAAGTATAGCTTAGCCTGACCTACCTTAAACATGCTCAGAACACTTACATTAGCCCACAGTCGAGCAAATCATATAACAGAAAGCCTATTTCATAATAAAGTGCTAAATATCTCACGTAACTTATTGAATACTGTGCAGACACTGAGAAACAGAATGGATGCATGGGTGAAGAATGGTTGTAGGTGTTTTGGTTGTTTAACCTCATGATCTGGTGGCTGACTGGGAGCTGTGGCTTGCTATAGCTGACCAGCGTTATAGGAAATGATTGTACCACATGTCACTAGGCTGGAAAATGATTAAAATTCAAAATTTTGAAGTATGGTTTCCACAGAATGCATATCTCTTTCTCATCATCATAAATTTAAAAAATTCTAAGTTGAGCCATCCTAAGTCAGGGACCATCTGCAATACAATCCACGTTACGAAGTATCTGCTCAAGCTGTATGAGCAGTAGAAAATACCTTACAAAAGTTCCATGCCATCTAAAATGATTTAAAAACAAGCAGAATCATCATAAAAGATCTGAGAGTTACTATTCTCTTAGACGTCCATTTAAAGTCCCCAAGGGAAGCTTTTAATTTAATGCTTCACATTAAAAACTAGCTTTGAATTGTACATTTGCCTCTGAGGCACTGCAAATAAATTTTTTAAAAAATATGCCATACATCTTACTCAAATATTCTCCATTACCAAATGGACCCAATATCTCAGCCTTGTTGTTTGCCCCCAGATTCCAGAAGTATTTGTTATATCTACTTCCAATAATCTGATTGAAATTCTGGAGCACGGTAGTTACTTTTTTTTTTTTTTTTTTTTTTTTTGCTAGATTAAAATCTCCTTTTGTCCTTCAACAAATTCTGGTGATGAGTTTCCCTCAAACTGTGAAACTTTCCAAATCCATACCTTTTGATACAAAACTAATCAGAAAATCTAACAGTTCTGCATGGCTAAAAGGCAACAGAGAAATCACATCTCTGGCATTTTGTGGTAGGCAACAAAGGTGTTTATTATAAAATCATGTTCTGTTGTATAGGAAATGGGAGCATAAATATACTAGTGCATATATATTTATTTGTTCATTTACCCATTCATCAAATAATTTTTGGTGCTCAAATAATAACAGAAGATAAGTGTTTAGGTGGTGATATAGGCATGCAAACCAAGAAAAATATAATACAAGTGCTAAGCATCAAAGTATTACCTAGAAAATAGTGATTTGGGAATAATAGGGATATTTCCTAGGTAATAACATTAGAAAATAATGTTACCTAAAATAATGATTTTTTCCATTTACTTACACTTTTACTGAATATTTATTAGGTACCTACAAGGTGCCTGGTATACGGCTAAACTCTAGAAATGAAACAATGAATAAGATATAAAAGATTTTTGCCTTCATTGATCTTATAACACAGTGGTTTCAGTCTTTTACTTTTTAATCATGCACTGAATAACAAGACATATTTAAATGCTTACAAAAATTTCTGCATACTTACTGTTTATGAATAATATATGTACATATAGGTAATACTATAATATAAATAAAATGCAATATAAAACCTACTCAAAATGCAGAGATGTGATAAAATGAGATAGACTTTAAAATATTATTTTCTTTATTAACACTAAATGTTTTGATTTCACTAGTATATTAATATAATATATATACACAGGTAATTATGAAATACCACTTTCATTTTTTAAAAAATATTTTTATTGATTTCTGTGAGAGAGAGTGAGAAAGAACACAAGCAGGGCGGGGCTGTGGGGCAGGGGAAGGAAGAGTGAGAAGCAGACTCTCTGCTGAGAAGGGAGCCAGTCGCAAGACTCGATCCCAGGATCCCGGGATCATGATCTGAGCCGAAGCTAGACACTTAACTGAGTCACTCAGGGACCCCAGAAATATTGCTCTCATTCTCAATAACATTTTTGGTGAGAATATGTGTTCATATATGTTTATTTTAAAAATATGTTTCATTTATCAAGCCTAATCAAGCAATAGCTGATTTAAAACCTAATGCATTTCGGAAATATTTTTAAATGGAAATTATATTTCCTAGGTTTATTCCTTTTTTCTATCTTTTTTTTACATATGTGTGTGTATGTATGTGTGTATATATATGTATATGCATATATATGCTTTTAGCACATACTGTTTACAGGAACAAAATCTCATAGCTATAAGAGTACTTTTAAACATTTGGTTTTACTTCACTTTCCCCAGCCTGAGTTTCTTTCTAAAAGCATTGGATTTCTCACTTACTGTTTAAAATATCACCTTTATTTTAAGAGACCTTGAAATCCTCCACAGGGGTCCCAAAGTGCCCTGTTTTGGCCTTGGCTTCTCTGCAGGCTTGTGTAAGGCTACAAATTATCCTCCAGGGACAGGAGAGATGGGTCATGTGATCCATAAGAGAGGAAGAATAGAGTCTTTGAGAAAATCTGTAACAACAGTGCCCTCTCGGGAGAAAGGACTGTCTGTGATGATGTGGGAAAGCACTGTCTACAAGCTGGAGCTGTAGGGTAGAGCTTGTAGGGTAGTGGACAGTCGACACTTGGAATGGGAAGTGAAGCAATCCCCAGCATCTGGGTTTCCATGCAGAAGAAAATATCCTCCCTGGAACATTCCGGGAGCTGGTATTCCATATGCTGAAATGATAGGGCATGTCCTCAGGTTATATGTCCCACCCAAAAGTGGATTTTTGACACCAGAAACAGATCCAAGGCATCGGTTCCCTCAAGAGAGCTTTAATGCCCAGAGGTTTACAACATTGCCTGACCTCTTCACTCTTCTGGATTCTACTCACTTTGCCCTTTTTCCCTGGTATTGCGATTATCTATGTATTTTCCTTTTCCAGATAAATGAGAACTTTCTTGGGGGCTAGGTCTGTGTGTAATTCTCATCAACTCCATTCTCTTATTCCCTTAAGCAGGAAAGAATTCCAAAAGTGTTTATAGAAGAGTTACATATGCTTTCATCGATAATTTGGCTTTTGAATAGTTGAACGTTAGATACTGTTCTTAGAGGTAATCAGCTTTGAGGGTACTTCATCATTTATGACTCTTTTACACATTAGTGACCAACAACAACAACGACAAAAATGTGACAACAGTAACAACAGATTCACTCAAACAAGCTTCAAGGAAAATGGGATTTTTTTTTTAAGATTTTATTTATTTATTTGAAATAGAGAGAGAGAGAGAGAGAGATCACAAGTAGGCAGAGAGGCAGGCAGAGAGAGGGAGAAGCGGACTCCCCGCTGAGCAGAGAGCCCGACACGGGCCTCGATCCCAGGACCCTGAGATCATGACCTGAGCCGAAGGCAAAGGCATAACCCACTGAGCCACCCAGGCACCCGGAAAACGGGATTTTTATTGGCTCATGGAGCAGATAAGCCCAGGTCGAGGATGTGACTTGGTGCAAGAGTTCTTATAACATTGTCAATTCCAGTTTCTCTTTATTTCCCACTCAACTGGTTTTCATGTTGGCTCTGTTCTCTTTTCATTGTGTAACAACAGCTAGAGAAATTCCAGCCTCACCTGCTCACAACTGGAACCCAGATGACCAACCCAGTTGGTCATAGGTTCACCATGAACCCATCGGTGTGGGGAACCATCATTAGGGCAATGGGAGAAGAAATGCTGAGGAGGTAACCAGCATACCTACCCCATGGGTATAGAAAAATAGCAACATTTCTAAAACATGTGTACCGTCAGAGACCTCAAGCTTCTTCATAATTTTCAAAAAATACTTTTAACTTTCTGCAGTTGTGGGTGTTTTTCACTAATGATGTTTTACTGCCAAATTGGCCATATGTTGATCTTCTCTAACAACCACTCTTAAGGAAAGGAGACCCAAGGGGGGGTAAGCAGGAGCCACTTAAACCCACTTATACTGAAACTGGATACTTTACTGTCATTCAGCTGACACTGACAGATGTAGTAGAATTCCTTCCTGAATGATGGAATTATTTTGACAAGTCTTAACATTTGAGTAATTTTTAAGACTGATGGCTATTATTCCTAGAACCTATTATTATGTGTACCTTGACAAAGGTACTCTCTTGACAAAAAATAAAGCCACAGAAAAGCCCCAAAATTCAAAAAACAAAAACCAGTCAAACAAACCTCCTCATCTGATTGTCTCTATCTCAAACTTTATAACTTATACTCAGATACTTTTGTTAATGCCAATTTTCAAAGGCATACCAAGCTTTAATAATTCTTTAGTACAACCTGTTTTAACATGGTGTGTTAATGCCTTGTTCCTGTTCAGTACCTGCATTATCTTACACCCTTTTCA
This sequence comes from Mustela nigripes, assembly GCF_022355385.1. Taxonomy (NCBI): domain Eukaryota; kingdom Metazoa; phylum Chordata; class Mammalia; order Carnivora; family Mustelidae; genus Mustela; species Mustela nigripes. Next base: position 39,355,861 of record NC_081573.1, read on the forward strand.
GTTACACACTATTCATGTAGTGGCTTCTCAGAGTGTTGAAAAAGCTCTACTGTTTGCCATCAATTCATGTGGTTTTCATCTTCTTTCAACTCATATGGTTGACATCTAGGTCTTTGTGTGTTCATTGTATTCATCTCTGTCTTCTTATATTTGTGATAATTGGAGAAGACTCTTGTAGTCATGGTTGGGAAAGCCTTGTATCTGGTGGCTGATTGAGTTGGTGTCCATTTCCTGCCTTGTGATTTATTGAACCTAATTCAAGCCTTCAATTTGTAAAACACAAGGTAGAATAATTATATATATAATATAATATAATCCATCAGAGTATTAGTTTTGCTGTTGTAACCAACTACAAAATCTTCTCAGTGGCTTCTTTTTCTTTTCTTTTCTTTTTTAAAGATTTTATTTGTTTATTTGACAGACACAGATCACAAGTAGGCAGAGAGGCAGGCAGAGAGAGAGGCAGAGAGACGGGGGGAGGCAAAGCCCCATGCAAGGCTTGATCCCAGGACCCTGAGATCATGACCAGAGCCAAAGACAGAGGCTTACCCCACTGAGCCACCCAGGTGCTCCTTCTCAGTGACTTCTAATAACAGATGCTAATAACTTGTTCCTACAGTATGCCTATCCTGGGTGTACTGGCACTCTGTTTCATGTTGTCTTCATTCTGAGAGCCAGGATGATGAAATAGCTTCCATCTAGATTTATTATAAGGGAATAAAATAGGATAAATAATACACTTTCTCTTAAAGCTTCAACCCAGACGGGGCAGGTGGCATTTATGCTGCTATTTCCTTGGCCAAAGCAAAATACAGGACCAAATGTAGCACCAGAAGAGAAGTGTCCAATATGTGTCCTTCTTAGAATTTAAAGTATTTGGTGAATTACACTACCAAGTCAGCTATTTTTCTTAGAGGATTTTTGAAAATACAAATTTAATTTTAACTAACAGGCTGCCAAATGGTAAATACTCAGATTTATGAACCCTTACAACATACATTTCTGAGGACCAATTTCCTTCTCTTTGAGGTGAGATTAGTACTTCTGAGTTTGCCAGTTTCAAATGCTCTGCCTCCAAAATAAAAATTAATCCTTTCCTTCCTCCCCATCTTCATGTAAAATCATCTACTAGGGGAGTTTCTACAATGGATTTCTAAGTGGCCACCCATGTCTGGCTCTTGACCCTTGTTCTAACCAACTCTCCATACAGTAGCCAAAGGAACCATTTCTAAAAAGCAAATCTGATGACATCATTTGCTTGCTTAAAAGCATTTGTATCTTCTCAGTCCTTTGACAATAACATTTAAAATCAATTAATTTGCGTTATATGGTTCTGAATGATCTAGAGCCTCTTTTTTCCTGCCAGCACCACTTCTAGTTGCTCTGCTATCTCTTACTCTACGCTGGCTTTCCCTTTCTTTCCAGACTAGACCAACTTATTTCTACTTCTGGGGCATTGTGTAATATATTCCTTCTGTATAAGGGAACTTTTTTTTTTTTAAAGATTTTATTTATTTATTTGACAGACAGAGATCACAAGTAGGCAGAGAGGCAGGAAGAGAGAGAGGGGGAAGCAGGCCCCCTGGTGAGTAGAGAGCCCAAATGTGGGGCTCGATCCCAGGACCCTGGGATCATGACCTGAACCTAACGCGGAGACTTTATCCCACTGAGCCACCCAGGTGCCCCCTGTGTAGGGAACTTAAACCACACTCTGCACCTTGATTACTCCTTACCATCATTCAAGTTTCAGCTGAAAGAGTGTGATCATAGGGATGCCTTTCTTAGTGTTTCACTGCAACCTGAACTTTTCTTCCATCACTCTTATTCAACCATGATGACGTATTTATTTACATAGCTTTACATGTTTGCTTGAAGCCAAGGCCCTTGCCCTGTCTTCATGGTCCCATCTATCTGGTCCACTTTGAATCCCCATTTGCTACTATTGTGCCCAGCATTTATAAAGTGTTCAATAATTATTATTTATTATCTAAATGTATGAATACATGAAGAAAAATGAAAGAGCAAATGAAATAGTTTATTTGCAAGGGCTTTTTTAATGTAAAAGAAAATGTGGAAGTATAAGGAAGAACTACGATTATACCAACAATACATACAAGGTAAAACAGGTTGTGTTTTACATAAGATTTAATTCATTTTTTTCCTAAATATTTAAATCTTTCTAGAGATAAGGGAAAGATAACTAGAAAGTACAGTTTTGAATTTTTCTTATGAATTAAGATGTTGAAATGTTTTTGTAGAAGAAATGGAAGCCCTATTTTCATGAAAATGTCCTAAATGTAAGAAAGGGATCATGCAATTATATTTTTTTTCCTTTCCCAAACAACAGGCTTATAGCTGACTTTTAATTTTTTTTTTTTTTTAGTGAGTGTCTACTGTTTTCAAGGTGCTATGAGGGTGTCCTATAAGAAGTATAAACAGCATGTGACAAAGCACAGATGTGACAGAGAGAGTTTGGTAAGATGAGGACCCAGGAGAATTTCCCTGTAGCAAGGGAGTAGAATATAAGAGTCTCTTACAACATGCCAGTGAACTGCAGTTTCTTAAAAACATGAAGGAGCAGAGAAGAGACTAAGGGTGTTCTGGAGCTTTGTGAACTCAGTTACCTTGTGTGATTAAAATTAGGTCTGAATGGGTAACCTAAATGCACAACCTACTTCATATGACAAGTGCCAGCCATATAAGACTGAAACGCACACCCCTGAATCTGGTAGTATCTCGACTCTTCATTAATCTTGATTGTGACTGACATCCTGGCAGACTAGCAGCTACTATATCATTCATTCATTCACTCATTCATTTATTCATTCAACAATCATTTGTCGAACATCTGTCAAATTCCTGATTCTCCCATTGACTCTAGAGATAATCAGGGAATAAAAATGTGCTGGTTCTTGTTCCTTGTGCACTTTGAGATGGAGAATGGAGAGCACATAGGGAATGACAATGTCTAGGAGGACAGCCCATGACTAGAATGGGGAAGAATGAAGGACTCCCGAGGAAAGATTTCTATTGGCTCTTTCTAAAGGTCTCTCAATGTTTGCACAGAACCCAGAGAATCTCCATGCCCCCAGAGATGGAGGACCTAGTTTGCTACCTAAGAGACTTGGAGCTTTATCGCCAACAAGCAATGAGTTCTTAAGAGAGTCAGTGCTCTCTTGGCAAGGAAAGGACAGCAGCAGCAATGTCAAGGATGGTTCTCTGATTCTTTTGTTGGCGGCCAAGGTCACCCGGGGGGAGGGGGAGGAATAAAATGCCTGGGAATGCTTTGCAGAGGACTTGTATAGTATTCAGGATATTTCCCAGAATACTGGGGGAAGTCTTTGGAATGTGGGATAAGCTCCTGAAGAGGGAATGGATCAAGGGATATGTACTGCAGTTATTATCATTGCTAGAAATGTAAAGACAGTGAGAGAGAAAGAGAGAAGTGATAATCCCCAGATCTTAAAGGCAGTGTTGGCATTTGTAAATATTTCTCCCAGTGTTTCTCAACATAAAAACATGTTTAATACCATAATATTAGGGACACTTGGGTGGTGCAGTTGGCTGAGCATTTGACTCTTGGTTTCAGCTCAGGTTGTGATCTCAGGGTCGTGATCTCAAGACCCAGATGGGAGGCTCTGCGCTGAGCACGTAGGCTACTGGAGATTCTCTTTCTCTCTCCCTCTGCCCTTCCCCCACTCCTGTTTTCTCTTCTAAACTAGTAAATAAGTAGTTGAAATGAAACAAATAAAAAATACCATGGTAATTTTAAATTGTGCCTTATTGGCATACCATTATTTATATAAAAAGAATTTTTTTTACAATTTTCTTGACTTCACAATTACCATACTGAATGGCTACATTGTTTTCTCTTTTAAAGGCAAATAGCACCTCTACTCTGAGACATTTTAGCCATTTCTATTTCTCATGATTATAACCAATTGCAAAGTAAAATTTTGTGTGCATATTATATTACCTCTTTTGCAATTACTTGTAGTAATTTTCCTAGAATTTAACTCATTGGGTCAAGATATTTTTGATTTTGTGAACCAGATTGCTTGCCAATGATGTAGGCTATTTTTAATAGAGCATCTTTATCAGTTAGATGTAAATTGAAGTTTGGCAATTGAATAGACGTTAAATGGAATTTGTTTTTGCTAAAATCTTCATTATATAGATTTGCTAGTGGTTATAGACTACAGTCCATTTCCCTCTTATAACCTTTGAAACCTGATGAATGTCAAAGAAATCCCAATTTTTCCTTTTTTCTGGAATTACTTACCTGACAAAATTTAACTTTTTCCCCCCAGTGAACTATTGAACACAGTTCATTTCAACTCTCATTACATAACTTCTCAGATCAACCCCATCATACCCCAAATAAATAGGAAGATACTAGTGAGGATGAATGCCTTGAATTTGTCTCTGGATTGTTTTTCTCATTTCTTCATTTGGCACATTTGCTTTTACATGCACAACAGATGGTCATGGGAGAAAGAATACCCAGCTGAGAAGGGAAATAAGCTCTTGCTGCTGAAGGCGCCATTCCTACACTGTTATGTTGTATTTGGCAACTAATAACCTCTGTGGGTCTACCTGGGCCTCAGTTTATTTATCTATGAAATTAGATAGCATATATATTTGATTTTTTTCTTCTTAGAAAATCTTTATTTGCAGAAAGTTTCTTGATTCTGATACTTTTTTTTAAAGTGTTCAATATCTGTGAAATGAAGTTAAATCTTCCCATAGATGTCAAGAGGCAATACCAAGGAGTGAGGAGTTGGTATTGCCAGCACACAAATTAGCTTAGTGTTATATACAGGTATCTCACTAGCTGATCATCTACATGGCTAAGGCAAGGTGTGGCGTTTCTGTGGTGATGCCCCATGGGGGTGAATTTTAATTTGAACTTAATTTTTAATTGTCCTTTAAAATGCATTTTGCCAGATTATATTTCATGATGCAAAATTGAAATGACAATCATTTTGTGAATAGATCATTTTTAGTCACATGTCAGGCAGTGTGAGGGAAGAAAATAGAAACTGTCAAAGCTCTCAGAATAGGTTAGAGACTTCAAAGCTAAGACAAGTTGGTCTGAGCAATCTGTACCATCAAGATCTTACACTGGTACTACTTTAAAAGCTTCCAGCTGATCTCAGAGAAAAGTTCTTCAGTTTTAAATGGCATATAATTCAACTGAAGAAAAGAATAAAACCATGGATTTAGTTACAAATGGAAAACAGACAAAAGCTCTGGATCCTTCTGTATTCCTTAAAATGATACTATCAAGGTAAGAGTTTTTGGAGATACAAGAAACAAGTTTATAAAGATCACATAAAGGTGTATCTACATGCATATTAACGTATGATAGAATCAAAAGTGAATCAGAAACACTTATAAATACTGAATTAAAGGTAGTATGAATATGGTACTTAAAGAGAAAAGTTAAAGGCAGTTTATGAATTAATCTATTTATGGTCAATAACAACAATAAAAATTAATGGTCAACAGTATACTTTCTATTTTTTTTTCCTGAAAACTTACTTCCTTGGTGTTGCACCCTAAAAAAGAAATACATGATTCTGTCTTCTGAAGCATGATAGCTATAACTTAAATTTTCAAGGACTTCAGTGTATTTATTTTTGTTTCTGATAAATATATAAGATACTTATATAGTATCTAAAATTCTTATATTACTTTTCCTGTGGAAAAAATATTCAAATAGTCTATGAAACTATTAAGAGGTTAAGAAACTTCAAATTACTTGGGACAGAAAACCATTTATATTGTCTGGAAGTGATGATCAATAAGACCAGGGCAGAAGGTAATGCAGTGAAGGGTCCTAAATAAAGATTAGTTACTTCCAAGTGAACTTGTCTATAAAAGACCCATGGTAAATTGTTTTAATAAAAGAATATCACTGAACTAGTTAATGACTTGGAAAGGGAAATTAGGAAGTCTTTATAAATCTTATAGTTATAATGCTTTTCATCCCACTTTATCCTTCTCTGAAACATAGGAAATGTTAAAATGAATCTAAAAACATCACCCAGGGGCACCTGGGTGGCTCAGTGGGTTAAAGCCTCTGCCTTCGGCTCAGGTCATGATTCCAGGGTCCTCGGATTGAGCCCCACATTAGGCTCTCTGCTCAGCGGGGAGCCTGCTTCCCTTCCTCTCTCTCTGCCTGCCTCTCTGCCTACCTGTGATTTCTGTCTGTCAAATAAATAAATTAAATCTTTAAAAAATAAAAATAAAAACATCACCCAGTTGTTATTAATACAGTTTTCCCAGATCTACTGATCTTTTGAAACCACACCCAGTGCTCTTTGTAGCTGCTTCAGATCATGCTTAGTCTCCTGGCCACCACAAATTTACAATTTCAATTACAATTACACCACAATTTACAAATTCCTCCTCAAACAAGTGTCTGGGTAATAGCTCAGTCTTCTCCTCATTTGGCTTTTAAGGTGGGGACCCCTCTCCAAGATCCACTGAGATGATTCTCTGTGCTATGGTAATTAGAATACTGAATGTGCTGAATATATTATTGGCAAGGAAGGACTCTGCCAGATAAATAAAGCAGCCCAGGTGTTACAGAGGAAAGAAAGTAGATATTGTAAGAGGTGCTGCTGGCTTTGTTCCCCCTTAGAATTTTAAGTCTGTTTCAAAGCTTTCCTTTGCCTGGACAGTGACACTCCCAGTGCTTTGGAAAATTTAATTGGAGCAATCTCATGAAACTGAGAACGGTCCAGAAAACCCCAAAAGAAGTTAGTTTAGATTGGAGGAGTGCAAGCATTCCAATGCTACTCAATTGCCTGAAAAATATATTAAAGGCCAATTTAGTATTACGTTTCCCCACAAGTATGGCTGTTAAGATATTCACTTTAAATGTAACTACCCAAAATGCTAAAATTGGGATTAATATTTAAAATGTAAAGTCACAAATTAATGCAAAAAGATCCATAAAAATGTTAAGATTAAATGAAATGTCTTACTGGATTTGCGAATGGCTTCAAATGTGTGCAGAGAGAAGCACCTTACCTGCCATTCTATCATGACCTTGTTGAATTGGGATTTGGTCTTCTTCACCTTTATAATCCTCTGAGTGGCCACCTATGATATTATGTGCCCAAAGCCCCTTTTTTTCTACACATTGCCACTTTCCCTACCTGACTGGTATCAAGTAGCCCCAACCCCTGACTCAAAGATCAGCAAATAATCCAAGTTGAACCAGAAGCTACTTTCCTGGATACTTGGAATGGATTAAAATAGCAACTCATTCTGACCACCTCATTTTGAAGATAGATCACACAGAGAATGAAGTACGAGAACAATAAGAAGACATGTGATGGTGTTTTGTCCTAGGACCCAGGTTTTCCTGAAATTAAACAGTGATCTCATTTTTAGGCTTTTTGAGACACTTGAGTACCTTAACAGGAAAATGTTTAATTAACTTATTTTTAAAATATTCTGCTTTTGGAGGTACCTGAGTGGCTCAGTCAGTTGAGCACCCAGCTCTTTTCTACTCAGGTCATGATCTCATGGATTGTGGGATCAAGTCATGAGTCGGGCTCTGCACTTAGTGGGGGGTCTGCTTGGGGATTGTCTCCCTTTGCCCCTCTCCCAACTTGATATCTCTCTCTCTCTCTCAAATAAATAAACCTTTTTGAAAAATTCTGCTTCTCTTTTGAAATTCAAATCTTCTAGGCTGTTGAATAAGCCCAAAGCATAGATGTGTATAAATAACTTGCAACTCTTTCTCATTGCAATTTAACCACATGTTCTAAATTACCTCTTGAAGGAGCTTGAGTTTCTGTTATCTGAGCCCCAGAATACTAATTAATTTGCACTAACATAACGTAGGTACTCATTTAGCATTTGAAAACAATTGAATGAATGAATAAAACCCCCAAAGAGTACTAATTAATTTGCACTGACACAAAGTACCTACTCCTTTAGCATTTGAAAAGAACTGAATGAATGAAGTAAAGGGTTAATATGCTGAAACTTATGCTGTTTGTATGAGTCGAAAGGAGTATAGCTTTAGAAAACGGGCATGGCAAGAAGGATATTTCAGATGAAAGTCATCCTATCAGTCAAGTAAGAGAGAAGACAGATGTAGGCCATGGTGGAAAGAGGCAGTTTAAGTGGAGAGTGAGATCGGATAAAAAGATGATAGGAGGGCGCCTGGGTGGCTCAGTAGGTTAAGCCACTGCCTTTGGCTCGGGTCTTGATCTCGGGGTCCTGGGATCAAGTCCCGCATAGGGCTCTCTGCTCAGCAGGGAGCCTGCTTCCCTCTATCTCCCTCTCTGCCTGCCTCTCCATCTGCTTGTGAACTCTCTCTGTCAAATAAATAAATAAAGTCTTAAAAAAAAAAAAAGATGATAGGACACAAGAATAGGTAAGTTGCTGGGGTTTTTTGTTGTTGTTGTTTGTTTGATTGTTTGAGAAGGAATTATATTTAAGAGAAAAGGGAAAGCAAATCACAGTTGAGAGACTTGGGAATGATGGGGTCAAAGCTGTAGTTTAGGGCATTTTGAAACCTTTGTCTAGCATGGTAACTTGAACAGAGAGTATGGACACCAAAACGAGTTAAGATAGCCTGCTTCCCTTCCTCTCTCTCTCTGCCTGCCTCTCTGCCTACTTGTGATCTCTGTCTGTCAAGTAAATAAATTTTAAAAAAATCTTAAAAAAAAAAAAAGATTCTCTTTGAATTGAATAGTTCAGTTATAACTAACTCAGAACTGCTCTGAGCTAACAATAAGAAGTTAGATGGATGAATCTCTTTAGAAGAAGGACTCTGAAATTTGGCGACTGAAGATGGAGAGAGAGAGAAACAGTAGATCTGTAGAGGATTCCAGGGTCTTGTGGACAATTTGTCAGTCCACAGAGGAAGTCAAAGCAAATGCTCTTTTTGAAGAAATGCAGGTATATTGTGAGATCCGTTTTAGACACATCAAGTTTGAACTGTCACAGTGGAGGTGACTGAGAGGCAGCAGGAACCCATAAATGATGTTTGATAAGAGGTTGTTAAAATATAAAATGACAACTAAAATTCTAAGTACTGAATAAATTAGACAGACATTAGTTATTCCATTATTTCCCAAGATAATGTAAACCTAGTACCTTTTTACAGCATGTGTTTCTGAACTTCAGAAATATATACATGTTTTATTTAGGTTTATTTTTACTGAAATATGACATCAAATCCAAAATTTCCCTCACTGTAATAATGTTATTCACTATTGAAATGGTAAAGAGCAATACTTTTACTGTATGGGCTAAATTTGTGTGTCTGGAGGTAGATTTTTCTAGAAGGGTTCTCTAAAAATATTTGTCAGATGAGTGAACAGAAGATTAGAACTCTAAGAGTGGGGAGACTGGTATCAATTATGTAATCCAGAGTCTAATGCATAGCCAGTCTTTAGGAAATGCCCACAGTTAGATATGTTCCTCCATCAAACTCGGTCTTAGACTGAGGGCCAGACTAAAGGCCAGACTACGACTAATAAGTGCCCTGACTAGTTAATAATTTGGCATCTGGTAGGAAAACACACATACACAAACACAGGCACATATAAACACTTATTCTCTATTTATAGAATGTCACCTGTTTCAGAATGTTTGTAATTCATTCATCTTTTTCAACCTTCTCTCCCCAAATTCCCTTTGCCCAAGAATATTATTGAGCGGGCGCCTGGGTGGCTCAGTGGGTTAAGCTCTGCCTTCGGCTCAGGTCATGATCCCAGGGTCCTGGGATCGAGGCCTGCATCGGGCTCTCTGCTCAGCAGGGAGCCTGCTTCTCCCTCTCTCTGCCTGCCTCTCTGCCTACTTGTGATCTCTCTCTATTTCAAATAAATAAATAAAATATTTAAAAAAAAAAAGAATATTATTGAGTAAGGCATCATTTAAAAAAAAAAAAAAAAAGATTACCAACAAAGGAAGATGAAGGAGGGAATTGTCATCCTACAGTTTACAAGAATTTACTTGAAAACCCTTTGAGCCACATCTATCTTCTCTGTATATCCCTCTTCTAAGCCACTGTGTATCCCTAAATATTCTCTTCCAGGAGTTAGCCTTCTCACTCCTGACCCCTCATCAGGAAATTCCCCACGTCCACCCATCCTTCTCACTTGCAGAACAAGTTAACTCTGTCCTCATTTCTATCACCAAAATTGCCTGCTTCCACTCACAACATAAAAGTCTTCAAGTGTAACAATAACCAACACCCAGAAGATAATGATTTTATGATCAGCAAAGCAAAGAACCATTAGCTGTCAGGGTCTGCTTGTCTTAAAATAGAATGAAAATTAAAAGTGACAAATAACTGTTTTTCTCTTGACTAATATTCAAAATATTTCAAAGGATCAATTGACACTATATATCAGATTTATTCCAACAGTGCTTTATTTGCCCTACTAGCCCATCTCTCAGTCACACTATAGGTTCAGTTAATAGGCAATTCTGAATTGCAGAACATGTGATTGAGGAGCCAAATAGAAGTCAAATAGAAGCAATGTTGTTCTGATTCCAGAGTTTTAATAGCATGTACTTATTTTAATGCTTTTAACTTATCTTCTGTATCGCAAGCATTATTTTAATGTTTTGAACTTATCTTCTGCATCACAGCAACTGTATAAAATATAACTGGCTTTACCAAATAGGTAGCAACCTACCTCCACGAAATGATGAACTCTCATCAAATTAAGAAAAGCCACACATCCATTTCAAAATCTCAAAGCACAATATCATCTTAAAAAAATATTTTCTTGGAGGGGGGCATGTGGGTAGTGCAGTCAGTTGAGCATCTGATTCTTGTTCTAGGTTCTGGTCATGATCTTGGGGTCATGGAATGGAGCCCTACATCAGGCTCCACACTCAGCATGGAGTCTACTTGTGTTTCTCTCTCCCTCTCCCTCTGCTCCCCTCGCCTTAGGATAAGTAAATAAATCTTTAAAAAAAATATTTTCTTGGAAAATATGAGCTTCTAACAGTAGGCATCATCCTTTTTTTTCCCCCTTTCTTTCTGTCACATACAGCTATTTGCAAAAAATGCAGAAAGATGTGCTTGTATCCACTAGTTAGGCTAATAGATGAGGAAGTGAGTTTATCATTGTGAGAATATAGAGGTTTAAGATTTTAAAAATTGGTAATATATTAATCCCAGAACCAGGAGTACTTCTTATCTGGAGATGCTGGAGAGGGACATGAATCTTTTTTATGTGGCACTGTGTTCATTCTTTCCTTCAACTCTCACCTATAAAGGATCTATACTATGTCAGGTATTGACTAGTCAATGGAGAATAGTTTAGATTCAAGGCTACAGCATTAACTCTGATCTGAATTTCCACCATGCCAGCATGCCTTGCAGATTTCAGACTTGTCAACCCCTATAATGAGAGGAGCTAATTCTTTAAAATATAGGTCCCTGTCTGTAGAATATTTATACCCTATTGGTTCTGTTTCTCTGGAAAAACCTGACCTATATAATGTCTCTGTACATGCTTCTCCATTTTGTGATAATATTCTCACCACCAGGACCCTCTATATACTCCCACATGTCCAACTCCTATTCATCTTCAGGTCTCTCTTTCAAAGCCACTTCCTTCAGGAAGCATCCTGAGACCATCAAGACGGCAACAGTTGTCTTCCATCGGTGTCCCAGAGTAGCCTATTTAATTCTTAACCCTACTTAAATCTTTATGATGTGACACATAACTACTACAGGTTTTAAGGCAAATATGTCCTTTGTAATTTTCACAAATACCTTGAGCAGAGTAGATCCTCACTATATTTGTCATGAGAAAATGACTTAATTAATGAATAAATCAAATGAGCAAATAAAAGGAGAAGTAAATGGCAAGATAAGAAATACAGACAAAAATATCACAAAGGAAACAGATTCTGCCAGAGTATTAGTGGACTGAATTTGTAACAGGCGATCAGAAACATGATCACAGGTAGCTGTGAGGTGGGAAAGTACTGATAGGGCAGACAGAAATTCTCATTATTGTTGTTACCTAATGCCCACTGTGTCCTTGGTACCTGTGGGTACTGTTCAGCACTTACCCAGCTATTAGGTAACAGAAGAAGGATCTAGCCAGTTACAAGTCCCAGTGCCTGTGCTAATAATGACTTCAGAAATCCTTTCTGGCCCCCTAAAAGATACAGATTTTTTTTTAAGATTTTATTTATTTGAGAGAGAGAAAGAGAAATAAGACAGAGCATGAGAGGAGAGAGGTCAGCAGAAGAAGCAGACTCCCCACTGAGCCAGGAGCCCAATGCAGGACTTGATCCTGGGACTCCAGGATCACCACCAGAGCTGAAGGCAGTTGCTCAACCAACTGAGCCACCCAGGCACCCAAAGATATAGATTCTTAAGGAAGGCCTGGACCCCACATTCCCGTTGTCTCCAGTAGTAACTTCTGAGTGTTTGTTTTTTTCTTTCATGTGTTAACTTAGGCTTTAAGTTGGCAGTTTTCTTACCCCATCAATTTTCCAGCAATAAAACTTGCCCTTAATTCTATAACCATTACCATCCATTATAATCATATACATCTGAGCTTACCTAAACAAACCACAGCACTCAGAATATAAGGAGTTGTTCTCAGGTAATTTGAAGGGGAAAATGTCTGTTTATCAGGAAATTTTTATCAGTGTGAAATGGACTAAAAGAGGATGTTATTTAGCATGAAGTCATGTTGAACATCCCTGAAAGATTTTTGAAAGTAATCAAGAACATTCCATCTGTGCCCACTGATTCATAATAGCTATAAGGTCCCCCTTCCAAAGAAAAGAAATTTTGAATTTAAAATATGTTTCTGTGACACATACCATTCTAAAAGATTTGTGGCCATCAGGTTAACTCAAAATAGGGAGAACCATGCCTAGTTTAAAATTTCGTCATTAAAAGAGATTTAAAAATTGCATGCCTTTTTGAGGAAATGAGAAATGCTGTCAAGAAATATTGTTTGTGAGAATGACTTTATAGATGCATCTTATATGTAATAGAATGTACCTTGATTATCATTTTGAATGCAAAAAATGAAACCTATATTATAATTTATCTTTATCACTTTACTAAATTTACCTAAATATGCAGCCTACTGATCAAATATTTAAATGTATACAGCCAGAACTCTAAAAAAAAATTAAAAGGAAGTAAAGGTGAAAACTGATCTCAAGATAGTAGAGTTTTGGGGTACCTGGGTGGCTCAGTCAGTTGAAGGTCTGATTCTGGTCAGGTCAGGTCATGATCTCATGATTTGTGGGATCAAGCTCTACATTGTGCTCCTCATTTAGCCAGGAGTCTGTGTGAAAGACGCCCTCCCTCTGCCCCCACCCTCTAAAAATGAAAAAACAAAACAAAAATGTAAAGTTTTGTTAAAGCATAAAAGTAATGAAAATAATCACAAAGTAAATAAAACAAGTTTTAAAATATATGCAAAATTAAAATACAGAGCACTGATGTACAATATTAGTAACAAGTAAGACAACACATTCAAACTTTCATATATAAACATCTGCTCCCATCAATAAGACAAACGGTAACACCTAACTACAAGAGTGGCCAGGTGATTTGAGTAGAAAACAGAGAAGCAAAGAAATATAGAAGATGAAAAAGTACATCATTAAAAAGGAAAATTGTCTTAGTAGTCAAATAAATTAAATTTGAACAACAGATCCATATATACTTATCAAATTAGATAAGAAAAAAATGTTTCAGTTTTCAAGCTCATGTGTTGCAATGAGGTGAAGTCATACATTGCTGGTAGCACAAATTAGGTTTTAATGAATATTAATAAAATGATAGGTATCAGAATCCTTAAGTCATCATACCCTTTGCCTTAATAGTCCTACTTCTCTGAATATGTTCTGGGGGATGATATTAGAGGTGCTGAATAACTGTGCATGTATGTCCATTATAAAACTTTTGTAACAGCAAGAAATTAGAATCAATTTAAAAAATCCATTATTAAGAGAATACTTATAAACATAAGGATTTATATTACAGCCCTCTTTAAGGGGGCTTTAATGATCTATTTAATGATCTACTAAATGGTCTTTTGTTCATTTACTGATCTTTAATGATCTATTCTTGATTATCTGAGGTTGACCTGGAGTAGAGTTGGAGAAAGGAACAATGAAAGCAGGTAGTCATACGTGTATGGGGAATTTTTCAGTCGGTGTTACTATATTATGCAACAAAATACCGAAAACAGTAGCCCCACTTTAGAGAAAGTTTTCTCCAAAGAGGTAAAAGAATGCTTAGTTCTAGTTTTTATCAAGCAGAGTTGATTTTTGTTTAACAAAACGAATCTGTTTGGCTTAAGTTGTAACTCAGCCCAAATTATTATGGTTTGAAAAACAAACCAAGTAACCAAAAGAGAGAGACAGAGGGAGAAAGAAAAAGAAAGATAGAAAGTAAACAAAGCAAGTAATTGCGTTACAAAATGCATTATTACTATCCCATTTGTTACCAATCATGCTTTTCTGATGAAAAATGCTCAGTGTGAGAGTTACCTGGACTGGAGCGAGAGTAGGGAAAGACGGATGCTTGTTGCCATTTTTCCTTTCTGTTTTATTGAAATCTGGTGAGATGACGCTCTTGTAGCTGAACTGTGTAAACAGATGAAGAATGATTTCTGATATTGTAGTCCTCAGTGTTTTCCAGGATAGCCCTGAAATTAATAAATAGCATGCAAACAATAAATTATGTTTTTAAGCATTATCCAATGACAGGGAATCTTCTTACACACAGATAAAAAAGCTTAGTGCTGCAGCAATGCCTCTTTTTAAGTCCTTAATATTAATCATTTATGAAGATTCTGTTTCCCATGCTCATTGCCTTCTTCCCAGATTTCCACCCTCCCCCCTTCTGGAAGTTCTTGAATCCAATTCCTGGCTTTACCGATACACATTATTGTTTCTTTTCTCTCCTTTTTTTTTAATTTTTTATTTTTTATAAACATATATTTTTATCCCCAGGGGTACAGGTCTGTGAATCACCAGGTTTACACACTTCACAGCACTCACCAAAGCACATACCCTCCCCAATGTCCATAATCCCACCCCCTTCTCCCAAACCCCCTCCCCCCAGCAACCCTCAGTTTGTTTTATGAGATTAAGAGTCACTTATGGTTTGTCTCCCTCCCAATCCCATCTTCTTTCATTTATTCTACTCCTACCCACTTAAGCCCCCATGTTGCATCACCACTTCCTCATATCAGGGAGATCATATGATAGTTGTCTTTCTCTGCTTGACTTATTTCACTAAGCATGATACGCTCTAGTTCCATCCATGTTGTCGCAAATGGCAAGATTTCATTTCTTTTGATGGATTCATAGTATTCCATTGTGTATATATACCACATCTTCTTGATCCATTCATCTGTTGATGGACATCTAGGTTCTTTCCATAGTTTGGCTATTGTGGACATTGCTGCTATAAACATTCGGGGGCATGTGCCCCTTTGGATCACTACGTTTGTATCTTTAGGATAAATACCCAATAGTGCAATTGCTGGGTTATAGGGCAGTTCTATTTTCAACATTTTGAGGAACCTCCATGCTGTTTTCCAGAGTGGCTGCACCAGCTTGCATTCCCACCAACAGTGTAGGAGGGTTCTCCTTTCTTCACATCCTCGCCAGCATCTGTCATTTACTGACTTGTTTATTTTAGCCATTCTGACTGGTGTGAGGTGATATCTCATTGTGGTTTTGATTTGTATTTCCCTGATGCCGAGTGATATGGAGCACTTTTTCATGTGTCTGTTGGACATCTGGATGTCTTCTTTGCAGAAATGTCTGTTCATGTCCTCTGCCCATTTCTTGATTGGATTATTTGTTCTTTGAGTGTTGAGTTTGCTAAGTTCTTTATAGATTCTGGACACTAGTCCTTTATCTGGTATGTCGTTTGCAAATATCTTCTCCCATTCTGTCAGTTGTCTTTTGATTTTGTTAACTGTTTCCTTTGCTGTGCAAAAGCTTTTGATCTTGATGAAATCCCAATAGTTCATTTTTGCCCTTGCTTCCCTTGCCTTTGGCGTTGTTCCTAGGAAGATGTTGCTGCGGCTGAGGTCGAAGAGGTTGCTGCTTGTGTTCTACTCAAGGATTTTGATGGATTCCTTTCTCACATTGAGGTCCTTCATCCATTTTGAGTCTATTTTTGTGTGTGGTGTAAGGAAATGGTCCAATTTCATTTTTCTGCATGTGGCTGTCCAATTTTCCCAGCACCATTTATTGAAGAGGCTGTCTTTTTTCCATTGGACATTCTTTCCTGCTTTGTCGAAGATTAGTTGACTGTAGAGTTGAGGGTCTATTTCTGGACTCTCTCTTCTGTTCCATTGATCTATGTGTCTGTTTTTGTGCCAGTACCATGCTGTCTTGATGATGACAGCTTTGTAATAGAGCTTGAAGTCCGGAATTGTGATGCCACCAACGTTGGCTTTATTTTTCAATATCCATTTGGCTATTCGAGGTCTTTTCTGGTTCCATATAAATTTTAGAATTATTTGTTCCGTTTCTTTGAAAAAGATGGATGGTACTTTGATAGGAATTGCATTAAATGTGTAGATTGCTTTAGGTATCATTGACATTTTCACAATATTTATACTTCCAATCCAGGAGCATGGAACATTTTTCCATTTCTTTGTGTCTTCCTCAATTTCTTTCATGAGTACTTTATAGTTTTCTGAGTATAGATTCTTTGCCTTTTTGGTTAGATTTATTCCTAGGTATCTTACGGTTTTGGGTGCAATTGTAAATGGGATTGACTCCTTAATTTCTCTTTCTTCTGTTTTGTTGTTGGTGTAGAGAAATGCAACTGATTTCTGTGCATTGATTTTATATCCTGACACTTTACTGAATTCCTGTATAAGTTCTAGCAGTTTTGGAGTGGAGTCTTTTGGATTTTCCACATATAGTATCATATCATCCACAAAGAATGATAATTTGACTTCTTCTCTGCCGATTTGGATGCCTTTATTTTCCTTTTGTTGTCTGATTGCTGAGGCTAGAACCTCTAGTACTATGTTGAATAGCAGTGGTGATAATGGACATCCCTGCCGTGTTCCTGACCTTAGCGGAAAAGCTTTCAGTTTTTCTCCATTGAGAATGATATTTGCGGTGGGTTTTTCATAGATGGCTTTGATGATATTGAGGTATGTCCCCTCTGTCCCTACACTTTGAAGAGTTTTGATCAGGAAGGGATGCTGTACTTTGTCAAATGCTTTTTCAGCATCTATTGAGAGCATCATATGGTTCTTGTTCTTTCTTTTATTGATGTGTTGTATCACATTGACTGATTTGCGGATGTTGAATCAAACTTGCAGCCCTGGAATAAATCCCACTTGGTCGTGGTGAATAATCCTTTTAATGTACTGTGGAATCCTATTGGCTAGTATTTTGTTGAGTATTTTCACATCTGTGTTCATCAAGGATATTGGTCTATAGCTCTCTTTTTTGATGGGATCCTTGTCTGGTTTTGGGATCAGGGTGATGCTGGCCTCATAAAATGAGTTTGGAACTTTTCCTTCCATTTCTACTTTTTGGAACAGTTTCAGGAGAATAGGAATTAGTTCTTCTTTAAATGTTTGGTAGAATTCCCCCGGGAAGCCGTCTGGCCCTGGGCTTTTGTTTTTTTGGAGATTTTTAATGACTGTTTCAATCTCCTTACTGGTTATGGGTCTGTTCAGGCTTTCTACTTCTTCCTGGTTCAGTTGTGGTAGTTTATATGTTTCTAGGATTGCATCCATTTCTTCCAGATTGTCAAATTTATTGGCGTAGAGTTGCTCATAGTATGTTCTTCTAATAGTTTGTATTTCTTTGGTGTTAGTTGTGATCTCTCCTCTTTCATTCATGATTTTATTTATTTGGGTCCTTTCTCTTTTCTTTTTGATAAGTCGGGCCAGGGGTTTATCAATTTTATTAATTCTTTCAAAGAACCAGCTCCTAGTTTCGTTGATTTGTTCTATTGTTTTTTTTGGTTTCTATTTCATTGATTTCTGCTCTGATCTTTATGATTTCTCTTCTCCTGCTGGGCTTAGGGTTTCTTTCTTGTTCTTTCTCCAGCTCCTTTAGGTGTAGGGTTAGGTTGTGTACCTGAGACCTTTCTTGTTTCTTGAGAAAGGCTTGTACCCCTATATATTTTCCTCTCAGGACTGCCTTTGTTGTGTCCCACAGATTTTGAACAATTGTATTTTCATTGTCATTTGTTTCCATGATTTTTTTCAATTCCTCTTTAATTTCCCGGTTGACCCATTCATTCTTTAGAAGGATGCTGTTTAGTCTCCATGTATGTGGGTTCTTTTCAAACTTCCTTTTGTGGTTGAGTTCTAGCTTTATAGCATTGTGGTCTGAAAATATGCAGGGAATGATCCCAATCTTTTGATACCAGTTGAGACCTGATGTAGGACCGAGGATGTGATCTATTCTGGAGAATGTTCCATGTGCACTAGAGAAGAATGTGTATTCTGTTGCTTTGGGATGAAATGTTCTGAATATATCCGTGTTGTCCATCTGGTCCAGTGTGTCGTTTAAGGCCTTTATTTCCTTGCTGATCTTTTGCTTGGATGATCTGTCCATTTCAGTGAGGGGAGTGTTAAAGTCCCCTACTATTATTGTATTATTGTTGATGTGTTTCTTTGATTTTGTTATTAATTGGTTTATATAGTTGGCTGCTCCCACGTTGGGAACATAGATATTTAAAATTGTTAAATCTTATTGTTGGACAGACCCTTTGAGTATGATATAGTGTCCTTCCTCATCTCTTATTATAGTCTTTGGCTTAAAATCTAATTGATATGATATAAGGATTGCCACTCCTGCTTTCTTCTGATGTCCATTAGCATGGTAAATTCTTTTCCACCCCCTCACTTTAAATCTGGAGGTGTCGTCGGGCTTATGAGTTTCTTGGAGGCAACATATAGATGGGTTTTGTTTTTTTATCCATTCTGATACCCTGTGTCTTTTGACAGGGGCATTTAGCCCATTAACATTCAGGGTAACTATTGAGAGATATGAATTTAGTGCCATTGTATTGCCTGTAAGGTGACTGTTACTGTATATGGTCTCTGTTCCTTTCTGATCTACCACTTGTAGGCTCTCTCTTTGCTTAGAGGACCCCTTTCAATATTTCCTGTAGAGCTGGTTTGGTGTTTGCAAATTCTTTCAGTTGTTGTTTGTCTTGGAAGCTTTTAATCTCTCCTTCTATTTTCAATGATAGCCTAGCTGGATATAGTATTCTTGGCTGCATGTTTTTCTCGTTTAGTGCTCTGAAAATATCATGCCAGCTCTTTCTGGCCTGCCAGGTCTCTGTGGATAAGTCAGCTGCCAATCTAATATTTTTACCATTGTATGTTACAGACTTCTTTTCCCGGGCTGCTTTCAGGATTTTCTCTTTGTCACTGAGACTTGTAAATTTTACTATTAGGTGACGGGGTGTGGGCCTATTCTTATTGATTTTGAGGGGCATTCTCTGAACCTCCTAAATTTTGATGCTCGTTCCCTTTGCCATATTGGGGAAATTCTCCCCAATAATTCTCTCCAGTATACCTTCTGCTCCCCTCTCTCTTTCTTCTTCTTCTGGAATCCCAATTATTCTAATTTTGTTTCGTCTTATGGTGTCACTTATCTCTTGAATTCTCCCCTCGGGTCCAGTAGCTCTTTGTCCCTCTTTTGCTCAGCTTCTTTATTCTCTGTCATTTGGTCTTCTATATCACTAATTCTTTCTTCTGCCTCATTTGTCCTAGCAGTGAGAGCCTCCATTTTTGATTGTACCTCATTAATAGCTTTTTTTAATTTCACCTTGGTTAGATTTTAGTTCTTTTATTTCTCCAGAAAGGGCTTTT
This sequence comes from Mustela nigripes, assembly GCF_022355385.1. NCBI lineage: Eukaryota > Metazoa > Chordata > Mammalia > Carnivora > Mustelidae > Mustela > Mustela nigripes. The sequence goes on from NC_081573.1 coordinate 39,375,711, forward strand.
ATATCTCTCGAGAGGGTTTCTCTAATATCTTCCATGCCTTTTTCGAGCCCGGCTAGAACCTTGAGAATTGTCATTCTGAACTCTAGATCTGACATATTACCAATGTCTGTATTGATTAGGTCCCTAGCCTTCGGTACTGCCTCTTGTTCTTTTTTTTGTGTTGAATTTTTCCGTCTTGTCATTTTGTCCAGATAAGAGTATATGAAGGAGCAAGTAAAATACTAAAAGGGTGGCAACAACCCCAGGAAAATATGCTTTAACCAAATTAGAAGAGATCCCAAATCGTGAGGGTGGAGAAAGGGGATAAAAAGAGGTTCAAAAAGGAAGAAAGAAAAAAAAAAAGAAAAAAAAATAAAGAAAAAGAATTAAAAAAAAAGAAAACAAATAAGAAAAATATAAAAAAGAAAAATATATATATATTGTATAAACTAGTTAAAAAACGTTAAAAAAGAAAAAGGTAAAAGTTAAAAAAAATTTACCAGAAGGCGAGAAAAAAATCAAAAAAATGAAAAAGAAAAAAATTAAATTAACTTCAAGACTAAAAAAAATCACAGTGAAAAAGCCATGAGATCCGTGCTTTGCATTCTCCTCCTCTGGAATTCTGCTGCTCTCCTTGGTATTGAGACCGCACTGCTTGGTAGGTGAACTTGGTCTTGGCTGGATTTCTTGTTGATCTTCTGGGGGAGGGGCCTGTTGTAGTGATTCTCAAGTGTCTTTGCCCCAGGCGGAATTGCACCGCCCTAACCCGGGGCCAGGGTGAGTAATCCACTCGGGTTTGCTTTCAGGAGCTTTTGTTCCCTGAGCGCTTTCCGTAGAGTTCCGGAGGACGGGAATACAAATGGCGGCCTCCTGGTCTCCGGCCCGGAGGAGCCGAGAGCCCAGGGCCCCACTCCTCAGTGTGCCCTCAGAGAACAGCGCCCAATTACTCCCATCTGCCTGACCTCCGGCCGCCCTCTGAGCTCACCGAGCCTGCGACCGGTTCAAGGTAACCCCGAGCTGTGAGCTTACTGTCGGCTCTGTCTCTGTAGCCGGTTTTCCCGTTCCAATACCCGCAAGCTCTGCGACACTCAGACACCCCTGATCCTTCTGTGACCCTGCGGGACCTGAGGCCACGCTGACCCCGCGTGGGCTTCGCCCCGGTTTAGCCTCTGGAGCAATGTCCCTCAGCGGAACAGACTTTTAAAAGTCCTGATTTTGTGCGCCGTTGTTCCGCCGCTTGCCGGGAGCCGGCCCCTCCCCGCGGGGTCTATCTTCCCATTGCTTTGGATTCACTTCTCTGCCGGTCCTACCTTTCAGAAAGTAGTTGTTTTTCTGTTTCCAGAATTGCTGTTCTTCTTCTCTTCGATCTGCCAATGGATTTTCAGGCGTTTGCAATCTTTAGATAAGCTATCTAGCTGATCTCCGGCTAGCTGAAGTAGTCTCAGCCTGCTACTTCTCTGCCATCTTGACTCCTCCTCCTATTGTTTCTTTTTAAAAGTTAACTAATATTCTTCTTATATACTTACTGTACTCTTCCCTTGCTATTTGAAATTCAGACTAATGTTCTATAATTACCATCTTGAGTTGAAAGTTTGTCATTAATTTTTTATTTCTCCTTCCTAGTTCACATTTAAGGCTATATATTTCCCTCTAGAAATTGCAGTAGCTGCAGTATGCAAATTTTATTATGTGATATTTTCTTGTGATTGAAAAAATTCTAATTTTCATTTATGTATTTCTTTATACTTCCAAAAATACACTTTTCTAAAAATATTCTCTTATTGATTTCTAATTTCCTGCTTATTAAGACATTCTCTGCAGCTTAGTATTTTTTTTTTAATTTTTGTAGGTTTATAAAAGAAATATATTCATGCATTATTTGTTTCAGCATCTTATTGGATTCAGCTTTAATTAGTCATTTTAAGACATGGCAATTTGATATGAGTTTTCTGTAAAAATGGATTTGCCAATTTCTCTTCATAATTGTGAAAGTTTTTCTCTATTTATTTTGATCAAATGTTAGAGGGGAATATATGTTAACTGTCAGTATTTTTATTGCAGGTTTTTTTTTTTTACCTTTATCATAAGCCATATCTTTGAAATAACTATTTCTATAAATTCTAAACAGGAAATACTGGGATAAATTCAGATACATGTAGATCTCCAATTACATGACCTCAGCTACATGTATTTGCTTAGAAAGTAAGCTCATAAGTTCAGAATACTTGTTTTTTCTCTTTTGGTGGAATGCAATCTCCAGTCCTGTGGTTCTTTACATTCCTGAGTGTGAACCCGAGGTTTGAAACTAAATAAGGATAGAACAGTGATTGTAAAGACACAGATAGAAAACTTAAGTCACATCAATTTTACATTCCATGTCAAATTGTTCTGTGAACCTTGGAGAGCTCTGTCTGGGAAGTATTTCTTTGAGTGCATTTCCCCTCTTCATTAAAAAAAAGACATTAATGTACTCGAATACTATCAATCCATTACTTTTTTCACTTTATGCATTATTAAATTTCTTTTATTTTTTATGGGATTGATTTCATATAAAATGTTCAATGAAAGGCATTTTCATTGTCTGCATTTCTTTGCTAGCCAGTATCATTAACATGACACTGCATACCTATTACTGAGAATAATTTTGTGGTATAGAGGAGGGGCTGTAAAAAAGAGAAAGCAATGTGGTATGTGACAAACATGTTAGGTACAACACTGGTGTTCATGTTCCTGTTTGTTGTGTACGCTGACTCTCTTGCCAAGAATATTGTTTCTTCTTCAGGTCTGTAATTATGAACTCTAAACTCTCTTGAAGAGAAAGTGGTGTCTTTTGTGGAAGCCTCTGGCATCCCATGTTCTAGATGAGTTTCTAAAAAACAAGGCTTTTCCCCACCCCATTTATTGTTCCTTCTACCTATCTGCTCATAGATTTATCACTCTGGCTGCCATTCACCAACTTTTGTAATATTTTATCCATTGTTGCTTTGTGTTTGGAATAGGCCAAGTTCACATCACAACCTCTTAGGTTGTGGAGCTCTTAGGAGAAAATTTGCACCATAAAATATTTTGTGGGGGAGCAAACAAGCAATTTACAAAAAGACATATGCAGTGGCCTGTGTGTACTTTTGTGTGTTCATTTGTATGTGTGTGTGTGCACTCACATCTATGTTTTGGCAAAGGAGGAAAGGATATAAAACACAGTCACACAAAATCCCTAGAAGATATAATCATGTGGAATGTTTATCTTTCTACTATCTATAATTTCTATGAGACCAATATGTTACTTTTATGAGGAGAAAAAATAAACATGAAAAATATAGAAATATATTTCTTTTGTCTTTTGGTCACTGTTTCAAACTAAAATTGCAATGGTGCTTTTGAAAGAAGAAATGTAATTTGTTTGGGGTTTTATTACTGGTACAAATTAGAAAAAGAAAGAATTATGGTCTGAGGATACAGAGAAAAATTAAATTATATACCTTGGTAGGAGTATGGTAAGTTTTAAGTCCAGACTTGGAGAAAGGTAAAAGGACTATATTTCCATCAGTTACATAGGAAGCAGCTAAAATCCAGAGTGAGAGGAGTGATGGCAAGGTCAGAAGACCCCAGTAAGTTCTGTTGTGTTTGTTCCAAAAGGAGGAAACTTGGGTGTGGCCAGAGTTCTAGCTAGTGAGTTGAAGATTCCTTCTTTTGGTTGAAATTGAAGTTGAATCCCCACTCCGTGCCAGGCATTCTTCTAAGGAGCAGGGATTTAGTGGAAAAACAAGCAGGAAAAGCAAGCCCTGTCTCATGGAAATTATCTTCCCGTGGGATGATAAATGCCATAGGAGGGTATGGAGGACGGAGCATGCAAGGCAGTGGGATTCCAGGGTGCTGCAAAGCAAGGGCTAAATGTCATGTTCCAGGATATGTGCCCTCCTGCTGAGGCTGACCCTGAGTTTGGCTCTGGAAGGTGGACGTCTCTGGCTCCCCATAAAATATTAGGGGTGGTGAGTAAAACCAAAGTATAAAAGGTTGTGGTGCAGCAATCTGTGCTTCTCTGGTTCCTTATACCCACCTTGAGGAGACAGATTTGTCAGCCCCTGACTGATGGCTTTAGCTGCTCTGAGTGCCCGAGGAAGACATACCCAGTTCTGCTATGTGGGCTCCCGCTTTGTGCGGCAGCTTGTTTTTAATATCCTTGATAAAATAACCTGAAAGCTAACCCAATATTCCAACGACTGTGTACCCATGACATACGAGAAAACATTAAACAAGCACCACTCTGCTGGGTGCAGGAACTAACCTGCATCATCACGAAATGCCACAGGTATCAGAGCATCCATTTTCAATCTAAACAGGAAGCTGTAGTCAGCCTCACTATATGTGGGATTCATGCCTTTACTCACTCACACAATGAAAAATCGTATCCAGAGTGCAGATTTAAAGTCTTAGTAGATTCTTATGAATTTTCAAAGAAAGTTTAAATAATGCCTCATATTTTTAATTTGTGAGCGAATAGGGTAATACTCACTTCAGAGAAATATGGTAAAGGATTAAAATGAGAAAATGTAGATTTATTAGTAGACTCATCATTTTTATTATTCCCAAGATTATTCCAATTTATTAAAAATATATATGCCCTTAAAAATATAGCTTGTCAGTTCTCTACTATATCTCCATAGAGTGTAGATATTTTAGGTTAAATTGTCATTCATAAGGAAATATTGAGGAAACTTAAACTCTTTCTGTATCATACCACAAATGTGTCACGCATGTGCTCACACCTGTAAGTGTACCTTTGTTTCACATCCGGGCACTCAAAACCAAACCCAAAACCAAAACTACAGAACAAAAACCCACCATGTGCATCTCATTACTTCAGTGCTACATGAAAGGATTTAGTGATTCTGGTTAACAGATCCAAATAGACCCAGGTAAGATGGGTTGACATTCAAATTCCAGCCCGATTTTCAACTTTTTAATAAATGCAAAAAAATGATTTGGTCTATTTCTGTTCTCCAAATGGATTCAAAAATCATTCCTGTGAGAAATGTTACTGAAATATATTTGAAAGTCCCTAATGCCATTAATATAACCTAACTTACCACTAATAGAATGTAGGCTCCTTTAATAAAAATGGAAGTACTATGGACAATTACTCTAGCAATGATCCCAGCAAGAAAGATATTTAATTATGTTAACAAAGGATATTCATTTTCCCTTGTTCCTCTTTTTTCAAACTGTTTCACCATTTTCTTTACAAAAGTCATCGGTCTCCTCTTGCCCTGCCTTGAAAATCATTATTATCAACTGCTATAGGTCAGCTTGGTGGGATCCACTCAGCTATTCTTATGCTCTGATTTCTCTTTCATAGCCTAGAGAACTGACCTTTATTGAATTTTAATTTTAGCTAAAACTTATCCTGCTTTCCGCAGCCCAAAAAACGAAATCTCTAAGTGAGCGAGTCAGAACAGCAGTCCCTGTTGCAGTTTTGTACTGTTCAAAGCCATCAAAGAAAATCAACCACTGTCTGGGAGCAATACGATGTTCATTGTGAGTCGTTATCTATGTATTCTTAACTTGAAAATGTCAGTCCCTTTGTATCCATTCAGTGTCTTCTGTCAGGGCCATGAATGATCAGCAGGTGCCAATGAGGAATTGCAGAGCTGAAAAGTGGAAATATATAGATATAGATAGATAGAGATAGAGATATAAATACAGATAGATAGTTTCTGTTTTGTTTTGCTTTGTTTGAGATTTGACCCCACCACTCTTGTGGAAGGAGAAATAAGACTTATGGGCTTTCAGAGCAGGTGCTACAATAGAAGGCTTTCTGAGAGGTGGTTACATGCTTATCATCAGCTTAGTTTTGCCTAAATACCAAACCATCCTTGTGTAAAAGGAACCAAGGAGCAACCGAGTTCCAAAGGCACCGGTAAGAATAGTCACACTCCTCCACATGCATGTGTACAGAATGGATGAACCTCGATGCAGACAAGAGCAGAGGTTAAGTTGAATGTGGCATTTTCCACAAGGTATAAATTCCCATTGTGAACCCAAAGACCAACTAAGAAAGCAAAGAACTGATAAGTCATAATAGGAGATTATGTCTACGTCTCAGGAAACTATTCCTGGGCCTGAGAATTTAAACTGCCGGCAGTGATGAAGTCAAAAATATTATAAGAGCATCCCTTTTCTCACAAGAGCATTAGTGTTTAAATTCTCAAGAAGAAATGACTGTTTATGTCAACATTCCTACATACACATTTTGCCCCTGAGATCATTTTGACAAAAAACATGCACCATGGTCAAATCCTGAAGAAATGTTTCTTATTATATCCCCTCTCTTAGAGAGTTACTATGTGTATTATCTTATTAAAGACTAGAAGAAGCCCTATGGCTTACTTATCTCCTTAGCTTTGTTTAAGCAGCATTTCCTAAACTTAATTATCCACAGAACACTATCTTCCAGGAATACCTATTAATGAAATTTATCCTATGAAGTTTATCCTTCTGGTGTTTACATTCTAACGAAATTAAGGAGAGGGACTAGCTGACTTGGAAAGACCCATCCAGCTCTTAATTCCAGGACCTCTGTTCTCAGGGATGTGTATTCCTCCAACCCTTCCCACTGCTAACCAGCTTCAATTTTCTTTCATATTCAAGAATAGAAGCTCTTCTACTTATGACTTTAGTCTTTTCTGCTTTAATGAAAAACCATTCCTCTTTTCTGGCTCCTCTGAATTTTTAGAGCCATTCTGGAGGCAGCACCTTTACCAGAAACAACACTTTAATTAGTTAGAAGACCACAAATATCACCCGTTAGGGTTCTCTAAACTTTCTTTGATTCTTCCTCAAAAGATCTATACTTCCACCGTGGTATTATTCTACTTTTCTTATTATAGATATAGAGCCAAGGGCTTTGAATATTATAACAAAAAGGACAAGGAATTGAAGACATAATAAACTTATGGTTGAAAAAGTCAAAGAATTGATATGACTCCTGAATAACCTTCCAAATCATAACTGTGTCAGACGTAGGTTCTTTCCCATTTTCCTTTCTGTAACCTCTGACCTTATCCCACATGGTGGTCCAGCTTTCATTCACTCGTTCCCAGCATTTCCAGCCAGTAAGAGATAAGTTAGACAGCAGCAGCACTATAGTTCAGGCTATGGAGTTGGAGGGCCATGTGAGATGGCCTAAAACCTGGACCCATGTTGCAACTCACCAAACATTCCCAAGATTTCTAAGCTTTTTGCATGTTACTAATTCTGGCCCATCAATGTGATTAAAACTGATATGTGTGACTTGGGAGATATGACAGCAAAATGTCATGCACAAATCTCTAGCATCTTTCTTCCTTTGCTGTTATGACTCAAGATTCAGCTCTCAGACTGTACAAGTCCTGTCAGACTTGATCTCGGAAAGACTGCATGGAGCAGAGCCTTCTATTCACCTATGTAGGGCTGGTAGGATGAGTGAGAAATATCTGTTGAGTTAACCCCTCCTGGCTAGAGTTACTTCTTATCACAGCCTGGTCTGATGTTACATTCCTCACTATATACATCCTTCATTGGTTAAGAATTATAGCCAGCTCCATGGTGAGAAGGAACAGGAGAGAGATCTTAGGACACATTAAGTGCCATGGAGAAAGGGGCTAATTTTTTTTTTAAGTATACACAGGAAACAGTTTCTAGTGCCCATTTCTAAATAGGCTTTCAGCTATTCTCAGTAGACCCATTACAGATTCATGAAGTCTCATACTAAGGAATCCTCAAGATTGTATTACAGATTCCTCACCTTGAGGCTTCACCTGACCATCAAAGTCAACATTTTAGTGCCCAGAGTGGCTCAAATGAAGGAAGCAACACCCCCTTTCCCTTAAATAATTCAGTCATAGCAAGCCCTATTTCAGTCATACTATCTTTATATAGAATCACACCACTAAATAGAAATGAAATCCTAAAAATACATGTTCTGATTTCTCAATAGGAAATTTGCTAAGCCAATTTCTAATCGCTTTATGATTTTACTTGCTATAGCCATGTTCTAATATAGTCTTCCCTAAGAAAAGATAACAAAGACCAAATACATATATTTTATCTAAGTTGTAGCTAATAATGACACAAAAAATAAATTTTGACTTTTATTCCATCTTCCACTATTAAACACTTAAAGTAAATTTGTTCTATTAGAAAGTGTAAAAATTGTTTAAAATTATACAGAGTACATTAGCTTACACTAGCCATTCTATTACTATGACTAAGCTCTTAAGGGGAAAGTAAAAATGCCTTGTCCCCTATTTTGACAAGAGCAAGTAGAGTATAGGTGAATCCAGAGGGGGGAGAAAAGACATATAAATAACAATCTTTCAAACTTCTGTTCACGAATATTGTTTTTTGTCATCACAATTGCACAATGAAATATGAAAGTTCAATTTCCTCTTCATTTCCTTTTAATAAAACTTCTGTTCATTTCATTTCTGAGAGAAGATTGAATCTAAATTACTTTGACTTCTCTTGGCCTAACTTTGGTGAATGCTACCAGACATGAAAACAGAGGCCTTTTCCAGCATCATCCATGGGAATAAAGAGGTCCAGCCTCTGTCTCTGAGTTCTGCTCTGGATCTTCCTCTCTTGCTATGTGGGTCTTCTTAGTGAACAGTGGCTGCACATTACATTGTAATCCTTGCTCCATTTCTTAATGAGGTCATTTACAGAAAAAGAAAATCTACAGAGGGCCCCATGGAGGATTTTTTTTTTTTTTTCCTGGTGATAGGAGAAAGCAGGGTTCTCTTTGGTGAGGTGGCATTTGAAGTCACATATGATGTTAAAAATACTGTATATGAAATCCATACTGTGGGTTGTATAATGTTCTCCAGAATTCTTATGTTGAAGTCTTTACCCCCATACCTCAGAACACAACCTTGTTTAGAATTAGGATCATTGCAGATGTGACCAGTTAAGTGAAGATGAGTTCATACTGGAGTAGGGTTGGTCCCTAATCCAATGTTGCTGTCCTTATAAAAAAGGGAAATTTAGACATAGAGACACACACATGAGGAAAATGTTGTGAGAAAAATGGAGTTATGCTACCACAAGAAACTGTCAGAAACTAAGAGACTGTCCTTGAACAGATCCTTCTCTAGCACCTACACAAGGAACATGGTCCTATCAACACCTTGATCTCAGACTCCAAACCTCTAAAGCAGAAAGATAATGAGTATCTGTTGTTTAAGCCATTCAGTTTATGGTATTTTCCTACAGCAGTCCTAGCAAATTAAGGCAACCCAGAATACCACCCCTAATTCATTAACTTTTAATTGTCTCTTATTGCCCAAGTAAACAAACAAGTTATTTGGCCTGGCTTTGAAAAGCTCTTATTACTTGGTCTCTGTGTACGTGCCCAACCTAACACTTATTTCACACAGTTTAACCTTTAAAATACCAATACTTTTTTCCCTAAAATTGTCCCCTTCTTCCACCTTAGGCCTTTGTTTTTTATTTGACAGAGAGAGATCACAAGCAGGCAGAGAGGCAGGCAGAGAGAGAGGAGGAAGCAGGCTCCCTGCTGAGCAGAGAGCCGGAAGGGGGGCTCCATCCTAGGACTATGAGATCATGACCCGAGCCGGAAGGCAGAGGCTTTAACCGACTGAGCCCACCTTAGGCCTTTGAATATGGAATTCCCTCTAAAAATGGTGGACAACATATAGTCTAACCTTCATACAATCCTTACTATATTCCAGCACCAGCATATTCAAGGGAGTGAACTAAATGGGCTCTGCCTCCTAAATTATTTAAGGATGATAATGAAAACACAAAGGGCATGTTCAGTGAAGAGTTATTGTGGTAGATGGTATTGGAGGTTTCAAGAACCTTCAAATCCTTATGGATTAAGGTAATAGAATAGTGAGATAGAAAGGTGGAGAGTAGTTATAGGAGAGTTCTAATTTGAAACAGCGACTTTGTAAATGATGCAGTTATTAGTAATGTCTCAGATATGACCAGGAGAATATGTCCCTGGGGTCGGAAATAGTAGGCTAATCTAAGAATGAGTTCAGGGACTCAGGAAAACAGGGTGTTGAGTAAATGCTTTTTGTGAATGTTGAATTTTCTACTAAGGAACAATGGTTGAGCACTATACTATATAGGGATCGAATGACTGAAATATTTAATGAATGAGAGGAAGCTAATTCAGAGATAGTGAGTAGAATGATCTGATTTTGTGTGTTTTAAAGGATTCCAGGTTGTAGGGAGGAGGGAAAGAAAGTGGTCTGGATCCAAAGTGAAAGACAAGGAGTATAGCACCACTTAAAGCCCCTGTGGGAATCATGGGGTGGAAGAAAATAATCGTTTCAAATTCTCCAAATACCAGAGAAAATACATAGGGCAGCTAGGTTGCAAAAGCACAATGAACAGATAACATTTACAGCAAAACTAGGAGTGACAGAGTCTCCACAGAAACACTAAAATTCAAGTAAGTGAGTTGATCCCCTGTGAACTTCCAAACCTGAACTCCCAGATTCTTGGACAGAACCACACACTCATTTTTTATTCAGTCAACTCTATTCTACCCACACCCCAACCTCATATATACTATCAGCTCTTTGACCATGCCAAAAACCACCCAGAACCTTGGAACTCAATCTTACTATATGCCTTTTCCCCCTCCAATATCTATTTTAACTTCGACATTTTCTGTGATTAAATTGATTTGGAAGAGAAAGTTTAAGGCACCGGGGAATGGAATTCAAGCAATGCCTCCAAGTTTAATTACATTTCGCTTATTAAAAGGAAACCAGACCAAAGGTAATGAACACTAAGGAGAGGACAAATCACTATCAAAGGTTGCATATCAGAGGAGAATCAATTGAGAGCTGGTGTCAACATTATCAATAAGATGCATCCTTAGGTGCAAGAGGAGAGCTGATCCACAATAGAAATGACCAGAATGAAAGCGCCCCCAAAATCCCACATTCTGACTTCAGGGAAGGTTTTGAGCATATAAGATCTTCCCCCAGGATGACAAGGATCTTTTAAAGCCAACTTTTTTGGTACAGTTTAGGAAGCCATCAACAAAATGAAAAGGTAACGTATCGTATGGAAGAAAATATTTGCAAATTGTGTATCTAATAAAAGGTTAATAGCTAAAATATATAAAGAATTCATACAACTTAATAGCACAAAAACAAATCCAATTTAAAAATGGGAAGAAGATATGAATAGACATCTTTTCACCTTTTTAAAGTTTGTTTATTTGCTTGTTTGTTTGTTATTGTTGTTCTAATAATCTCTAAACCCAACATGGGGCTTCAACTCATGACCCTGAGATCATGAGTTGCATGTTCTTCCAACTAAGACAGCTAGGTGCCCCTGAATAGCTGTTATTTTTTAAAGACATACAGATGGCCAACAGGCACATGAAAAGATGCTCAACATCACTAATCTTCAGGGAAATGCAAATCAAAGCCACAAGGAGATCTCACCACATACCTGTTTAAATGGATATTATCAAAAAGACAAAGAATAACAAGTGTTGGCAGGGATGTGTTAAAAAAGGAACCTTCAGGGGCGCCTGGGTGGCTCAGTGGATTAAGCCACTGCCTTAGGCTCAGGTCATGATTTCAGTGTCCTGGGATCGAGCCCCTGCTCAGCGGGGAGCCTGCTTCCCCTTCTCTCTCTGCCTAGCTTTCTGCCTACTTGTGATCTCTCTCTTCAAATAAATAAATAAAATCTTTAAAAAAAAAAAAAAAAAAGGAACCTTCATGTACTGTTGGTGGGAATGTAAATTGTAGCCACTGTGGAAAACAGTGTTGAGGTTCTTCAAAAAACTGAAAATAAGGGGCGCCTGGGTGGCTCAGTGTGTTAGGCCGCTGCCTTCGGCTCAGGTCATGATCTCAGGGTTCTGGGATCGAGTCCCGCATCAGGCTCTCTGCTCGGCAGGGAGCCTGCTTCCTCCTCACTCTCTCTCTCTGCCTGCCTCTCTGCCTCCTTGTGATCCCTCTCTGTCAAATAAATAAATAAAATCTTTAAAAAAAAAAAAACTGAAAATAAAACTACAGTATTATCTAGAAATTCCATTACTAAGTATTTATTTGCAGAAAATGTAAACACTAATTCAAAAAGATATATCATCAAAGTATTCTTTAAATAGATAAGATATGGAAACAATGTCAGTGTACATCAAGGGATGAATGGATGAAACATGAGATACTTAAGGTACTTACTATAAGGGAGTCTGGATAGCTCACCTTGGTTGAACATGTACCTCTTGGGTTTGACTCCAGTCATGATCTCAGGATTGTGATATTGAGCCCTGAGAAGTCTGCTTGAGATTCTGTCTCTCTGTGTCTCTCCAACTGCTCATACTCTTTCTCTCTCAAATAATAAATCTTTTTTTTTTTTAATGATGTGTGGGTGCCTGGGTTGCTCAGTCTGTTAAGCACATTTTGTCTTCAGCTCAAGTCATGATCTCAGGGTCTTGAGATTGAGCCCCGTAGTGGTATTTCTGCTCAGTGGGGAGACTGTTTCTCCTCCTCCCTCTGTCCTTTCCCGCCTGCTCATGCTCTCTGTCTCTCAAATAAATCAATACAATCTTAAAAATATATGAGGTGATATATATAGACAATGGGATATTGTTCAGCCATAAAAAATAAATCTTGTCATTTGTGACAACATAGATGAACCAAAGGGTATTATGCTAAGGGAAATAAGTCAGACAAAGAAAGACTAATACCATCTATTCTCACTTATATGTGGAATCTAAAACATGAAACAAATGAACAAACAAAACAAAATTCATAGATACAGAGAACAAAGCAGTGCTTGCTAGGAGAGAGAGGAGTTAGATGGGTAGGCAAAATGAGTGAATGGAGTCAAGAAGTACAAATTTCCAATTAAAAAATAAATAAGTTATGGGAATGTAATGTACATGCTTGAAAACTGCCAAGAGAGTAAATCTTAAAAGTTCTCATCACTGGGAAAAAAAAAAAATTAACTTTGTATGATGACAGATTGTAACTAGACTTATTGTGGTAATCATTTCATAGTGTATGAGAATAAATTATTATGTTTACTCCTGACATTATCATAAACTCCTGACATTATTATAATTGTACATGTCAATTATACCTCAATGAAATAATTAATTAATTCTCAGGAGAGAGTAGATGTTAAAAGATATTTGTTGACTGATGGAATGAATGATGAATTGGTGAATGAATGGATACAATATCCATCTAAAAATTCTGAAATAAAATATGAGGTTTGTCTCCAAAAGAAGAAAAAAATGCCCTTGTGTTTATAATCATACCTATATCTGTCTACCTGCCTATGTATCTATGTATCTATCAATCGATGCCCTTGTGTTTATAATCATACCTATATCTGCCTATATGCCTATGTATCTATGTATGTATGTATCTATCCATCTATGTATCTATCTATCTATCTGTCTAGTATGGTGGGAAGGGCACAAACCATGAATAATATACTTTGAGATTTAGAACCTAATTTTCCCACTTCCTGGTTTTGGACAGGTTACTTATTTTCATAAGCCAACTTTTTTTTAAATTTCAATAAAATCAAAAGCACCTGTGAATTGCCATGAGGATCAAATTGGAGAATACAGATTGCTTTTCCGTGATTTAGGAATCCATAAATATTAGCTATTAGTAATAATATTACATACCCTGTTAGGTTGTATGTCTTTGTAACAATGAATCCATTTTTCAAACTATATTTTGTCTCATGGTTTGACTTGCATAAGGGTCCTCATGGAGAATATGGGAGAGAAAACAGTAAAATGAAAAATATTTCAGAAAACACAAGAGCAGAGGCCCCTGCAGCTTTGGCCCTTGACCCATCCTCACGGGCTCCGGGATTTGATGCCTGCTTCAGACTTTGCTGTAATTAGTACTGAAAGGGTCCCTAAGGCCTTGAAAAGGAGGCTTCTTCTTCCCCTGAATCCACATTTCCTGTGTGGCTGACTTCCCTGAATTTAGGCCGCTGGCCAAAGGAGGCAGATCTGGTGGGGCACATGCTTTTCTCAGGATGAAGTGAGCAGATGAAAAGAAGAGAGAAGGGGAATGAATGTCAAAGGACTTCTTAATGAGATCTCCCCTTGTTGTGAGCCCTCTGGGCTGAGGGATTAGTGTGCAGATCATTTGCTAATGAGCATGGCCATATCCATAGAATAACCTTTAAATGCTCAAAGAATGTAGAGTAATTCTACTGAGTTCTTTCCTTGGCTGGGTGTGCTGAGAAAGATTATCCATTTCCAAATACAAGTCCTGGAAAAGGCAGTGGTGGTACGCAATCCAAATTCTAGTAAACTAAGGCATACATCGTCTATAAATACTACAGGCCTCCACCCTTTGTACAGGCCAGTGGGATTTAGGGAGATAGCGCTTTCTCAAGAATCCACGATGCGCAGCTGTCCAGCTCAGGTCTAACAGCCTCTTTCTTCACCCCACCCCCAGCATTCGAATGTGGAGGAGGAGTCTCCTCCTTAATTCATGGGAGTTCGGTACACACTTCATGGTACTCACTCCTTCCAGCTCTCCCCCTCCCCCCTTTTTTTTTCTTTTCCTCCTTCTTTTGAATTATGTACAATCTAGGGCACTACATGCATAGTGGGGGTTTGATTTTCTTACTTTTAGATGTTGTATGATAGAAAGAAGTAAAAAGTACTAAGTAGGTCTCTAAATGTCTGTCCTGATATTGACTGACTTCTAATTAGAACTGGATGTCTAAGCATCTTACTTCAAATTAATTTTTCTTAAACACACAAGCACACACACACCTATACTTTGACCTTTTCAGCTCAACCTCTTTGGGGAAAAGGAAGGCATTTTTCTTGGTTCCCCAAGTACTTACAAGTTTATCAGCAAGCCATGCACATTCAATCACGTTCCCTTAATGAACTGCCGCTGTCAATTTAGTTCTCATAAAAACTCAAGTGAAGAGTGGTGATTCCTGAGCCCAGGTCTGTGATGCCCCAGGGTGTCTCCAATTATTTCCAGGTGGGGGTTGAGGGTGTCACGAAATTCTGCAACAAAACTAATTTTAATCCACTTCAATTTGCAAAATTGTAGGCCTCGCAGCATTTTGATTAAGAAGGACATTTCAGAAAATCAAGTGAGTCACAGTGGGGTATTGCAAATGGAAAAACAAACAAACAAAAAACTTTAGTATAGAAATTCATAACCAATTATATTTTTCCTTCTTATGTCCACATAGCAGGTGGTGGCCCCTATTGTGATCTCAATACATGGGTAGATGTGAAGGAGAAGAAAATAAGAGAATCCAATATTTATTGAGAATTTACAGTGTACATTTCATTGTAAGAGAAGGTTTTACATATTAAATCTCATATCATGCCCACAACATCATTATGAAATAGAACCAATATGGACTACTTTACAAGAAAAGAAACTGAGAGCTTAGAAACACTAAATAATTAGTCAAAGGTCCAAATCTGATAAAACATGGGGCTGGAACCTGAACTTTGATCTTTCTATTTCCAAAGCTTACATTTTTCATTAATATGTTTTATTGAATAGGATATGAGAACCCACAAAAGGAATATGGTCTGGCTCAAAAGAAGAACCACTTGAGAACTCAAGAACCATTAAATAGACATAAGACAATATAAAAGTATCAAATTTTATGGTACAGAAATAAGATATGGTGAGATATAGACTAAGGAAAATTTAAGGGGGGAAAAAGGTTCCATGGACTAACATACTCAAAACCCTGAAGAATGAGTGAAATTGGAGAAAGCGAATCACAGAAGAGCAGAAATAGGATCTTTTTTTTTTTTAAAAGATTTTATTTATTTGACAGAGAGAGAGAGAAATCACAAGTGGCAGGCAGAGAGAGACAGAGGAGGAAGCAGGCTCCCCGAGGAGCAGAGAGCCCAATGCGGGGCTCGATCCCAGGACCCTGGGATCTGACCCGAGCCGAAGGCAGAGGCTTTAACCCACTGAGCCACCCAGGAGCCCCCAGAAATAGGATCTTTAAGTAAAGGGAAATGTGAGAGCATTTAGTTGGGTGTGAGAAAGGCCATTGATTGCCCAGAGTTGCTACTTTGGGTAGAGCAGTAGTAGGGTACCCATTTGGTACATAGTGTATGGACAGACTCAAGGAGAATTGTTAAGCCTTTGTGGACAGCTGCTCTCTGCTTTACCTGGTGTTTGTTTTGTTTTGTTTCCTGGATATATTAACTACCTACACCAGGTTAATTACAGAAGAAGACCAATTAAGAGGTCAGCACTATATGGAAATTAATTGCCTAGGAACCAATTCTAGCCCTCCTCCATACCTCTGACTTAACAAGTTACTGGACCTCACTTAATCCAAGATGTCTTCATACCTTGAAATGAAATTATAATGCAATATTTATAAGATTGATAAAGTTGCCATTAATAACCCTGGTCTCTTGACAGATTTTCAGATCTTTTACTTCAACTTTTTGTCAGCTCCATTTGAATTCAAACATAGCATGCCTAAATAAATCTCTTGATTTCTCCCCTTTATAAAACAAAACAATCCAAAATATAAGGCATAACTTGATAAGGATGATAATGATGGTGACCATGATGATAGTGGTGATGAAGATGATTTTGGCTTATTCTGCTCATACTGTTACCTTGATTGCATAATTTTAGTTTCTTCTTCCTATTTTGACTACCTCTGACCAATGAATTCTCCAAAATATAGCCAAATTGCACTTTAAAAAAAAAAAACACAAGACACAATCTTTAAAAGTCTTCATTGTGTTTCCATAACTCTTAGAATGGAATCTCATTCTTGTTTCCTTGGCCTCAAGCCCATAAATGCTTTCCTTCCTGTCTTTCTGCAATTTCACTTACCAATCCCTTTCTTTTCCCTCTACCACACTGAACAGATGTTCTTCCCATTGATTTTGAGTTTTTAACATTTTCCTGCTACTCAGGTATTAATTCAAATGTCCCCTGTTCAGAGAAGACTTCCTGGCACCCATTTCAAAAGGAACACCCAATTGTCTGTCCTTATCCCCTTCGGTTTGCTGCAGTGTACTTAAAAAATTTCTAAGACTTTTCTTTAGATGTTTCTCAGATTACTTTTATGTATATTTTCCCTCTTATCCCACTAGCATAAAGCTGCATGAAAAGGGAAAGGGGAAAGGAAGAGACTAAAACTCAAAATTTGTTTATTATTTTATCCTTGCATATGGCCATGTATGTGGTACTTGGGATGGCTCAATAGATATTTGCTGTGTTAAGAAAATAGCCAACTGATGTTTAGATAGATGTTTGACACAAAGAAAGTACACTTTAACAGGCAAGTGGAATTTACATTTAGGCTTATTTGAATAGAGGATGACTTGACTCTGGACCTCATTCAGGTGGTTACATCAGGAGGAGTGAGGAAGGGCATCAGTATGCTGGGGACAGCTGAAATGCAACAGAACAGGAGAACCAAAGAGAAATAAGGGAAATTTGAAAAGGTCTGGTGATTGATTGCTAAGAAAAGTTTGAAGTATATAAACATTTCTGTTTCCTAGCCAGAGACCTCCTATAAATTGTAGAAATTATAAGGTGATGAGAATCCTTTGGCAAGAGTACATGAAAAGTGGCACCTCTTAGGAATGACATTGTACATTCAAGGAAAGTTACCCAGTAGGCAATTCACTGACCTAACATGTTAGGAAGACCATAAAACTTCAATTTTGGCTAATGTGGTACATAGTGCTATTGCTGAAAAATATGTATCCCTTTCCATATTCTTTGTGGGAAATGGGAATTCTCTGCTCCTTAGTTTTGGATCCAGTCATGTGACTTTTTAAGGCAATATGAGCAGGATGCAAGCAGTTTTGGAATGTGCTTGGAGGGTAAGGCTTTGCCTCCCATGCTTCTGGTATGAGAAGCTTAGCTGTTGTTCTGTATGAGGATGAGAAACACATGAGAAAAACTGGATTCAGCGATAACCTGAAGCTGAGCCCAGATAAGTCCGGTCTATGCCAAATGAACCCCAACCAAAGGAAGTCATGGGAGCAAAAATAAGAAATTAGTTTTGAGACACTGAGCATTGAAATGGTTTGTTATGCTGCGTTATGGCAATTTCTGACTGATACAAAATTGTCAGGAAACTTAAGGAGTTAAAAGAATTGGACTTGGGACGCCTGGGTGGCTCAGTTGGTTAAGCAGCTGCCTTTGGCTCAGGTCATGATCCCGGCGTGCTGGGATCGAGTCCCACATCAGGCTCCTTGCTTGGCGGGGAGCCTGCTTCTCCCTCTGCCTCTGCCTGTCATTCTGTCTGCCTGTGCTCGCTCTCTCCCCCTTTCTCTCTCTGATAAATAAATAAAATCTTTAAAAAAAAAAAAAAAAAAAGAATTGGACTTGCTGAATGAATGACTATAGAGAATTTTAAGCAGATAAGTAAGATTTCCAAACTTAAAATATTTACTGTATCTTCATTCACCCCAACATAACTCTTTCTCTCTTTAATAATATTATTTCAGTTCATTCATTGATTCATGTATTTATTCAGAAATACATATTGAGCAATACAGGCATTTATGTGCAAGGATTATAGGACAAAACAAGGTAAAGTGCACATTACAACTTTGATATCAGAATTTTCAATAAACTTTTCTGTAAACTCTTTCAAAATGTATAACTATATCCTGAGACAATCTACCATACTCCTGATATATATTTCAAAATGTCAGCATGACCTCTGAGATGTCCCAAAGGTATCTTAAATTCAACATATCCAAATACTGGTTTATTAACCTTCTCGCTTTTCAACCAACAATCTATTCCTCTTCATGTATTTCCCATCTGTAAATCTGTCATCAATTCACTCAAGCCAGGAAATCTGGAATATTCATTTCTTTTTTATTCTCCTCCTCCATTCTTAGTGAATCTTGTACTACCATCAAGTCTCTCTTCTTGATATCTCTGCTGACAGTGGTCTCTTCTGTCACATGTCATCACCACTCTAAAGAAAGTCCCTCACACTCTCTAGAACAGTCATTTTCTGAGAAATAAATGATGGAAAAATTGTGGAAAGAGCCTATACAATTTCCAATACAAGTATATCATTGGTTTCTCTCTGGCTAGAAAATTCATGTTCATCTGCTAAAGGACAGCAGAAATGCCGTTTCTGTGTTGAGAAGGAGTATAGCCAGGCATTTGAGATGGTAACTTCCAAGGCCTGAGGAAAAATAGAAGTATTTCTCCTACCAGTTTATCCTATCAGCCAAGAAAAGGGGAAGGGGGAAGGAAGAGACTCAAATAGAATACTTGCCCATAGGACCAGTATTCATTTGAAAACTTTAATAGGAATTTTAGCTTTTTTTTTTTTTTCTCCAGCAAATATTTTTAAAAGAATTACCTGACAGACTGGTTTATTTGAAAAAGGAAACACCAGACCTTCAGAACCTCAATTTCTCTTATTAAAATAAATGAATTTTGGCTTTGTTTGTGCTTAATCTTGGCTGGAAATTTACATTACCCAATCAGGAGTTAACAAGCTCTGCAGGGGAAATCAAGTGTCGTATAAAAATTCCACAGGAAATCCACCAATAAATCAGGGCAGGCAAGACTGTATATATGGAGATTTCTAGCCCTTCTAAAGTCTATTAAAAACCTTTAAATCCTGCTTTAGACAAAACATAAAGGAGGGTTGGGAGCTCTGTCATTCCTGAGAGGCCCTTCAATTTCTACATACTAATATTTAATCATTGAAAATGTCTATATATCCAAAATTAAGTCATTTAGGCTTGGTATATATACCACATTAATTTTATATAAACTCTTATTCTGACATGAAGTGGTTTACATAAGAGGGAAATAAAATCCTCTGGAGCTGAGCATAGAACATTCCTCTTCTGCCTATCCTTTATCAAAAGAGCGTTGTGATAATGGTTTAAAATGGCATTTGGAAAGCACCTCTTGATGGCGTCTTTCCGACATCTCTGTCAAAATACTATGAAGATGACAGAGGTGAGGAATCACATTTCTGAAAATTAAACACAGCTGTAATTTTACTACCAGAATTTGAGAGGTATTTCTATTCACCTTCAGTCTAAAGGCAAAAAAAAAAAAAAAAAAAAAAAAAAAAAAGGAAAACAGTAGGACTAACGTACGCCCATTTCCCTGGAAAGTTAGTAGGACGTACCCTAATTGTTTCCCCACTCTTCGGTCCCGTTTCCCAAGTTCACATTCTGTAACATGTTGCACATTGGACAAACTGTTACCCACCTCACTCCCAACATTGAATGCCATTGTGCCATCATCTGACTGGAGTGGGGGTGGGGGCATTTCCTAAATGCTGCTACTTTGAATCTTCCTACTCCTGAGAAGTTTTCCTTTTTAACTTCAAAGAGTGTGAAACACCAAGAAGACAACTGGCAAGAAGTAAAAGGGAACGATGGGCAGTTGCTCTCCTGGAGATAGAAACAGCTTATAATAAGCAAAAGTTTTGTTAGGGTCTTGGCAATAAAGAGTTCTTCCAGCATTTCATCCAGTTATAAATTTTCATTCTTTCTAACCATTCAGAATATGAGAGGACCAGGTTCTAAAAACAAGAAACAGTCCATTTTTATACAGCAAAGTTGAACCCTGCATTGGGAAGTGTCCCATGGACTTGGACAGGGAGGCTGACAGTACGTAAGTGAACAATGAGGCCAAAATAAATCCTCATATTCTGTTTTTGGTCAAGTAACAAAAAACAAAAACAAAGCAAACAAGCAACAAAACAAAACAAACAAACAAAACAATCAAAAGAACATTCTGGGGGCATCTGCACATATATGGAAGAATGAAGAAAATAGAATACTACCTTGAAGAGGCAGTGAGAGGAAGAACAGGCGTTCTCTTCATAAAATAACCTGCCAAAGCAAATAGACTCTATCTATCATGTGTGCATTTGCACTGAGGCCAGCAGTGGACAGGAATAGATTGTGCCTCACTCATGTGGTTTTAAAACATACTTCTTATACCCTTAACATTTTTAGAAATGACTTAGAGCATATTAAATTATACTATGTTTTGTGGCAGAGAATGGGAAATGAGTTGCCTTAATTCTTCATACTAAGCGAAGTTCTCTGTATTGAGAATTAGAAGGAAATGTGACCTCTCTTCCCTTCCTAAAATTCTTACCTTATTACACAGTTGTATAATTCCCATGCTTCTACTTTTTTTTTTATTTCCACTGAAAATTTTATTTAGTTTTTCTTTTTAAAGTTGTCAAATTGGAACCTAAACCACAGAAGCTTGACTTAGCTGTTACATAAGTAAGTCCCTTATTTCAGTCTTGCCCAACTTCTCTCAGTCTCCATCTTCACAACTTTAGGAGAAAATGTTAGGAGTTAATAGGTGGTTTTAAACTGTGGTCTGTAGAGTTAAGGGACTTCTAGGGCTCCGTTTGGGACAGGGGTGATTGGACAGGTCTCCATTCCCTGTCTTTGCTTCAAACAGAGCAGCTTAGCATTCATCTGTTTTACATGGTGATCTTCTACATAAGAATGGGTCCAATTTTAATCAGAGTTCTGCAGAGAAATAGGAAAAATGGGGGATATAGAAAGATGATGATAGGGGCGCCTGGGTGGCTCAGTGGGTTAAGCCGCTGCCTTCGGCTCAGGTCATGATCTCAGGGTCCTGGGATCGAGTCCCGCATCAGGCTCTCTGCTCAGCAGGGTGCCTGCTTCCTCCTCTTTCTCTGCCTGCCTCTCTGCCTACTTGTGATCTCTCTCTGTCAAATAAATAAAATCTTTAAAAAAAAAAAAAAAGAAAGATGATGATAGATAGATAGATAGATGGATAGATATAATAGGTAGATTCTAGATAGATAATACATAGATAATAGTTAGATGATAGATAATAGATAAATAGGTAATAGATATGAAGAGATTCCTTATAAGTAATTGTCATATCACTGTGGAGGCCAGGAAGTCCCACTAATTGTCTGTGTATGAACTAGAGACCAAGAAAGCCAGTGGTATGTACTTGGACTTCAGTCCAAGTCCAAAGGCCTGAGAACCAGGAGCACCAAGGGCAGGCAAGATGTATGTTCCAGCTCAAGCATTTCAGGCAGGAAAGGGTGAATTCCTCCTTCCCCAACTATTTAGGCCTTCAAAGAATTGTATGATGCCCACCCACATTGAGAGGGAAAGTTGCTTTTCTGAATACATCAATTCAAATGCTAATTTTATCTAGGACAAAATGGCCAAATGTTGAATATTTTTAATTACAAAATATATTGATTCTAATTCAACACTTACAGTTTGTTTCCTTTTGGTGAATTATCCTCATTCACAATTTAAAAAACAGGAATAATTTGTTCTAACATTTTTAACCTGTTAATGTCAAAATATAATCCAGAACAAATTTCTAATGTGAGAGGTTTGGTGATGATAAAATAAATTCTTCTTCTTTTTCCTAAATTCAAATGTACTAAAATGAGTGTGCTGAAAATGCAGGCTACTGATAATGAGATTTTTAAAATTTGTTTCTGATGCTAGTTAGGCAGGAAACTTCGCTTACCTTAGACTTTGCAGAATAAAATGTGAAAAATCCAATTCTATTTCTGACTTACAAAAAAATGAAATAAGACAATTAATGAGAAAAATCAACTGTTGAACAATTTTGTCTTCAAGTTCTTTTATTCAAACCAATGGAACTCAACGACTTTAGACTTTCCTATTTTTATCATAAATTTGACTTTAATGTCTGGATATAGCTGATTAGGAAATGTAGAATGTAGTTCAAAAGAAATACAGCAGCAGGACGGGTCTATTGAAAGATCTCCTTGAGATGTATTAGCTAACACTCTATCTAGACCACTCATAAATTTTTAGAGGAAAATTGATTTTGTTTTCTCTTTGCTGCAGCAGTAAATAATTTTATAGCTTGGAAACAATTTCTATGCAAACTCTTCAGTATATATCTTTAAAAAGAATTTATTTCTTGAAGAGGTGTGCTATCACTCACACAACTGTACTACTATATCTTCAATTAAAATAAAAACCTCTCTAAACCATTTTAGATGATATATACATTACAATAGAATTTTATTCTGAAAGGTATAACTAAAATAGAAAGGAAAATAAGAAAATAGACAGTTCTGTGTGATCAAATGTCACCCATCCATCCATCCATCCATCCATCCGTCCTTCCATATCCATTCCATTCATTCATTCATTCAACCAGCATTCACTATTATTACATCTATTCTGTGTCCAGCTCTGTGCTAACTACTGAATGCATAAACATTGATTCTACATGATTTCTCAAGGAGCTTATAAAATCATCAGTGAGTGGGCACAAATATTGACACCCACAGTATAATACATGAAAAATAAGTGATGCCCAGTAATATATGTATTTGAAGTACAGATAATTAGAGAAGTCTAAGTTGGCAAGCAGACTGCTTTGAGTTCTTAAAATGAGAAGCAAAATAGTACTGAACGGAAGGAAGTGGGCTTTGGGTTATGACACATCTATATTACAAAATCCAAATTTGGGCTACTTGCCAGTTGTATGACTTTGGATGGATTCCTAACACCTCACAACTTGAGACATGTCTGGTGTGAAAATTAGAACGTTCCACTCTCAAATTTTGTGAGTATAAAGAGATACAGGAATAATTATGACTATTTCCAGGCATACAGGAAATGTCTAAGAGATGTTATTCATTTTCCCTTCCTCTTCTTTGTAAATTTACCAGTTGAAGAGGAGACATCAGTAGATGTAAATGCATCAAAGTGCAAATGAAAAATGTAACAGGATCAAGGATCAGCTGCATGTCCCCTGCAGTGGACAAGCATGCTTTCTAGGAGTCAACAATCAATGTAGAGTACAGATCAGACAAAGGCTGAATTTTAATGGACCTTGTGGGCTATGCTGAATTTTTATATTATATTTGTTAACCTACTTTAAATATAGTAATAAGATTACATAAATATCATGAAAAGATTTAAAATTTCTTTTATATGCCAAATATTTTCTAAATAACAGTATTAACAATTAATATGATTTTTGTGTAGGAACATATATTAAAACTAATTCCAACTAGATTGAATTATTAAATGTGAAATTCAAAAAGGTATTTTTAAAATAAGGAGTAAATATAGGTAACTAATCATGAAGGAGCAGGGGTACAAAGCAGTAAAACAACATGAGAAAGGATAGGGTGATTTGAATCAAGACTTGAAAAGTTTTCAAATACTGAAAAAATAATAATTAAGTCAAAGACAAACTAAGTTAAAAAATTACTGATCTACATGTATCAGTACATCACTAAGGAGCTGTTGATTAGCCTTTCTAGACTATGCACATCTTCAGCCAGCATTGTGTCCTTCAAATTCATACTAAATGCAAAAGGGAAAACCATTAATGGCATTCCTGTTAATCCAAGATTACAAGGTGCTATAGGAGCAAATGTTAGTCTTTTTAGATTCAATGTTGGAAATATTTTCATGAAAAAACCCCCACAGAAATAAGTAATTAATTTCTCTGATAATACTTAGTGAGTAAAATGTGCTAACCACTACACCATGGAACCTGAAGACTTAGTAAGTAAAATGAGATGATAAATATATTTATCAAAATATATTGCCACTATTTCAGGGTCCTAATGAAGCTCAAGTTTTGTACTTATTGTAACCCTTGTCAATTTCGAGCCTCATTTTTTCTTAAAGATTTTATATATTTATTTGACAGAGAGATCAGAAGTAGGCAGAGCAGCAGGCAGAGAGAGAGGGGTAAGCAGGCTCCCCGCTGAGCCAAGAGCCCAATGTGACTGGATCCCAGGACCCTGAGATCATGACCTGAGCCAAGGCAGAGTCTTAACCCACCGAGCCCCCGGATGCCCCTTGAACCTCATTATAGACACTGATCCTAAAAATAAGAGAGGTGCATTAGAATTTATGACTCAGAATCAACTACTGTATATTGAGCATTGACTATACCTAAAACTGTGCTGGCTCCTTTCTCATATTTTACTGTTTAATTCATATAGAAACCTGCAACACAGATATTTTCATTGGAATGAAAATGGATAAACTGAAAAGTAGAGATAATTAAATATACAATGTAGTTAAGAGGAATTAGTTTCTGAATTCTTACTCAAATTCTCGCATCTAACGTCTACTGACTTCCCATGTGATTACTTTGGGAAGATTTAATTTGTGACAAAGATTATGCAACAAGGTAAGAGATAGATAAAACCAAAGAACCCTTCTTTTAAAGAAACCAATGACCCTGAATGAGCTAATTAATTCAGACAGTACCTTCACTTTCTGTCTCAAAACAGGTAATTCCCAGGGCACTGGTGGTTCAGTGGGTTAAGCATCTAACTCTTTATTTTGACTCAAGCTTATGACATTTAGCCCCATGTTGACTTCTGTGCTTAGCAGGAAGTCTACTTGATAATCTCTTTTTCCTTTCCCTCTGCCCCTCCCCCCTGTGTGTGCACGTGCTCTCTTTCTCTCCCCAATAAAATTTAGGGGAAAAAAAAGAGAGAAAAAGGTAACTCCATCTCTTATGATCTGTATCTCACATGTATGATTTAACCAAATTAGTCAAACAGGAGTTAAGAATCTCAATCATTGTTGCAAATGAGAATAGTCTGGAGGGCTTTAATTAAAAAAAAAAAAATAATGAGTTTAGGTCTGTCTCAGAAATTCAGACTTCTATACTGTGGGATGAGGATTGTCCATTGGCATTATTTTTTTTAAGTCTCTCCACTCTATTGTAATGTGTGAAGTTGAGAATCACTGTTCTAGATCCTTGGATATTTCAACAGCAGTAACTGGTTTTTCTGAGCTACTTTTCATGTTAAAACAAAACAAAAAACTACTCTTGATTTAAATACAGTAGCAGGTTACTGGTTTTTGTTTTGTTTTGTTTTGCTTAAAAGTATATGAAATCACTGTGGTTAGCTCATGTTGGCAAGGCACTCTGAAAGATATGTCTCTGACTAATAACCATAAAAAAATGAGCTATGAATAAATGCACTTTTTTGGGGAAGCAAACTCAGGTCATGAGGTTGATATAAAATAATAGGAGTTGCAAAGATGTTAGAAGAGTAATGGACCCTATTTTAACTG
Organism: Mustela nigripes; assembly: GCF_022355385.1. NCBI lineage: Eukaryota > Metazoa > Chordata > Mammalia > Carnivora > Mustelidae > Mustela > Mustela nigripes. Next base: position 39,401,773 of record NC_081573.1, read on the forward strand.
GTCCCCTGAATTCAGCTGGATATTTACCAGAGCATTCTGAACACCTACAAAATTAACCTATGATGTAAGAAGATATATCTGGATCTCTACAAACAGAATATCTCAGGTGGTTGGTCTTGAGGTATAAAGCAGGGACCTGTGATTCTGAAGGCAGATATTGGAAGATAAATGGAACAAGGAGGGAGCCTTTGGGATCCTGCACCACAAAAGCTTTTCAAAAGCCTCCTGCACTAGGCACAAGACACAGACTCATAGACTGGTGGTGGTGGGGAAAGACTTTAGGGCAGCCCCCATACTGAAACCTGGAGCTGTGGGGGGTATGCATGCAAACTGGGGACATCTGGTGGTTTTATAAGCACAAAGAGCAAAGATGTGTCTGGACCTGGAAGCGAGGGCTGTGAGTGCTGCTGTGGGGCGCCTATCCCAGGATACTGTGGTTTTTAGCAACACAAACAAAAATGGAGACAGTGTGGCCTGAAGAACTCACTGAAGAACAGACTGTGATCTTTCTGTTCTGATAGAGGTTTGGATACACTCACTTCTGCTCTGACTCTTGGAAAAGACATGGAAAGCTGCCAGGGAAAGCACAGAGAACAAAAGCCCCTCAAAACAGTTTTCACTGAGCTCATCCCCCACTATACTAGGGCAGGACAATTCTGCCGAAATAGGGTTACAAGTAACCCTAAGTAACAGTGCAACAGGCCCATCCTCCAGAAGACAAGCTGGAAGAATACGAGGCTGACAACCCTAAGGTCCATATAAATCAAGTGCATCTTGCTTAGGTTGTGGTCAATAATTTGGGCTCTACACATGCCCTCAACCACCCCTCAAAGGAATGACTAAGTGGAAGAACCCACAAAATAGGAAAGACTCGGAGATTGTGACCTCTGCCACAGAACCAATGAATATGGACATGAGCAAAATGTCGGAAATAAACATCAGGGTAACAGCTATGAAGACAATAGCTAGGATAGAGAAAACCATTAATGGCAATATAGATTCTCAGAAATGAGAGCTGATCTGGCAGAACTTAAAAATGCTACCAGTGAGATTCAATCTAACCTAGATACTCTAACAGCTAGGGTAAATGAGGCAGAAGAACAAATCCGTGATCTCGAAGACAAACTGATAGAAAAGGAAGGAAGGGAAGGAGGCCTGGAACAAACATCTTTAAATCCACAAAAATAGAATTAGAGAAATAAATGATGTCACAAAACATTCCAGTGTCAGAATTATTGGGATTCCCTGAGGGAGGGGGGGGGGGGGGGCTAGAAGATATATTTGAGCAAATCATAACCGAGAACTTCCCTTAATCTGGGGAATGAAACAAGCATTCCTGTCCTAGAGGCAGAGAGGACCCCTCTCAAGACCAAGGAGAACATACCAATGCCCTGGCATGTAAAGTAAAACTTGCAAATCTTAGAACCAAGGAAACCATCTTAAGGCCAATTGGGGGAAGAAGTTCTTTACTACTGAGAGAAGAACATCAAAATAATGTCATACCTGTCCACAGAGACCTGGCAAGCCAGAAAGGGCTGACAAGACATATTCAGGGTACTAAATGAGAAGAACATGCAGCCAAGAATTCTTTATCTGGCAAGGCTTTCATTCAGAATAGATGGAGAGAGGAGGAGCTTCTAGGACTGGCAGAAGCTGAAAGAATATGTAACAACTAAGCCGGCCTTGCAAGAAATATTAAGGGGGAGAGGGATCCTATAAAAGGAGAAAGGCCCCAAGAATGATATTAGAAAATAAATTTACAGAGACAATCTATAGAAACAAGGACTTCACAAGCAACATGATGAAAATAAAATTATATCTTTCAATAATCACTCTCAACGTGCAGGGCCTAAATGTTCCCATGAAATGACACAGGGTTGCAGACTGGATAAAAAGACAGGACCCATCCATATTCTGTCTACAGGAGACTCATTTTGAACCTAAAGATAAATCCAGACTGAAAGTGAAGGGATGGAGAACCATCTTTCATGCCAACAGATCTCAAAAGAAAGCTGGGGTAGCAATTCTTATATCAGGCAAATTAGAGTTTAAGCTAAAGACTATAGTTAGAGATACAGAAGGGCACTATATCATTCTTAAAGTGTCTATCCAACAAGAGGATCTAACAATTGTAAATATCTATTCCCCCCAACATAGGAGCAGCTAACTACATAAGCCAACTATTAACAAAAATAAAGAGACATATTGATAATAATACACTAATTGTAGGAGGCCTTAACACTCCACTCTCAACAATAAATATATCATCTAAACAGAAAATCAACAAAGGCACAAGACTGAATGACACGCTAGACCAGATGGACCTCATAGATATACACAGAGCATTTCACTCTAAAACAACAGAATACTCATTCTTCTCAAGTGCACTTGGAACATTCTCCAGAATAGATCCCAAATGGGTCACAAATCAGGTCTCAATGGTTACCAACAGATTGAGGTTATTCCCTCATATTCTCCAACCACAGTTTTTTGAAACTGAAACTCAATCACAAGAAAACCTTTGGAAGAAATTCAAACACTTGGAAGCTAAAGACCATCCTGCTCAAAAATGTTTGGGTCAACCAGGAAATCAAGGAAGAACAATTCATGAAAACCAGAGAGAACAAAAACACATCAATCCAAAATCTATGGGAGTGGCAAAAACTATCTTAAAGAGGAAATACATAGCCATCCAAGCCTCATTCAAAAAAAAAAAAAAAATAGAAAAAATCCTGAATACACAAACTATTTTCACACCTTAAGGAACTGGAGAATCAACAACAAATTAAGCCTAACCCATGCATGAGAATGGTAATAATTAAGATTGGAGCAGAGATCAATGAATTAGAAACCAGAAATATACTAGAACACATCAATGAAACTATAAGCTGGTTCTTTGAAAGAATTAACAAAATCAATAAGCCACTGGCCAGACTTATCCAAAAGAAAAGAGGAATGACCCAAATTAATAAGATTATGAATGAAAGGAGAGAGATCGTGACTAACACCAAGGAAATAGAAATAACTATCAGAAATTATTATCAACAGTTATATGACAATAAATTAAGCAACCTGGAAGAAATGGATGCATTCCTGGAAACCTATAAACTACCAAGACTGAAACAGGAAGAAATTGACAACCTGAATAGACCAATAACCAATAACAAGATTGAAGCAGTGATCAAAAACCTCCCAAAAAACAAGAGACCAGGACCTGGTGGATTCCCTGGAGAATTCTACCAAATATTCAAAAAATAAATAATACTTATTCTCCTGAAGATGTTTCAAAAAATAAAATGGGAAGGAAAACTTCCAGACTCATTCTATGAGGCCAGCATTACCTTGATACCGAAACCAGGTAAAGACACCAAGAAAATGGAGAATTCCAGACCAATATCCTGATGAATATGGAAGCCAAAATTCTCAACAAGATTCTAGCTAATAGGATCCAACAGTACATTAAAAGGATTATCCATCATGACCAGGTGAGCTTTATCCCTGGGATACAAGGGTGGGTCAACATTCACAAATCAGTCAATGTGATAGAATACATTAATAAGAGGAGAAAGAAGAAATGTATGGTCAGTCCTCTTAATTGATGCAGAAAAAGCATTTGGCAAAATACAGCATCCTTTCTGATTAAAACTCTTCAGAGTATAGGAATAGAGGGAACATTCTTCAATTTCATAAAAATCCATCTATGAGAAACCCCTAGTGAATTCTCAATGGGGAAAGGCTGAGAGACATTCCCTTAAGATCAGGATCATGACAGGGATGCCCACTCTCACCACTATTGTTCAACATAGTACTAGAAGTTCTAGCAACAGCAATCAGACAACAAAAAGAAATAAAATGTATTTAAACTGGCAAAGAAGTCAAACGCTCTCTCTTCACAGTTGGCATGATACTTCATGTGCAAAACCCAAAAGACTCCAACCCCAAATAACTAGAACTCATACAGCAATTCAGTAATGTAGCAGGATACAAAATCAATGCACAGGAATGAGTTACTTTCTTATACATTAACAATGTAACTGTAGAAAGAGAAATTAGGATATTGATTCCATTTACAATAACATCAAAATCCATAAGATATCTTGGTATAAACCTAACCAAAGAGGTAAAGGATCTGTACCTGAGGATCTACAGAACACTCATGAAAGAAATTGAAGAAGACACAAAAAGATGGAAAAGCATTCCATGCTCATGGATCAGAAGAATAAACATTGTTAAAAGGTCTATACTTCCCAGAGCAATCTATACTTTCAGTGCCATCCCTATCAAAATTACACTGGCATTTTTCAAAGTGCTGGAACAAACAATCCTAAAATTTGTATGGAACTAGAAAAGACCCCAAATTGTCAAAGAAATGTTGAAAAAGAAAAACAAAGCTGGGGGCATCATGTTGCCTAATTCAAGTGATATTACAAAGCTGTGATTACCAAGACAACATGATACTGTCACAAAAACAGACACACAGACCAATGGAACAGAATAGAGACCCCAGATATGGACCCTCATCTCTCAACTAATCTTCAACAAAACAGGAAAAAATATTCAATGGAAAAAAGACAGTCTCTTCAATAAATGGTACTGGAAAAAATGGATAGCTATATACAGAAGAACGAAACTCAACCATTCTCTTACACCATACACAAAGATAAATTCTAAATGGCTGCAAGATCTCAGTGTGAGACGGGAATCCATCAAAATCCTAAAGGAGAACATAAGCAGTAACCTCTTCAACATTGGCCACTGCAACTTCTCTCAAGACACTTCTCCAAAGGCAAGGGAAACAAAAGCTAAAATGAACTTTTGGGATTCTATCAGGATAAAAATTTTCTGTACTGCAAGGGAAACAATCAACAAAACAAAGAGGTAACCCACAGAATGGTGAAGATATTTCCAAATGACACTATAGACAAAGGGCTGATATCCAAGATCTATAAGGAACTTCTCAAACTCAACACCCAAAAAACAAATGATCAAATCAAAAAATGGACAGAAGACATGAATAGACACTTCTCAAAAGAAGACATACAAATAGCTAACAGACACATGAAAAAATGTTCATCATTAGCCATCAGGGAGATTCAAAGCAAAACCACATTGAGATACTACCTTACACCAGTTAGAATGGCAAAAATTGACAAGGCAAGAAACAACAAATGTTGGAGAGGTTGTGGAGAAAGGGGAACCTTCTTATATTATGTTGGTGGGAATGCAAGTTGGTGCAGCTACTTTGGAAAACAGTGTGAAGGTGCCTCAAAAAATTACAAATATAGCTACCCTATGACCTAGCAATTGCCCTACTGAGTATTTACCCCAAAGATACAGATGTCGTGAAAAGAAGGACCATGTGAACTCCAATGTTCATAGCAGCAATATCCACAAATAGCCAAAATGTGGAAAGAGCCAAGATACCTTTCAACAGCCAAATGGGTAAAAAAGATGTGATCCATATATACAATGGAATATTACTCAACTATAAGAAAGGATAAATACCCAACTTTTGCATCAACATGGATGGGACTGGAGGAGATTATGCTGAGTGAAATAAGTCAAGCAGAGATAGTCAATTATTATATGATTTCACTTATTTGTGGAACATAAGGAATAGCGTGGAGGACAATAGGAGAAGGAAAGGAAAAATGGAGGAGGGGAATTGGAGTGGGAGACAAACCATGAGAGACTATGGACTCTGGGAAACAAATGGATGCTTTTAGAGAGGAGGGTGGTGGGGATGTTGGGTTAGCCTGTGATGGATATTAAGGTGGGCATATATTGCATGGAGAATTGGGTGTTATATGCAAAAAAAATGAATCATGGAACACTGCATCAAAAACTAATGATGTACTGTATGGTGACTAACATAACATAATTTTAAAAAAAAAGAAAAATAATAGTATTTTGACAATGAAAAACTTGGAAATTGCCTAATATGAAATTGTAATTCATATCCCAATTAACAGTTCTAAACAGTCTAGGGATTATTCTCAGTTATAGAATTTGCAGAAAATATTAAACAAAACAAGCTCATGAAAAGACTTTGTGAATTTATAATTATAGATTTGATAAACTGAAGAATTTTGATAGCCTTCTGTTTTGCCCTTCACGCTTGCCCCTGGATATTGGTAGGTTGTTTTGGCTTTCGGGTTTTGGGTTTTTTTTTAGTTCCATGTTCAAAGACATTGGAAAATTCTGAGTGAAAGATATACAAATGTTTCTTGGCTCTAGGACTTGTCAGATTCCTTAAGGTGATAATATATAACTCTCCAAGAAAAAATGCAATGTTTCCCAAATATATTACACCATGGGACTCTTTTCCTGCCACATTGTAGGACAAATAACTGTAGATCCCCACCTCATCCTGTAAGCAACTGTGATAACCACAGACTCCACAAGATATACCCAGTCCCTACTATATGCCAAGGCTGGATTTCAAGTATCTCATAACCTGGATCCAGCTTAAATGTGACATTAACTTTAAGATTTCACAACAGAAGGGAATGTTCAATAACTGCAAATTGATAGGTTCTGTTATAACAGATGATGCTAACATTAACTGTTCAAAGTCTTGAGGCAGGTTAATTCAGGACATTAAGGCCCTCAATCTTATAGAGAAGAATGGGATGATTATATACTTTAAGATTAACAGAGGGGGGATGGATGGATAGATGGATGGATGGATGGCAGGAAGGAAGGAAGGAATGAAAAAAAGGAGGGAAGGAAGAAAGGAAGGACTGAAGGGGAGGATATTCATGTTTCCTGGTGGAATTATGGAAGGTAAAATTACTGTTACAAGTATTATTGTGTGGGTGCCAGTCATTCATGGTTCCAAAACATTTTATTTACAATGCCATTTCTAAAGCATGTCTCATGATCATTATAGTTTGTGGTAACTATTATCTCCTCTTCTTCTTTGAGCCCTTTTATAGAAAGTAGTGGTAGGAATGAAGACAACTGTGGAACACAAAACTAAGATACAAGAGATGGCCAGTGGGAGATCTAATTAACCCTCCTCCAAACCCACATAGTAAAATCCCGTGATAATGCTGCCACCAGAGGTCAAAGATGGAATTTGCCTTAGTAGTTACTAATAAAAATTAAACAAATGAGTATGTGCACAAAGATTTAACTACAGTACACCACATTTACCCTTCTGTCCTTCCTTGACCATTGTTCGCCAAGCAAACTGACATCATGCGGTTGATATGAAAATAATAAAACCAGTACATTGACCAGGAAAAACTTGAAATAATTCATATCCCTGTTGAATCCTTGAACCATTCTGTGTTTAAGTAGCCTGATTATTTCTATCCTATAGATCTGAGGATTAGAGAGATGAAATCACTTACTCAAGCTGGAAAGGCTAGAAAGAGAGTCAGGTGTTCTGACATCAAATCCTGGGCATGTTCCTTCATGTTCCATTACGCTCTGTGGGCTTTTCTTTCACTATCCTTAACTCTCTAAGGTTTCAGAGGACATTTATCTAGTTCTCTCTCATATTGCTTCAGCATTTTCCAAAATGTCTTCCACAGGACATTACTTATTAAATAAGTGGCTTAGTCACTTGAGCATCAGACTCCTGATTTGGGCTCAGCTCATGAACTCAGGGTTGTGAAATCGAGCCCCTTATCAGGCTCCACACCAGGCATGGAGCCTGCTTAAGATTCTCTCTCTTCCTTCCCTCTGCCACCCCCAATCCCTCTCAAAAGATTTTTAAAAATAAGAAGAATGTGTTCCATAAAAAAAAAAAGAGAGATCTCCAATCAAATCCATTTAGTAATGCTTCATAATATATTTATTATTTTGATAACACTGCCTATTAGCCTACTAAAAGCTCTGAGAAGTCCTGCAGAGATCCTGCAAGTCTGAGAAGTAAGAAAAGCTGCTTGCATACTATCACTATCATTCTTGGAACTTTTATGACTGTAGGGAGTTTTTTTTGTAATTTCCCTTCTGCCATTATTCACACCCCACACGACCAAGTTTCTACTTTAATATTCTACATATATCATTTTTTATCCACTCCCTAAATAAGACACATACATTGAAAATCGTTTTCCATGATTGTAATTTGGTATTTTCTGAACACTTTCATTAATCAGGACATGGTAGATTATCTCCAAAGAAGACTACAGACATTACAGAGGCTGTAGGATCCTGTAGCTTCTCCCATGAAATGATTGAGTCTATTTACTGAGGATTTAAGTAATTAATAGCATTGTTCTAGACCCAGGACTAGCCCTTAAGATGTCTGGATAGTGCCAACTTTTGCTTTCACATAAAATAACTTGGATCCAAGAAAAAAGAAAAAGAAGAAAAAAAAATAACTTGGATCCGATAACTAAATAAAGAGTGATTAGGAAAATAGCCTCATGAAGAAGAGCTAAAGCTCTCCAGCCAATAGCCACAACCCAGGGGCCAGAACTAGGAGGAGATGTCCAGCTGTTCTAGCCCTACAAGCTCCCACCTGAATGAATCACACATGTAACCTGAGCTGATGGGGAAGAACCACTCTGTTCAACTTCAGCATCATAAGAAATAATGAATTGTTGTTTTTTAAGCCACTATATTTTGGAGTTCTTTGGTAGCAAAAAGTAAAATGCATAGGATCTCGCACAACAAGAAAGAATCCATGGGCAAGCCTACATTTGTACCTTTCTGCTGCTTTTCAGTTCAGACCATACATGGACATTGGAAAAGTGGATGACATCAGCGTTAAAAATTGCACAATCATGAGACAAGATGCCTCTCTCCCCTGAGCCGACACATACAACGTTTGGTACATTGTGGTAATTATTTACTTATTTTTCTGTGGTAATTAAACAATATCATGTCTTAACCACAGCTCTTCCTAAGAACACACTCATCACAATGGATAGTTCCAGCTGCTGCAGGCTCTGCCCCTGTGCCCTTGTCCCCTTGCCTCTTCCCAGCCAGTCTCCCGTCCCTCCTATCAGACATTTCTGTTACTTTCCTATTAGCTATTTGCCAATAAAGAACCCGAAGTAAGAACTATTTACCCCTTGCGGACTTAGACACACAGAACACAATTTTGTTATTGTTATTCTTGATTTTGCTGTTAAGCCTGAAATGCTGAACTATTTTAGGCTAGATATCCAGGATGACCGGGGATTTTGAAAAATAACTTATCTCAATAGCTGTCTTAAATGGGGGTTGCCCAAATTATGAATGTACAAAAATAGTTTCCAGAAAAATCTATTTATGAACTTTTAAAAATGATCTTCATTCTATATCTAGGCCTCCCCAGGATGGGCACCCAGCCAGCATTTGAAAAAAAATTTTCATTTCTTTAGAGTAGACTTGTACATTCCTTCCCATTCTAACCCAACTGACAAAATCAACAAATCTCCAATCTAAGCTAGTGGTTTGTGGCCTCTTTATCTTCTCTTTTGCCCTTTAATATATATATCCAGAGGGCTATCAAGATAAATTTTGTTGGGGTATGGAACTACAGACACTAAGAGCTGGAAGGAACCATAAAAGCTACCTGTGTCACACTAAAACTGTGGCAGAAATGACACAACGTGAACCGTGCTCCACTCTAGAAAACGAGAAATCAAATGTAAAATCAACTAGACCTGAGTCTCCCTGTGCCCTTCTTCCATCCCTAACCGGGTCCCAGATGCCTATGTAAATAATCCCAATTAGAAATGCATTCATCACATAAAAACTCACCAAACGAATGCCTACAGGAAATAACACTCCAATAAATCTTGCAAAATGTCTGCTATTCACCATCTTCGAAGTTATGAGCATATGGAAATGAACATAATGTTTGCAATTAAAAGACTTACTTCACTTCAGGTACAGTAAAAACATGCCTGAACCTTTCAAACGTATTCCAAGACTATGAATAAAGCTCCATAAAAATTGGAGTATGCTTTATTATACAGAGATTTATCATTTATTCTTAAAAATTGTATTCTTTCGGTGACTTGCTTCCTCCATCAACATGCTTGGTATGCATACATTACAGAGATGAAATCTGAAATTCTTCCATGTATTTCAGAAAGAACTAGGTAATAATATTTTGTTGATGATCATGAAAATGACTCTGCAGTAGCTATTATGAACTGTTAAACTTAGAATATTAATGCCTCCCACTCCTGATTACTTTAATGAGGTAATCCATAAATCCTCCATCAAACTATCATTCCCTTTATAGTACTTATTTATAAGGGTGTGTTTCTACAAAAATATTTTTGGAAATTAAATCATTCTCTTCCCCATTGCTTCCAAATGGAGATTTCTCTCTTTTAAAAGTCAGCAAGACTAAGTCAGAAAATTTAACCTCTCAGGGTTTCAATTTGCACACTTGAGTTTCTTCTTCAGCAGGTATTAGCACATTTTTCTTTAAAGAGACAGATGACAAATATAGGTTGTTTGTGTCATAGAGTCTCTGTTGCAACTACTCAGCTCTGCTTTGGAGGGCTGAAGCAGGCATAGACAAGATGTGTAAATGAAGGGATGAGGTGAGCTCCAATAAAACTGGCCAGCAGGCTGACCATAGCCCAGTGCCCTTAGTTTGCTGACCCCTCTTCTATCATATTCTATTCAAATGCTTTTCCAAGACCTCTTTGGATTCTCCAGTGACTGGGATCTCACTATACCTATTTTTTCCTTTCATTTGAAGATGAATCTAATCTTTACAGGGCAATCTTAATTTATAGAAATAAATATATTTTTATTTTTAAATTTTTTTAAAAAATTTTATTTATTTATTTAACAGACAGAGATCACAAATAGGTAGAGAGAAAGGCAGAGAGAAGAGGAAGCAGGCCCCCCACGGAGCAAAGAACCCGATGCGGGGCTCCATCCCAGGACCCTGGGATCATGACCTGAGCTGAAGGCAGAGGCTTTAACCCACTGAGCCACCCAGGTGTCCCTTGAAATAAATATATTTTTAATATATTTCAGTGTATTTAGAATGACTGAAGAAATGTAAAAGGTCCTACTTTCACAGGATGCTTCTTCATATACCTCAGTTCTACCCACATGTTCTGCTATTCATTTTCTTCTCTGAGTTCCCGTTCCTCAATTTTCCCATAAGATATCATTTTAGTTCCTTTCCCACTCTTGCTAATTGCCTCTGATCACCATGCATCCATTGGTCAAAGTTCATTTTGTTTGGTACCCAGGATGAAAACCAATACTTGGGGTGTGGGGTGGTCACTGTCACAGAGCAGAAACCTCTTCTCTCTCATGTCACACATTTTTCCCATAGCACCATTCACAAAGCTATTGTCTAACTACTTAGGAGCTAACTCTCAATTATACTCTTAGAGAATAATTAAAAAAGAGAGATTTGGCAGGTAAAAAGGGAAATGCCATGTAAAATGAATATTACAACAGAAAGATGTGTGGTTTTTGCCATGCAGTCTTAGGAAAGAGGATTAAATTAAACCCTAGTGCACTGAGACAGAAGGAATCTCATTGGGTAAGGAGCTAAAAAGAGAAGGAGCTAAAGCACCCTTCTCCATACACCAGCATGATGTTTTCATGGGCAAACTGAGGTCATACCCTGTGTGTTAGGCTTATAGCATTTGTGTTGCTCATGAAAATGATGGAGAAATAGCTTAGCTACCCATAGAGTTTATACTCCAGCTACACTTGGCTGTAGAGATTAAATCAAGGTCACTCTAAGAGTGATTGTTTATCTTTATTTTTGTGAGCTCTAGCACTAGGGTTATAGTCATCCATCTCTAGGGCTAAGACAGGACTATGAGGTTAGAATACATAAATACCTGAATTCCCCTCCCCTACCACCTGCAAGAGCATGCTTCCTTCATCCTGATGTAAACCCTATTACTCTCATTGAAAACCTTCCTCTCAAATGCAGATGCCAGCCCATAGTGGGCTGCAGGTGGATTAGGAACCCTATGACTTGCCCACAGGAATCCTGAGAGAGCATACAGGATTAACTGAGGTCTTGGTACAAAAATTAGAGGGCAAAGATCAGAACAAAGGCTGCTACATGTTGACTCCCCTGCATCCTTCACAACAGCTCTATAAGATCAGAAGTTGTGCAAAAGGATTGCACGACACAGCCTGTGAATGATCTGTCTAGTTTCTGACAGTTTCTGTGCATTTTAGACTACTGTGCTCCCTTGGTTTACATCAGTGGTGCTTAACCTCACTGCAGCCTTCCCCACATACCTGCCTTTTGTTCTTAAATATCTCCTCATATCTCTTATTAAAAACTATGGGTTTTATTAAAAACTTGAGAGGTCAGTTATTAAATTTTTAGCTTTATCATATGTAAGCAATCAAAGGTTTATTTTGTATTTATTTTATTTTATTTTCAAAAGAATCCCGAGAATACATGAAATATTGTCAAACTTACTAGCCTTCTATATTTTTTCCATTTATCTTTTTTTTTTTTGCTAGGTCAGTCACTCTTCTGTTGAAACTTTTGTCAATGACTTTGGAAAAAATTAGGAACCTTGTTGAAATAGACACATGCACATCATCACTCACATTTAAGTTGTTCCAGGTCTTGGCTTGGATGTGCACAGTGATGATAATTCTGTCTGGCACCCAGGTCTACAGAACGGTCTTTGCAAGTCGTGTGAAAAGATGATACCTAAGCACATCAGATTCTTAAACTTCAATATCATTCCCTTCATTTGCAACAACTGGCTCTTGACTTGCCCTTTCTATCACAAAATACTGCTGAGCTCCCACTACGTGCATGGCACTATTCCAGATCCTAACCCTTGGAACACAACACTGTGAACACTTAATGTGCTGCTTCCATCACATCAATCCCAAAAAAGGTCCAGTGTTCACTGTAGTTTTTCCCCACTAACATCTCTAGTGTGAAAAGATCCAAGGAAAGAATTTGCATGTTGTAAATGCATAGTTACCTCCCATGTGGAGGTCATTCCTTCTTTTTCCAGAACAACTCTTTCTTTAAAAAAAAAAAAAAAATGGTAGTGAAGTAATTATTCTATCCAAGTCCTTTGAGCCACAAAGACTTCTGTAATAAAAGGATGCAACTTCACTCTAGCCATTGTTGTGTTTATCCTGGTTTTGACTCATGGGTATTTAGTATATTTAAGTATTTGAGTGTATCTGCTCTACACAATTATTTCTAAGTCAACTAAACTATTGTTTCATTTGTAAAGAAACACATTTTCATTTTGCACATTTGAAGAAATATATACAAGTAATTATCTAGCTATAAGAAATTCACCCCACTTCTTCAAGGAGAAGAAAAGCAGCGCTATCAATTTATTAACAAAAGAAATAGAATCAATGATAATTGAGAGCACATTTTCCCTTGAAGTTGACTATGTTCACTGCAGTAAGCAAAGCTTCCTTTGATTATGATGAATGGGTTTTGCAGCCTTTTCATGATTATGCAACATATAATCTGTAATGAAGCTTTGAGGTACTCCTTTCTTAGGGAACAGTTCTGGAACTTACCCAAGCTTAGCAGGGCATCACTGGTGTAGATCAAGCCGCATGTGGCAGTGTTTTTATGCTTCTAACAGAAATCCCTGATAAGCTTGAACACATCGTTGTCTTTTCTTTTAAATGCAGTGGTTCATAGCACAAGCCTTGGTCTGTGATCACTTTCCCTTTTATGGACTCCACCAACACTGACAGGTGAATGCACTTATCAGCTATACCCAGTATAGGCTATCTCTCACTATCTCTGAATCAAGCTTTAAAGCCCGATTATACGAGATGCTAATTAGCCAAAACTGGTTATATGCTGATGTCCTGGCACTAAAAAAACAGTCAGCCCTATTAAACCCAGAAAGACTAAAAATAATGTCTCCAGAATCTGAGTGTTCTTACTGGACGAGGAAAGGTTAAATACTGAGGAGGTAGAAAAAAGAAGTATTCTTTATGATATTAACCCTGTGCTTCCCAAAGATATCCCCAGGGACTAAGTCCCAAGTGTCCTAAAGTTTCTGCTGTCATCCTATCATTATCTGATAGATTTCAATGTGTCAACGTCATTTTCAGCTTCACAGCCACATCACATTTCAGTTCAGGCAGCATCCATGGTTTGGATTGACGTTTAAAAATAATATGTTCACTGAGTTCTGTCCATTTTATGTCATATCAGTGTATCTCCACTACACGCAAATGTAGTCTTTACATTTGTAATTCTTCAACATGACAAAAACAAGTAGAAATTGCAAGGGGTTTTGTTGTGGGAGTGTTTTTTTCCCAACAGAAAATTTATACAGTCAAATCATCATATTGGTGCACATTAGGAAAAAAAAATCACAGAATTGTGCAAGATCAGATTTAACTCTGGCTGTAAAAATTTAATTTAGGCAACTTCCCTCTAGCTCACTATAGCTCCCTCACTAGAGTAACCAGGGTACTAAAAATGCCAGCACAAATTTATCTTAACATACCTAGCACTGGTGAGTTGTAAGTCTCATGTTTACGGTCTCAGCTTAATTTATATCTTTAATTATTTGACTTTAAAATGAATCACTTGTGTCTCCTATTCCAAGGAACAGCACCTTCCACCCTTAGTTTCCAGTCTGAAACGCAAGTGTATTCATGACCCATATTTGTATAAACAGGAAGCCATCAACTGAGAAGTAGGGTATATAACACTCACCATTAGAATTAGCCAGCATCTACTGTGATGATGCAGCAAAGTAATGAGGAAGACCAAAATGCCACTTTCCACTTCTCATGACTTTCATACTATTCTCCCTGCCTTTCATCTCTACCACAACCAGGTATTTCTTACCAGTTTACACATTAGTTTCTGCTGGGCACTCACAAATTCAAAACGTGCATCCCACTTTACTCTTCCATGGAATCAAAGAATCACTACATTGAATGAGACCCTTTAGATTACCTGGCTCTGTGCTTAAATTACCTCTATCATATTACCAACAAGCAATTCATCACTATGCCCTTGCTTTATAAAGGCAGAGGTATTTGGAGTGGTCTAAACCATGGGTGTTGGGGCTGATACCTAGGATTTCCAATACCAGCTCCTTCAGAGTAGGTAAGTTTGGTCATTTACTTCCTCATCTAAAATCCAGTTTCATCATATGGAAATAAGTATACCTCCTTCCTGGGGTTCTAGCAAGAAATTTATGAGGTAATGCCCATGTAATGAGTTTAACACAAGGCCAGGTATAACCTCAAAAATTGGTCATAGCTACATGTCTACAGCTATCTGTATGTCTATATTGAGAACTCTTATTCAATATTCAACACAGTTTTATTTAAATATATAAATGATAAATGTTCAAGAATGAAAATTTGGATAAAATGGAATTAAAGAACACAGCAACAACAAAAAACTGCACAGAATTTCTGACAAGAGCCAAAGTTTATTAAATTTGGTGCTTTTCCCTCCAAGCTTTTCTTCTCTGCATAGTTTTCTTTTACATAGTTGAGATCATATTATGTATACTTTGGAAACATATTTTTAATATTGTAACACACTCTTCTCCATTTTATTAAAATGTGACACAAATACCATTTAAATGGCTGGTTAAGTTCCTATCATGTGGTCTTTCCCCAATTGACTTACCCATGCCCCTGTTTTTGAACAATGAGAACAAACATATTTTTCAAACTGTATTTGCATAAATACATGAGAACTATTGATACTGACGGAAGCTTTGTTGGAATGGAAATAGGATAATATATGCCCAACATGACCAGGAGGAAAGGAATATGAAAAAAGATAGTATAGAGAGTTTTTCTTCTTCTAATTATCCATTACAGTGATACTGATGATTAACACTATTACCAATAATAAAACTGACTGAGTGCCTACTATGTGCCAGAAATGTTGCATAATTTAATTCAGTCATTTCAAAAGACTCATGAGGTAGCTTTTAATATCCTCTTTTACAGAGAGGAAATGAAACATAAAAGTCCTAAGACTAATTTGGGGGAAATTTCTGCTAGGAAGGAGGGGAAGGGAGAGTGGAATTTATGTGTTTCTTCAGGCTGAAGAAAGAAAAACAGTGAATAATGATCCTTCTTTATACTCTTAACCACTCTGTCAGGTATTGACAAGTGGAACTGGCACAGTCTCTTTGTTAATAGTGTGAGGACAACATTAGCATAAAGGATTTGAGTGTGGAGACACAACACAAGCTTGAGTTATTAATGATCTGCTATATTAACCTTCCTCTGGACTGGTCATTATGGAAGATAATGAGTGTCCCCATTGTTTAATTCTGTTTTAAGTTAGGTCATCTGTTATTTGTAGTTGAAAGCATTCTGTCTGACTTCAAAAGGATCTCCAGGGACCTAAAACCCTCAACTCAGTTCATCTATCAATATGTTACACTTATTAAGTATATAATGATTATTATCACACTTCCAAACCCATCATCTAAAAAGAAATGTGTATTTCACCTGTGACAGTTTTAGGGCAAATATCACTATTCCATTTAAATAATGGGAACACTGAAACTTTAAAAAAAAAAAAAGTAACTTGACTTTAAAAAGCAGCTTAAAGAAGTGTTGGTGTCAGAATCTGAACAAAAATGTTTTATCACCAGGACCCATGTTCTTCATGGTATATTGTAAGCTCCCCTTTGGTTGCTACCTTATGGCAAGCTCAATATTTTTGTGCTCATTATGCTACTTGATCTTTGAGATAATCCTATCATTTGAAAACACAGTTTTATGTGTTCACTCTAGAATATCCACGTAGTCCAAGTGGGCAAGCAAGCTTTATAAGGCCATTCAGCAAGCTAAGAGACATAGACAAGATCCACTCCTGTGGATAAAAGAAAGCCACCTTTATTTTAGTCTCTCTCACAACAAAGTTAGGGCCCTATAGCTAGTTCTGGGTCATGGACTGGGGGGAAGAATTGGCTTGTGTTATTCTCAGTCCAAGGTAGTTAGGAAAGGGTAAGTCTTTTATGCCCAGTTATCTCTTTTCCTTATTTGCATGGACGTGAAGGGCACCAAGATGTCAAAGTCAGCAGAGGGAAGCAGCCAAGAACCAGCTTGGATCTTTAAGTTGGTGGAGAAGAGAGTCTCAAACCTAGAACTTGCCTAGGACTTGACATGAGTAGGAAGTTGAATCTGATGGATTAATTCACAAAAAATTTGGATTAATAGTAGCACCCATATCCTCTTCTAACTAACTCAGCTGCTATATAGTTGTCAATGGCTTGTTGGCTTACTCAGTACCTAAGAAGAGGTGTCATTTAACTTTGAGTAGCCAGTAGACCCTTTCAGCATATAACGCCTTTCTAGGTTTTCATCTTTGCTTTAAAGTCCTTGGATACAAAGTGCTGGTGCTTTTTAAAGCTCCTTTTTTCCTTTGTTTTACATGGGTGAATAGTTGCTTTATTTATTATGCAGTTGATGGCGGTTATGGAGAATATTTCTTCACTATGCTTGAGATTTATAGAGCTGGGCTGCCCTTTTATTAGGCAATATATTCAGTTTGGCGTTCTTAGGTGCCTAGAGAATTTGGCATAGATATAGTTTTGTCATAAAAAAATCCTCATAATGATTACTTTTAGCATACCCTGTTGTTTATCAAGCCTTCGTACAAAAAAATGCCATATAGCTCTGAGAGGCTAAGTCTTTTGGTCTTTGAGTAGAACAAAGAATGGCATAAATATTTCTGAGACTTGGTGAATATACTGGCCAAGAAATACATGATGTACTAAAATTACAAATAGAGCATCACCGCTGGCTTCCTTGAAACAGAGGTTTCCCCACTGTGCAATGGATTTAACATACCTGAAGTCCCCCTGTTATACCTCCAGGCACAGCTACCATTTATCTGAAATTTGAAACCATCAAATCCTTACTGACGGCTTCCAGGAAAAAGAGAAAAACTCAATCTCTCACCCCTAACATTGTAAAGCGTGAAAAAAACATTGGCAATTACCTAATTGAAACCCCTTAAATTATAGGCAAGAAAAGAGAAAGAATGAGAACTGATTTTCAAAAGGTAACAAAGCCATTTAGGGCCTAGCCAAATGTATTTCTATGTATTGTAGATCTTCTTCCAGACCTCAGAAGAAGGGACAACAGGGCCCACCATGTGTCCTTTTAGCAATAGTCGTCCTGATTGCATCTAGAACTTAGCAAAAGAAATGCATTTAAGCCTTTAGCCTAGACATAATTTCAGGCATTAATTACTGCTACCACCATGTGTTTAACACCTACCCAGTACCGGAAACTAAGCTGCTGTCTGTACTTTTCACAACAGTCCCATGAAGAAGATATAATTATCTTAAAAAAGCTTCAGAAAAGTTAACTGAGTTACCACTAAATGTTGATAAAGTAAGTGACAGTAAATGCTAAAGACAGGACTTCGTGTCCAGTCCTTCCTATCTGTTGCAACAGTGTTCTCAGGAACAAAGTATGATGATCTCCATTTTACATAAAGACAGATATGGCCAAGGGATGTTAAACAAAGTGTTTAAAATATCACATTGGATTGGTGATGGAATTGGAGCCATCATGATCAGAGATTATTTTTCTTCTAGCTAAACCTTTGTTTTCTGTGTTGAAGTGAATGTCATATGAAGTTAAAAATGAAACAAGGATAGTCTGAAAAGCATTGTTTTGTCTTTCCAAACTTTTGTTTTCCAAAGAAAGTGAAGTGCCTACAAAGTATGTGCATTTCACACCTTAAAATGTATCTGAGAATGCTGTTTCGTTTTTTAGATAGAAAGAAAAGAGGTGATTTGGCACATAAGAACACTGAGCTGATGCTCTGTTGTCATCTGTAGAAAGAGGACTACAAACCACAAGAGGCAAGCAAGATCCAGACACAGGGACAGATTTGGGAAGATACCCTGACCCTCATGCATGATTAGATAAACTTCACAGGAATCTGCAAGCCTTCTTTCCTCACCAAAAAAAAAAAAAAAAAAAAAAAAAGAAAAA
>NC_081573.1:39420769-39625087 GCF_022355385.1 Mustela nigripes
ATTTGAAATTTATTTCAGAGCTTACTTACTTCTGGAATGAGGGTAGGTTCCCAAAAGTCACAGAATTTCGATAATTAAGGTTCCTAGATATCAGCAAGCCTGCTGCCTCCTTTTGCAGTTGGGGAAGTTGTGGCTCAGAGAGGGCAGTGGTTTGTCAAAGGCCATGCAGGTAGGTTTGTAACAAAGTCTAAACCACAAGGCAGGTTATTATAAATCTCACATCATGGTTAGCTGAATGCCTGAAAACTTGAAGGTATAACATATAAACAAAAGTGATGATGACCTGGAAGCAAAGAAAACTGGAAAGCAGAAAAAAGTGTTTGCGATGGTGACTCTAAGCCAATGAGCAGAGAAGAGAAAGAAAAGTAGGTAAAGAAGAAATTGTTCCATATTCAGTAAGCCACCATTTCTGAGTTACCTCCTCCATGTAAAACCCTGGTGCAGAGGGTGAAAACAATTACACTGACCTTGTCTTTAAGGGACTCACATTCTATTGATAAGAGAGTAGGCCATAGTTACAAAGATTGGACGAAAGAACTTTTGGAAGAGAAGAGCAGATAAATTATATTGAGAGTCAGGGAACTGATAGATCTCAAAGGTGAGCAGTTATCTTCAGCCTACTTATCTTGAAGGAAAGTTGCTTATAATTTGGGGGTTTCACATTGTTAGAGCTCATATACTGTCTCCAGTTTAGGAAGATTTATGAAAAACTACAGGATAGCTGGTTATAATCAGAAAGAATGAAGTTACACCTTCTCTCCTCAACCTCTGTCCATCCACACATCCACTCTGTATGCCCTCAAATGATCTCTTCCTTCATACCATCCTTTGTGTTCACCATGACATGATATCTCACTTCTGATGACTTCTGTCCAACGACCACCAAGGATGCTACCAATGTGCATTCCATCAATCACCCGCCTACATGATAGAAAGGTGATGTAATTAATTCCACTGTTAGGTGGGAAGATGCAGTGTAGAGACATTAAGATGCTGTGCCAAAGGACACAGATTTTCTGGATTCCCATCCTGAAACGAAAACTCCAGCCATAAAAGGGGATAAAAAAGGATCAACTGTACTGTAGTAAAATTAAAAATGTATATCCACCAGTAAGACATCATTAAATCTATATATAGATCTATCTACATGATAAACATAATTACTTCCAAACTAAATATCTAACTATTATCTCTATATCTTTTCATCCAGAAGAAATGGCTAGAGAGAGAATTTGCATCATAAACTATGTATATTTTCCCTTCCCCATACTGGTTACTGGTGATATAAGGACACTATACTCACAAAGTTCTGCCATATTAAGAAAGTCTATTTGCCTTCTTTGAGCTGCAGGAAAAGCAAAAGCTGATTAAACTGAAGAGGCATGTAATGAACGAAATTAAATATGCAGATGAGAGCTTCAGAACTTTCTGGCTGCACATTTCCAGGTTTAGTATATCACTAGTTCATGGATGAGCTGCTTTATCTCTCTGTAACTTAGTTTCGTCATCTGTAAAATGGGAAAATTTTTTAAAGAGGAAAATGATAAGAAATATTTTACCCAACTATGCAAACATCAAAGGAGATCATGTATTTAAAATGCTCAACACAGTGGTGCCTGGGTGGCTCAGTGGGTTAAAGCCTCTGCCTTCAGCTCAGGTCATGATATGGTCCTGGGCTCAAGCCTCACATCAGGAGCTCTCTGCTCAGCTGGAAGCCTGCTTCCCCCCCATCTCTCTGCCTGCCTCTCTGCCTACTTGTGATCTCTGTCTGTCAAATAAATAAATAGAATCTTTAAAAAGCACAAAAATAAAAATAAATATAAAATGCTCAATACAGTGCCTAGCATCAGAGATTCAAAAATTGACAATTGTAGATCTTTTGATGTTTTACACAAATGAACATTTCTAGTTGAGTAAGAATGGTATTCACTTCCTTTTGCCTGCGAATTTAAGGAAGGACAGAGCATTTAAGAGTTCTTTTAGAAGTAAAAACCTTGATCATCACCTGTGAGAAAAGAAAACAAGGAATTTAAAATATATTTAGAATAATACTCAGTTCTACCTGCGCTGGCTGTACAAAGAAACACACATGGGTGAATGGGAAAAAAAATAAATAAAAGGCAGTAGTGGTTTCAATTTTGTCTCTGATCCTGATTTAAATGCTCAACACAGTGGTGCCTGGGTGGCTCTATATCCTGATTAAGTTGGAAACCTGGTACTTTGACTTATATAGCTATTCTTCTTTTAAATGATACTTCTTTAGAGAATCCTTCCTGACCTCCTTGAGAAGATTAGTCCATGTGGCACATGGATTTCTCAGACGACATAGTTCTCGTTTCACTGGTTGTCTGAGAGCTATCCGTTCTTTCTCAGATCATCTGTCACCTTAGTTAGCACATGATCCTTTCTAATGGCCTCTTTATTTCCTGTCTCCACCACCAGAAGTAAGTCCAATGGACTGAGATCCCATGTTTTTCTTGTTTATGAAATGCCCTCACTTTGCCTGTGGGGGTGCCTGGCCCAAGTAGCAGATAAAGAATAGAATAAACAGGAGCATGTGAATGAAGGAAATGAAAGGAAGGAGGGAAGAGACAGAACTGTGGGAGAAAGGGGCCGCTGGGTGGCTCATCTGGTCAAGCATCTGACTCTTCGTTTTGGCCCATCATGGTATTCGGCTCATGAGATCGAGATCTGTGAAGGGCTCCATGCCCAACACGGAGTCTGCTTGAGATTCTCTCTGTCCCTCCCCCTGTGCACTCTTTCTCTCTCCCTCCCTCTCTCTCTTAAATAAATAAATAAATCTTTAAAAAGAAAAAAAATGAGATGTGGAAAAAAGAAAGGACACTGGGGTTTGAGGCAAACCTTCTGAAGCAAACTCAAGCTTTTCCCTTTATTGCACCTGACTCCTTCTGTCCTCTCTCTCCTATTTTTCACTTCATTGAAAAATACAATTAAAAAAAAAATAGCAGTTCAGATTATTATGTGGTTAGATGCCAGACTTCCATTTCAGAAATTCTGGGGGAAGTTTTCTTATTGTTGGGCTTGATGCTACTGCTAACACCATTAAACACAGGTAGTGGAGTTGCTGACCTTGGGTACTGCAGTCACGAACTCATTTAGCAGAGCCCATGTAAAGCACAGCTGGGGGACCGAGGTGATTATCTTGCCAACATTTGATGTCATTCCCCGTCACGAGGTTAGCAGATCTGCAACACTGTACCCAGTGTGTGAATGAATACCTTTCACAGACAATAGTTTTTGCCCCTATATCTGCTTTAGTCATGGGTCATATTGACCCTCCCCTAGGTTCAGGTGTCAGTTTTCTAATTTTTGGTTTCTGAACCAAGCACGTCTTTCCAGGCAATTGAAATTAAATTACTTCTAGGAAGGATTCCTGCTGACATGACATCCTTTTACACCCAGTATTTTCTCATGGTCTTGTTTATGGGCATCCTAGCTCAGCCTCACCCTTGGTTATCAGAGGTCCAGCTTCTTCTAGACCCTTGTATCAGTATCCATGACACCAATGTAAGGAAACTTAGAGACAAAAATCATCATCTTTATTCCCCATTTCTTTTTTTTTTAAATTTTTTATTTTTTATAAACTATATATTTTTATCCCCCGGGTACAGGTATGTGAATCGTCAGGTTTACACACATCACAGCACTCACCATAGCATATACCCTCCCCAATGTCCATAACCCCATCCCCTTTCTCCCAACCCCCTTCCCCCCAGCAACCCTCAGTTTGTTTTGTGAGATTAAGAGTCACTTATGGTTTGTCTCCCTCCCAATCCCATCTTGTTTCATTTATTCTTCTCCTACCTCCTTAACCCCCCATGTTGCATCTCCACTTCCTCATATCAGGGAGATCATATGATAGTTGTCTTTCTCTACTTGATTTATTTCACTAAGCATGATACCCTCTAGTTCCATCCACATCGTCACAAATGGCAAGATTTCATTTCTTTTGATGGCTGCATAGTATTCCATTGTGTATATATACCACATCTTCTTGATCCATTCATCTGTTGATGGACATCTAGGTTCTGTCCATAGTTTGGCTATTGTGGACATTGCTGCTATAAACATTCGGGTGCACGTGCCCCTTTGGATCACTATGTTTGTATCTTTAGGGTAAATACCTAGTAGTGCAATTGCTAGGTTATAGGGCAGTTCTATTTTCAATATTTTGAGGATCTCCATGCTGTTTTCCAGAGTGGTTGAACCAGCTTGCATTCCCACCAACAGTGTAGGAGGGTTCCCCTATCTCCGCATCCTCGCCAGCATCTGTCATTTCCTGACTTATTAATTTTAGCCATTCTGACTGGTATGAAGTGATATCTCATTGCGGTTTTGATTTGTATTTACCTGATGCTGAGTGATGCGGAGCACTTTTTCATGTGTCTGTTTGCCATCTGGATGTCTTCTTTGCAGAAATGTCTGTTCATGTCCTCTGCCCATTTCTTGATTGGATTATTTGTTCTTTGGGTGTTGAGTTTGCTAAGTTCTTTATAGATTTTGGACACTAGCCCTTTATCTGATATGTCACTTGCAAATACCTTCTCCCATTCTGTGAGTTGTCTTTTGGTTTTGTTGGGTGTTTCCTTTACTGTGCAAAAGCTTTTGATCTTGATAAAATCCCAATAGTTCATTTTTGCCCTTGCTTCCCTTGCCTTTGGCGATGTTCCTAGGAAGATGTTGCTGCGGTTGAGGTCAAAGAGGTTGCTGCCTGTGTTCTCCTCAAGGATTTTGATGGATTCCTTTCGCACATTGAGGTCTTTCATCCATTTTGAGTCTATTTTTGTGTGTGGTGTAAGGACATGGTCCAATTTCATTTTTCTGCATGTGGCTGTCCAATTTTCCCAACACCATTTATTGAAGAGGCTGTCTTTTTCCATTGGACATTCTTTCTTGCTTCTCGAAGATTAGTTGACCATATTGTTGAGGGTCTATTTCTGCGCTCTCTATTCTGTACCATTGATCTATGTTTCTGTTTTTGTGCCAATATCATGCTGTCTTGATGATGACAGCTTTGTAATAGAGCTTGAAGTCCGGAATTGTGATGCCACCAACGTTGGCTTTCTTTTTCAATATTCCTTTGACTATTCGAGGTCTTTTCTGGTTCCATATAAATTTTAGGATTATTTGTTCCATTTCATTGAAAAAGATGGATGGTACTTTGATAGGAATTGCATTAAATGTGTAGACTGCTTTAGGTAGCATAGACATTTTCACAATATTTATTCATCCAATCCAGGTGCATGGAACATTTTTCCATTTCTTTGTGTCTTCCTCAATTTCTTTCATGAGTACTTTATAGTTTTCTGAGTATAGATTCTTTGCCTTTTTGGTTAGATTTATTCCTAGGTATCTTATGGTTTTGGGTGCAATTGTAAATGGGATTGACTCCTTAATTTCTCTTTCTTCTGTTTTGTTGTTGGTGTAGAGAAATGCAACTGATTTCTGTGCATTGATTTTATATCCTAACACTTTACTGAATTCCTGTACAAGTTCTAGCAGTTTTGGAGTGGAGTCTTTTGGGTTTTCCACATATAGTATCATATCACCTGTGAAGAGTGATAGTTTGACTTCTTCTTTGCCGATTTGGATGCCTTTAATTTCCTTTTGTTGTTTGATTGCTGAGGCTAGGACTTCTAGTACTGTGTTGAATAGCAGTGGTGATAATGGACATCCCTGCCGTGTTCCTGACCTTAGCGGAAAAGCTTTCAGTTTTTCTCCATTGAGAATGATATTTGTGGTGGGTTTTTCATAGATGGCTTTGATAATATTGAGGTATGTGCCCTCTATCCCTACACTTTGAAGAGTTTTGATCAGGAAGGGATCCTGTACTTTGTCAAATGCTTTTTCAGCATCTATTGAGAGCATCATATGGTTCTTGTTCTTTCTTTTATTGATGTGTTGTATCACATTGATTGATTTGCGGATGTTGAACCAAACTTGCAACCTTGGAATAAATCCCACTTGGTCGTGGTGAATAATCCTTTTAATGTACTGTTGAATCCTATTGGCTAGTATTTTGGTGAGAATTTTTGCATCTGTGTTCATCAAGGATATTGGTCTGTAGTTCTCTTTTTTGATGGGATCCTTGTCTGGTTTTGGGATCAAGGTGATGCTGGCCTCATAAAATGAGTTTGGAAGTGTTCCTTCCATTTGTATTTTTTGGAACAGTTTCAAAAGAATAGGAATTAGTTCTTCATTAAATGTTTGGTAGAATTCCCCCGGGGGAGCCATCTGGGCCTGGGCTTTTGTTTGTTTGGAGATTTTTCATTACTGTGTCAATCTCCTTACTGGTTATGGGTCTGTTCAGGCTTTCTATTTCTTCCTGGTTCAGTTGTGGTAGTTTATATATCTCTAGGAATGCATCCATTTCTTCCAGATTGTCAAATTTGTTGGCGTAGAGTTGCTCATAGTATGTTCTTATAATAGTTTGTATTTCTTTGGTGTTAGTTGTGATCTCTCCTCTTTCATTCATTATTTTATTTATTTGGGTCCTTTCTCTTTTCTTTTTGATAAGTCTGGCCAGGGGGTTATCAATCTTATTAATTCTTTCAAAGAACCAGCTCCTAGTTTCATTGATTTGTTCTATTGGTTTTTGTTTTTTTGTTTGTTTCTATTTCATTGATTTCTGCTCTGGTCTTTATGATTTCTCTTCTCCTGCTGGGTTTAGGCTTTCTTTCTTGTTCTTTCTCCAGCTCCTTTAGGTGTAGGGTTAGGTTGTGTACCTGAGACCTTTCTTGTTTCTTGAGAAAGGTTTGTACAGCTATATATTTTCCTCTCAGGACTGCCTTTGTTGTGTCCCACAGATTTTGAACCGTTGTGTTTTCATTATCATTTGTTTCCATGAATTTTTTCAATTCTTCTTTAATTTCCTGGTTGACCCATTCATTCTTTAGAAGGATGCTGTTTAGTCTCCATGTATTTGGGTTCTTTCTGAATTTCCTCTTGTGATTGAGTTCTAGCTTCAAAGCATTGTGGTCTGAAAATATGCAGGGAATGAATCCAATCTTTTGATACTGGTTGAGACCTGATTTAAGACCCAGGATGTGATCTATTCTGGAGAATGTTCCATGTGCACTAAAGAAGAATGTGTATTCTGTTGCTGTGGGATGAAATGTTCTGAATATATCTGTGATGTCCATCTGGTCCAGTATGTCATTTAAGGCCTTTATTTCTTTGTTGATCTTTTGCTTGGATGATCTGTCCATTTCAGTGAGGGGAGTGTTAAAGTCCACTACTATTATTGTATCGTTGTTGATGTGTTTCTTTGATTTTGTTATTAATTGGTTTATATAGTTGGCTGCTCCCACATTGAGGGCATAGATATTTATTTTTTTTATTTTTTTTTAAGGATTTTATTTATTTATTTGACAGAGAGAGATCACAAGTAGGCAGAGAGGCAGGCAGAGAGAGAGAAGAGGAGGAAGCAGACTCCCTGCTGAGCAGAGAGCCCGATGCGGAACTCGATCCCAGGACCCTGAGATCATGACCTGAGCCGAAGGCAGCAGCTTAACCCACTGAGCCACCCAGGCGCCCGAGGGCATAGATATTTAAAATTGTTAGATTTTCTTGTTGGACAGATCCTTTGAGCATGATATAGTGTCCTTCCTCATCTTTTATTTTAGTCTTTGGCTTAAAATCTAATTGGTCTGACATAAGGATTGCCATTCCTGCTTTCTTCTGATGTCCATTAGCATGGTAAATTCTTTTCCACCCCCTCACTTTAAATCTGGAGGTGTCTTCGGGCTTAAAATGAGTTTCTTGGAGGCAACATATAGATGGGTTTTGCTTTTTTATCCATTCTGATACCCTGTGTCTTTTGATTGGGGCATTTAGCCCATTAACATTCAGGGTAACTATTGAGAGATATGAATTTAGTGCCATTGTATTGCCTGTAAGGTGACTGTTACTGTATATTGTCTGTGTTCCTTTCTGATCCACTACTTTTAGGCTCTCTCTTTGCTTAGAGGACCCCTTTCAATATTTCCTGTAGAGCTGGTTTGGTGTTTACAAATTCTTTCAATTTTTGTTTGTCCTGGAAGCTTTTAATCTCTCCTTCTATTTTCAATGATAGCCTAGCTGGATATAGTATTCTTGGCTGCATGTTTTTCTCGTTTAGTGCTCTGAATATATCATGCCAGCTCTTTCTGGCCTGACAGGTCTCTGTGGATAAGTCTGCTGCCAATCTAATATTTTTACCATTGTATGTTACAGACTTCTTTTCCCAGGCTGCTTTCAGGATTTTCTCTTTGTCACTGAGACTTGTAAATTTTACTATTAGGTGACGGGGTATGGACCTATTCTTATTGATGTTGATGGGGGTTCTCTTTACCTCCTAGATTTTGATGCTTGCTCCCTTTGCCATATTGGGGAAATTCTCCCCAATAATTCTCTCCATTATACTTTCTGATTCCCTCTCTCTTTCTTCTTCTTTTGGAATCCCAATTATTCTAATGTTGTTTTGTCTTATGGTGTCACTTATCTCTCGAATTCTCCCCTCATGGTCCAGTAGCTGTTTGTCTCTCTTTTGCTCCGTTTCTTTATTCTCTCTCATTTGGTCTTCTATATCACTAATTCTTTCTTCTGCCTCATTTATCCTAGCATTGGGAGCCTCCGTTTTTTATTGCACCTCATTAATAGCTTTTTTTATTTCAACTTGGGTAGATTTTAGTTCTTTTATTTCTCCAGAAAGGGCTTTTATATCTCCCGAGAGTGTTTCTCTAATGTCTTCCATGCCTTTTTCGAGCCTGGCTGGAACCTTGAGAATCATCATTCTGAACTCTATATCTGATATATTACCAATGTCTATATTGATTAGGTCCCTAGCCTTCGGTACTGCCTCTTGTTCTTTTTTTTGTGGTGAATTTTTCCACCTTGTCATTTTGTCCAGATAAGAGTATATGAAGGAGCAAGTAGAATACTAAAAGGGTGGCAACAACCCCAGGAAAATATGCTTTAATCAAATCAGAAGACATCCAAATCATGAGGGGGGGGAAAAGGGATAAAAAGAGGTTCAGAAAGAAAAAAAAAGAAAAAAAGAAAAGAAAAAATTTAAAAAAGAAAACAAATAAAGAAAAAGTATAAAAAAGAAAATATATATATATTAGATAAACTAGTTTAAAAAGTTAAAAAAGAAAAGGGTAAAAGTTAAAAAAAAATTTAACAGAAGAAGAGAAAAAAATTGAAAAAGAAAAAAAAAATTAAATTAACTGCAAGACTAAAGAATCATGGGGAGAAATCCATGAGTTCTGTGCTTTGCTTTCCCCTCCTCTGGAATTCTGCTGCTGTCCTTGGTATTGAACCTGCAATCCTTGGTAGGTGAACTTGGTCCTGACTGGATTTCTTGTTGATCTTCTGGGGGAGGGGCCTGTTGTAGTGATTCTCAAGTGTCTTTGCCCTAGGCAGAATTGCACCGCCCTTACCAGGGGCCGGGCTGAGTAATAAGCTTGGGTTTGCTTTTGGGAGCTTTTGTTCCCTGAGCGCTTTCTGTAGAGTTCTGGAGGACGGGAATACAAATGGCAGCCTCCCGGTCTCCGGCCCGGAGGAGCCGAGAGCCCAGGGCCCCACTCCTCAGTGCGCTCTTAGAGAACAGCGCCCAATTACTCCTGTCTCCCTGGACTCTGGCCATGCTCAGAGCTCACCGAGCCTGCTATGGGTTCGAGGTAACCCTGAGCTGAGAGCTCACTCCTTTGCTCTGTCTCTGTAGCTGGTTTCCCCTTTCTAATACCTGTCAGCTCTGTGACATTCAGACACCCCCGATCCTTCTGTGGCCCTGCGAGACCTGAGGCCATGCTGACCCCACGTGGGCTTCGCCCCGGTTTAGCCTCTGGAGTGATGTCCCTCAGCAGAACAGACTTTTAAAAATCCTGATTTTGTGCTCTGTTGCTCTGCCGCTTGCCAGGAGCCAGCCCCTCCCCCTGGGGTCTATCTTCCCGTCGCTTTGGATTCACTTCTCCGCCAGTCCTACCTTTCAGAAAGTGGTTGATTTTCTGTATCTAGAATTTCTGTTCTTCTTCTCTTCGATCTGCCGTTGGATTTGTAGGTGTTTGCAATCTTTAGATAAGTGATCTAGCTGATCTCCTGCTAGCTGAAGTAGTCTCAGCCTGCTACTTCTCTGCCATCTTGACTCCTCTCCTCTTCCCCATTTCTTAATAACAGTTGAACTAAGGCCCAGAGTGGGGAAGCGACTTGACTAAGGTTTCATATTATGACCCCTTATGGCAGAGCTGCATCTAGACCCAAGTATCCATGACCACGATCTTAAGTACCACTATAGGAAGATACCTTTCATTATTTCTCTCTTACTTTCTTTGTTGCTCTAATGCATTATAGGTACTGTGGCAAGCCCAAGTAGCTGGGCTTGTTCCATGACCAAATATACTGGCCTTCATTCTGTATCACATGGATCCTCCTCAAATCCCTCCCTCATCCACTAAATCCAAAGGAGAGAGAAGAGGCAACTCCTCTATGCTTCTTATCTTCACCACCACATACATACAAGCTCAGGCTCAGGAAAACACCCCCAACACACACACACACACACACACACACACACACACACACAGTCTTGATTCAGAATAAGATCTGAGTTCTACTGAATCACCCACTAAATGCAGGCACACACAAGATGGGGACTGTTTAAATCTTACAATGGTTCATTTTAATGTAATTTTAGTGATCACTAAGGGGTACCCCAAAGGCGAGGACTCTGCTCCCCTGACACAGCTCTCCCTACCACACGTCTTGGAAAAATAAACAGAAACAGGATCCACATTTTTCATGTCTGTTAGCTTTGCAACATGTGGTAACCACGTAGGTTACTGTAATAGGAAACTGCTATAATTAAGCCCTTTTCTCCCCATGCCATGCTGAAGCTGAGAGTCTGCCGGGAGCGATAAGAAAGTTCTGTTCTACTGAATGTTTTGACGTTGTCTTTTGAAATTTACAGCTGTAGAATATAAAACCTTTTTTATTTGGGTTGTGGGAGACTGAAAACCATATAAACAATTATATATGAATTGGAAATGCAATATTAAATGTTGAACAAAGGGTACATTTTCTTCTAATTCCAATGAAGCCATATATTTCTAATGGATTCCTATGATTCAAATGTATTTAAATTGGAAAAAAAAAAAAAGCCTTCAATCTTCCAGTCAGTTATAAGACCCTTGTGTACAGAGAAACTTGATAACAGCATGGGAGTTTATAATCCCCCAGCAGGAGGATTAGAAATTTGCAATGAGAGAAGTCCTTAATCTTGCACTTACATAACTGCACAGTTTTTAGATTTAAATTGTACAAATCAAAAAAATGAAGATCATTTTGTTCTTTTCTAAAGGGTACTCATAGATAAATGATGACTGGTTAGAGTCTATTGAACGTTTGAAACATTTGTAGAATGTAATTTATTCATACCAAATACATCAGAAAAGTAACTCTAGTGTTAAATTACAGCATGAAGAAATTAAAAGGCAGAAGTGAGCAGTTGGGTTTAAATGGATGCTCTGAGGTTTGTAGAAAATGTCAAAAGAGTTCAAATGTTCATAATGTGAAAGTAAATATTTGGGCATACTGTAGGAAGGTTTTATCCCAGTGTAAAATAATACAGTTCTCGGGATATGTTATAAAGAGAAGACTGTTTAGTCTAGCTCATTTAATTTCCATATGTTTTATTAATAAACAATTGTGCCCAAAGGGTAATGTTCTTGCTCCTCCTCATCCTGATTCAATCCTATTGAGTTCTTTCATAAAGTTTAGTCCCAGTGAATTGAACCAATCATAATTTTCCTTTTTCTTACTGATTTTTTTTTTTTTTTTTTTTTGGGTCAAAAAGTTCACTAGATCAATAAGACATATCTGTGCGGGCTTGAGGGTGGGAGGCTAATAAGGGATACTGCGTACTTTGGATCAAACTTACCTAGACACTGTAGTCATCTGTCCATATTTCCTCTTCACTGTGTGAGGGAAGATAGAGACACAAAAAAGGCAAAGACAGACCGAGTGTTACTTTACACAAAGCTGCAGTTGGCCTTCCTTAAACTTAGTGGCCTGAGCCTGAGTTATACGGAGAATTCTTTTACCATGGTTTGAAATTTTAAATGGTACTTTTCCTTAAACCTATACTTGCTTCTTGGAACTTTAGTAAGTCTAGTATAAAATAAAAATATTCAACATAACAGGAACCAACATATACATACAAAATAAAACAAAAACATAGAGTCAAAGAATAGAATCAAAGAGAGATAAACATCTTTCTTAAGTCCTTAAGGGAATAATGAAGTCTATGAATATAATTACCTAATGTCCCCATTGTTACCTAATAAACGTCCAGGAATATAAACAATAATGTCAGTACACTTCCTTTAAACTGAAGCAGAAGAAAGATGAGTAGAATGTATCCACGGCTTTGAGGGCAAAGTTTTCTTAACAATCACACCAAAAGCTCTAACCATATAGACAACAAAAGATAAACTGGACTACAATAATATTTAAAAATGCACATTCATTAAAAAAAATAAAAACTTTACCTATCATTTAAAAAGTGATTAAAGAAGACAGTTTAGGTGTATGCAAACAAATTTCATTTAACCCTTCATGAAGCTGACAGCCACCTTTTGGAGAACTGCAAAATGGAGCAAAGGCAAGAAACTTTTCTAGGATAAAGAATAAGGAGGAGAAGAGCACCTGGGTGGCTCAGTGGGTTGAATGTCCAACTCTTGATTTTGACTCAGGTCATGATCTCAAGGTCTTGGGGTCAGGTTGGGCTCTGCACTCAGCAGGTCATCTGAAGATTGAGCTTGAGGATTCCCTCTCTCCGTCTCTCAATCTCTCTCTCTTTCTCTTTCAAATAAATAAGTAAATCCTTTTTTTAAAAAAAAAGAATAAGGAAGAGACAAATAAAAATATTTAATTGTGTGTGGTCATATAGTCATCTTTGGGGTGAAAAAGCCCAGAGTTGGCTTACATATGCTGAGTCAAAT
This sequence comes from Mustela nigripes, assembly GCF_022355385.1. Taxonomy (NCBI): domain Eukaryota; kingdom Metazoa; phylum Chordata; class Mammalia; order Carnivora; family Mustelidae; genus Mustela; species Mustela nigripes. The sequence continues at coordinate 39,433,771 of NC_081573.1, forward strand.
ATACTATGTTTTTGGTCCAGTGGAACATTTAGAGGAATGCTAAAATTATCTAAGTTTTGGTTTGTTGGCATGGCAGGCTAGGCAGGAGAGGCCCCATCTTATTCATAGAAATTTATTTCCACACTATCAGACTAGATGACAGAGGAGGAGAGAAAAAAGAAGCGTTGGAAGTAATAAACATTAATACTTGAGGAATCTGAGTAAAAGATAATCAGTAAGATTCTTTCTTCAGTGCTTTGAAAAGCATGTCTCACAAAGATCTCTTATTTATAATAAATAAAGGGCTCTTATATAAAGGACTCCAGCAAATCAAAAAGAAAAAAGGCAAAGGATATTTTTCAAATGGCAAAACACATGAACAGGCACAAATTCACTAGTAATCGGGGAAGGACAGAACAACAGTGTAATAAGTGTAATACCACAACACGCTGAAAACAATAGGAAAGAGAGATGGAGGAGGAAGGGAGGAAGGAAAGAGAGGAAGTAGGAGGAAGGAGAAGAGGAAAGAGGGAAGGACTAGACATACTAAGTATTGAAAAGGATTTGGGGTAATCAGACATCTTGTAGATTTCTGGTAGAAAGGTAATATGGTATAACCGCTCTGAAAAACTGCTTGGCAGTATTTTTTCAAGTTGAATTATCCAGCAATTTGACCCCGAGCTTAAAAGTATGTGTTCATGAGAACATTCACATGTTCGTTGAAAGACATGTAGAAAATGTTCATTTTTAGAAAATGTAGCAACACTATTTTTAGTAGTAAAAAGCTGAAAACAATCTAAATGTTCACATGCAATACAGTAGATAAATAAAATAGGGCATATCTACACAATGGATTACAATGTAAGATTGAGGATAAAGGAACTCCAATTGCACAGCACAAAATGAATGAATCTTATGAAGATTAAGGTAAAGCAGCAATTCAATGTCAAAGACTAGATGCAGTATGGTTCCATTTAAGTCAATTTAAAAAACAAGGAAAACTAATCTGTGGTGTTGCAAGTTCCTGTCCCAGTTAACCCTAACAATAAGCAGGGAGGGTATTGACTGAAATGGGGTAAAAGAGATTTTGAGGGGAGGGCCATGTTGCTTTCAAAGATAATGACTCAGTTGTGCTCATTTTATGAAAATTTATTAACCTTCTTATTTATGTGATTTTCTGGATATATCTTATATTTCATTGACATTCACCTCAAAAATAGAATTAAAATTTTTTAAAGAGGACTTTTCTCCAGAAGATTATTTCCTGAGTTTAGATAGTACATGGATCATTTTACAAAAGGAAAAATACTTCTGTTTAAATAAAGGTCTAAGGACTCACTTTGTTCAGGGAAACTGATGAGAATAATATTTGATTTAAGAAAATAAAACCTTAGCATAATAAACATGTTTTCTTTTTTTTTCTTTTTTTAATTTAATTTTATTTTATTTTTAAGATTTTTTATTTATTTATTTGACAGAGAGAGGTCACAAGTAGGCAGAGAGAGGGGGGAAAGCAGGGTCTCTGCTGAGCAGAGAGCCCGATGCAGGGCTCGATCCCAGGACCCTGAGATCATGACCTGAGCCGAAGGCAGCGGCTTAACCCACTGAGCCACCCAGGCGCCCCATAAACATGTTTTCAATTGCTATAATCACAGCAAATGAGAAATTTTACTATCCCAAATTGTAAAATGTATTTTTAGTTGTAAGTGTATATATATTTTGTTGTATATATGTTTGTATATATATTTAGTTGTGTGTGTGTGGATGGATATTTATATATATATAAATATATGTATTATGTAAAATATATATATAATACAATATATTTATATATGTAATATAAATATATATATAATATTAGAATTTTTTGGTCTCCAGCTCAAGAAGCACTAAATGAGGTGGACTAGAATATACTGTGTTAAACTAAAAACACTGAATTTAAAAGAATGAGTTTTATTTCTCATTCAGAGCTCATATCCATCATGTGGTCAGCAGGTGACCCTGCTCTGCTTCACCCTATTCTAGGACTTAGGTCATCGGAGGAGCGGCCAGTGTTGCTGGTCAGTTTGGCAGAGGGAAAGAGAGAGTATGGTAAATCATTCATCATTTTTTAATGTTTTCCCCTAAACAAGTGATACCCATCAGTACCTCTCACATTTCATTTCCCAAAATAAATCCAATGGACACAGCCCAACAGTGGTAAGGGAGGGACCTATGCTACCACCCTAAGCCTGCTAGAAAATGGCAGTTATTAGGTGAACCACCCTGACTTTTCCATTAGCTCTCATGTCACATCAATTAGTTTTCACATCTATAAGCCTCATCAGAACCTTAACAGCAATGTGTTCAAATGACACTGGGAACACCTCTTGGATACATGTGGGTCAGTTGCAGTCAGCCACCACTTAAGTTCCAATGCTTGGCAGAGTGCCTAACATATGGCCTATGGTCCCTGAGTGTTTGTTGAATGCATGAAGACAGCTGAGGGTATAATTAATTCTGGGCAAAGGGTATAAGTATCAGAAAAAGATACCCCCCCATAAAAATGGTACCTTTGAAGAAGGCTGAGAAAGCATCTGTCAGAGAGAAAAAAGAGAGAGAGAGAGGGAGACAGAGAAGAACAGAAAGATGTGTCCAAGAGGTACTATATAAAGATAATAATATATAAGGTACATGATGAGCAAATTCAAATATACATAATGGTCAAGTATATATTGTACATGAACTCAGTGCCCAGAGCTAAGACAATAAGGAGGGGTAGAAACTGTGACAAACAAGAGACTTCCTTCTTCATCTCTAGAATTCAGACATTACTTAGTTCTACCTAATTATTGCCATGTAGGAATATGAACCTACATGTTTTCCCCACTTTTTTTTAGAGTGTTGTTGAAGTTCTAGCTTTTTAAATAAAATATCCCAGTTTTCAAACACCAAAAATGTCGAACAAATCACTTTGACTCATCACTCTGAGACTATGGGCTATTTTACATATATCTCACTCTTGTTATGAATGAAATTTTGGGAATAGTGATTGCCTGTGGGACACAGAGAAAGAGCACTGGAACTGAAGATTGAAATATGATTGTGGAGGACTTCATATGAAAAGCCTCAAAAAGCCTCTGAAGTTTTCAGAGATGTTAATAAAATACTGACGCAAATTGTAAACTTATGTAAAAATTGATTTAAATTAAACCTTGACCCTAGTTTCAAAACTTTCATCATTTCAAAACTCCTGGTTTCAAAATTTTCCAAGCAGACAATGCTTCCTTTGTCTATAGACAAAGAGAAACACTGTTGCTGATTTTGTGAGATAATAGTTCAAGGGTATTGACCAAAAAATGGACTATGCACCACAAGTGTTTTGTTGTTGCTGCTGTTAAAATATTCAAAAGTATTTGGCTTTCATCGTGATCAAACATTTATTGAATAGATATAATGCAAAAAGTTTCAGCCCCAGTTAAGCAGATACAGTAAGGTCCAAAAGTTTCCATAACATAAACATTTCAGATCCAAGTTAAAAAAAAAAAAAAAAAAGAATGCCTCTCATTAAGTATTTAATTTAATTATTTTTCCATGCTCGGGGCTAATAGTGCCTGTGCACATAGTTCTCTTAATTTCATTAGCAGGCATTTATGAGTCCCTGCGGCGGGTAGATATGGAGGAAAATATAAACTTTAGGGTATTTTTCTTTCTTATTAAGATAAAATGCAAAACAATTCATTGTAATTTTCAGGGTCAAAATAGAGCAATTTTTTGTGGCTGCTTCTGGGGAGCATTTGTCACCGTTCCCATTCAGCCAAAGAAGGCATTAGTCTAAATTTCTAAAACTAAAATTCATCCAGAGGACAGACTTTAATTTGAACACATACTCAGAAATTTCTGGGGTATTAACTCCTCTATTCTAAAAAGAGCTCAAAAGTGACCACTTAAGCCTAAATTTAGAATTCATTCCCATTGGTTTCAAATCCTTCTCCATAACCACTAATACTTCAAAGTGTTGAAAATGCCAGAATGAAGACAGCAAGGAGAGAGATCTCCTAGTCTTCTTTACAGGATTCATAATTGTACATTTATTTATAAATTGTACCTTGTAGAGTCTTTTATTTTAAAGATATTCATTCATTCATTCATTCATTTATTTAACACACAGAGAGAGCCACAGAGTACCAGTTGGGGGAAATGCAGAGGGAGAGTGAGAAGCAGGCTCCCCACTGAGCTGAGAGAAGGAAGTGTCCCCTGGGATCCGGACCTGAGCTGAAAGTAGATGGCTAACCCTCTGAGTCACACAGGTAACCCTGTACAGTTTTTTAAATTGTGTATTCCTGTTCAGTTGCACACATCTAGGGTTCCTTCCCCCTCCCCCAGTGTTCCAAAATTCATTGTTTAGGGTTCCTTTGATCAGAAAAGCACATCATGACTACGAATGGAGGGTCTAATCCTAATATCTCACTCTCAATTTATAAACCCCTCAACAGCCTATAGGGCACTTAGACAAGCAGAGGCAAATTCCATTTCCAGTGGGGAACCTGTGGAAATTTCACCTTGGGTTATGCATATAAACCTCTCTCAGAAAAACAAGGAGGGGGAGGGAGGAAGAATACTGATCACCAATGACATGATAATGCCCTGAAGTGACAAGCGTTTACTTAATTCAACAGTTTCCTCACATACAGATGTGCTTTATGCAGGCTCAGTGTGGTTTAACAAGCATGGGTAGATGTACCTCATAGATAAGAAGATGAAGAATAGACCCCGGAAAGGCAGAATTTTTCTTAAAAAATGCTGCCTATCCTGTCCTCACACTGAATAGAGAAATTGGAAGACTGTGTTTCGTATTTACCTTATTGTGTCTCCAGTTAATTTGGGCTCTAATGTCAGACTGAAGGGGATGAATATCCAGCTTCATCATGCCTTTAGTTCAAATGACATTATTTGAATCACTTAACTGTATGTGAAATTCATCATCAGTAGAGAGGGATTATAATAGTACCTGCCTTGTAGTACTGTTGTGTTAACTGCCAAACTGTTAAATGTATCACATTGTACTTGATACAAAATGAGAACTCAGTAACTGCTGTGATTATCACTGCTTTTATTGTTGTTGGTGGTAATATTATTATCATGATTATTATTATTTTCTATTTTCTAGAATAGGGAAGGTTCATCATAACTGTGAATTAATTTAAGCTGGCGGATTTCCTTTAAAATTTATGTTTTCTCACTTTCTCTTTAAGAAATGTAGGCTTGTTTATCCCAGTCTTCAGATATTCACACAAGTGAAGGAGCTTATACTAAGTCAGTCCTCTGGCTTCTGTATGTTTTAGGATACTAGGACATTCCTTCGATAGGTGCAGATGCACTCACATACACACACACAGTAGCAGATCCATTCATTTTTTTCCCCTCAGTCATTTATACATTCATTCCACAAATGCTGATTTGCATATAATGGTTCTGTACCATATTTCAAGATAGTGTTGGCTGCAATCTATAGGAAGAAAATTTAAGTACTTTAGATACATGTAGTGTGTGGGGCAGGCAGCGGGGAGGGCATTCAGGGGATATAATTTCTATTTATTTTTCAGTTGGGGGAATTGCTACAAAACAAAGTTAAGTGAGAGAAGGTTTTTGAAAGTTTGCCCTCAGGGCTTTCAGCAGGACCTGTCTGCGCACAACTACCTTCCCCAAACATTACTCTCTCTCATCATGCCAAAACCCTGGCTGCCAGTTAACTGCTCTTGCCCCCCCCCCCCCCCACTCTTTTTTTTCACTCGCCTGTTCTAGTTTTAGTCAGACGGCTCTGTGTAGCTTGATCATGGGTACTGCCTGCTCCTTGGGCTTCACTTCTGCCACACTGATTGGCATCTGGTCGTCTTCCCGAGATTTTGACTGACAACCCATTTTTGAGTTTGGCTTCCAATGCTTTTTTCAGCAGCATAAGAACTCACCCCAACCCCATTTAACTTTCTTGACTGTTTTCTCTTCACAGAATTAATTGCCAATCAGGGACCACTTTGCAGTGTTTCGGGTCTGTGTGTCTGAAAATCCTCCCTTGGACAGCAGGAAGCTCTGGCTCCTCCTTCTTTGTCTCTCCTCCCCTGGATAAATTTCCCTAAGAACACTTTGGGTCTCTAATTAGAGGAATCATATTATTCTGTCATTACTGGCCTACTGGATGCGGTAGCCTCCTCTGGAGCTCATGCCCAGAATGCTGTTAGCTTAGTTTAGTTAGTGGCTCAACAGTTAATTGATCAAATTTCAGCAATTTTCATTTTCCATAACCCACTTTTATTCAGGGTTGATGCATTTTTTTTTTAAATGTGAAGTGATTATCATTTAACAGCTGTTGTGCAAACCATTTTCAAAGAACTGTTTTCAGTTTTCATTACCAAAACATGGCTCTCCTGTATCATCCTCTCATATCATGTGTCTGAACTTTGATATACCAACAGTCGTGGTATTGGCCTACCCCAGTCACACACAACAAACAGGCAGGGCAGTACCAAACACATGAGCTGTATAGGCAAACTGATCTGAGTTCAAATTCTAGTTCAGTTCCTTACAGATGATAGGAACTGAGGCAAGTCTCATAGCTTTGGGGAGTCTCATATTATTTATCCACAAATTTGGGTTATTGTCTACATTGTAGAATTTTGTTGAATATTGAAGAATATCATGTATATATATATGAGAATATATGTATGCTATATATGAGCATATATACAAATATATGTATATACAAGCATATATATGCTATATATGAGCATATATACAAATATATATATAAGCATATACTTATGCCATATACGTATATACTCATATATATGCACTATACAAATAAATGACATTAATTATATTGTGTATATGTGGAGTCTGATCCCCAATAAATATTTGATGAAAAGAATAGCTATTGTCATTATTCTTCACCATGGAAAAGGAAAACACAAGATTCCCTTGGGCCAGAGGGTAATGTAACATTATATTTAAGGCAGCTCTATCAACTGATGTTAAAGAAAAAAAAAAAAGAAAAGGATAGATAGGTAGATAGATTACCTAATTTTAAAAATTCTTGAGACTGATATATACAAACTATGTACAAACCCATCAAATGCCCACCCTCTCCAAGACTGCCTGGGATCCTTTGTGCCTCTAAAATTGACAAAGTCCATGCTGTCCCTTGAAACTGTGTATCCAAACCAGAAAGGAATCAGCCCTACAGCTTGGTTTTCTCCCTCTGTTCCTTCCCTTCAATTTCTATAGAGTCTACTAGCTGAAACAATTGAAATTACGGTCCTGGAGGATTTGGGTCAGATCTTGTTTGTCGTTATAATGTTGCTGCCAATCTCCTGCCCCTAGCCAGCTCCGTGGGGCTGTACCATCAAGGCTCCCACTTTAAGGTTACCTCCAGCCCCACCAATGCACTAATGTACTCTATCACTCACCCTCCGCCAGGGGACTGAAAATAGCCTCTGGCTTCAATTGCTTGTTTGGAAAGGAAAAACAAAATTGAGAGAGAGAGAGCAGAAAGGATGACAGTTCTACCCTCCGTCCACTGTACCAAAGACCTTCTCCAAGGGAAACAGTCTTTCAGTTAGACTCCCCTGATTACATCACCTGGGCTCTGCAGAGATTTGCACATGCTGGTGGGCAGCCTGGCTTCTGCCAAATTTCTGTTCTCTCTTACTTGGTGTCCTTCTATGCCCCAGAATCTTTTCCTGTCAGATGTGAGAGTCTAATTCACTGCCTCTCAGGGAAGTGGCAAGAGAAGTTTTCTGACAAGGCCTTATTAGGGGGACCTCTGGTGAGACCATGTAGTTCAGAGAACCACAGTGATGGACAGATTGGGTTTCAAGTTAGATACTTTCTGCACATGTTCCAGAGCATCTATATACATCAGGTTGTGTAGTATTCATGGGGACTATCATATTGAGGTCTGCATGTACCCTCACATTCAGGGACCTAAGTAACTGTGCCTAAAGCCATTTTAGCCACTTTTTGTGTCTCCCCTACCTCCAGGCCCTCGTTCCTTGAACAGTGTTGTGTCCTGGCCATACCTAGTTTTCTTTCTTTCTTTCTTTCTTTCTTTCTTTCTTTCTTTCTTTCTTTCTTTCTTTTTAAAGATTTTATTTACTTATTTGACAGAGGGAGAGAGAGACAGAGATCACAAGTAGGCAGAGAGGCAGGCAGAGAGAGAGGGAGAAGCAGGCTCCCTGCTGAGCAGAGAGCCCAATGCAGAATTCGATCCCAGGACCCTGAGATCATGACCTGAGCCGAAGGCAGAAGCTTAACCCACTGAGCCACTCAGGGACCTCTACCTAGTTTTCTTGACTACTTCCCTGCCATGCATCATCACCTGCACAAATAAACTGTTGCGGATTGTTCTGTTTTGTTTTGTTTACAATTCCCAAAGGGCTCAAGTATCTATATCCTCTCTTCATTTTTGCGCTTATGTAATACACAAACATCATCCTAAAACAGCATATGTTTCAAATAATTTTTCCTGAATTTTGTAGTCCACAAAATGCTAAAATTAAAAAACAAAAAACTAAAGTTTTGAATTTGTTCATTTCTCATGGCACAAAGCCTGTTAATACATATTATTACATGGTGATGATAACGATGATGGTGGTGATGGTGATGTTGATGGTAATAATGGTTGTATAAATTCATGTCTTCTTTTCAACCTTAAAATGTGAAGGTCTTGGGGGGCCTAAGTTGGTTAAGCCTCTGCATTCGGCTCAAATCATGATCCCAGGATCCTGGGATCCCGGGATCAACTCCTGAGTCTGGCACCCTGCTCAGGAAGGAGTCTACTTCTCCCTCTCCCTCTGCCCTTTCCACTCATGCTCACTCTGCCTCTCAAATAAGTAATATATTTTTTAAAAGGTAAAAGTCTTAATGTTCTTGCATTTTCAGTGTGTTGAATGGCTTATAATGAGTGCTTGATAATTTTGCTTGACTTAGATTAACTAATGCATGGAGAAAACTCAAACAAAGCAATTGATGTTCTTGGTATATTTGGTGTTTGAAACTTCAGAGTTGTTTTCATTTCAATGACTTTTCTTTAGACCTTTTCTCCATCTTTCACAGATAGATTGTATCTTTGGAAACTACCAGGGTAAGGGTAATTGAAGGCTTGCAAATGCAAAAGATACAGTCTTTACATTTTGAACAATTTCTTTACATCAATTTTCTTCTACTATTTTATGGCCAGGATCTCTTATCTAAACCAAAGCTAAGAGCATATTAAGCTGGGATTATTCATGGGTATTTTGAATCCCATTTGGCATTCAGAATTCTGATTACTTCTATTCTATCTGGCGTGCTCTTTCTTTAAAAAAAAAAAAAAAGGTAAAATAAATGTAGCAAGAAGCGCTCTTGTAAAGAAAAAAAAGATAGTGGATGTCTAATGATAATAATTGTGGCCGTTAAGATGTCCATTGTGCTATATCAGTTGGAACTCCCTTGAATTTTGATCCCTAGAAAATTAAAGTACAAGGAGGCAAGGAAGGTAGGCTATTATTCCTCTGTGCACCAGAACATCCTTTTTCCAAAAGTGGGTAGAAGGAATGAGGAGCCAGCTGTGATGTCACAGGGGAGTAGAGAAGGCAGAATGGCTGTGGAAATAGCCCTGATAAGATCCACAAGATGAAGGATTTCAATGGTTTAAAAAAAAAAAAAAATGCATGTGTTAAGTCTACCCCAGCCCACAAAATCAGAGCAGTGGTTTATTTGGGTTTTGTTTTTTTAATCTATGGGACTTTACTAAATACACTAAAAACTTCTCTCTGGGATCTTATATTCTGATAAAGCGCTTATGTGTTGGGGTAGGCCCATAAGAGAGGCATTTTGCATTTTGGAATGGACATTAAGAGAATTTTGGTGGGGTAGGAGTATATTCTTGTGTTCTAACCTTTGTGAAGGATTGGTTATCTTCACCTTTACCTCTCTTACTCCACCACACCTCAGGGGTACCTGTTATACCTGGAGACCAGATGGAGTAATGCCATCAGGTCACCTGCCGTGTTTAGTCATCTTACTCAGAGGAAATAAGCTAATATCAAAGCAGCTCAGTGAATCCAGAAGTGGCACACTTGATTTGACTTTTTGAATCAGGATTGTCATATAGTCATAACAATAAAATATCATTACAACATTTCTATAATATTAGGTCCAGTCAACTATTTATTAATGTAACCTGGGATCCATCATGGTCCTCTCTGTGGTTTCTCAGCCATTCGAAGCTGTGTCTAAAGGGTTTAGATAAGTCATTCTTAGCCAATATTGATCTTCTTCTCCCCAAGTGAGTTTTATCAATGCATGGGACATTTTTGTTTTTCAAATATTAGGGGGTACAATTATTATCTAAGGGATAATGCCAGAAATGCTGGTCAACAACTCACAATGCATAGGATAGTCACTCACAACAAAGAGGTATCTAATCAAAAAGGTCAGTAGTGTCCACGTAGAAAAAGCTCATCTATAGCCCTTCTACTCAGATTGTGTTCTGTGGACCAGAAGCATCACCATCATCTGAAAGTTAAATAGTTCAGTGTCCCATCTTGCTCCCAAGACTGGATCAAAATCTTTATTTAGATAAGACTCCAAAGGATTCATATGCTCATAGTTTGAGAAGCATTAGGCCAGACTGATAGTTTTCCAAACATAGTAGGTCACAGAATCACCTGGGAAGCTCTACAGTAACCTCCCAATGACCCAAAAAAAAAAAAAAAAAAAAAAAGTCGAAATCATTCACCCTTTGCTACACCCTTGGAAATCCTGTTTTACTGGTCTGAGATGGTACCCACGGAAGCAATAGTATTTGAAAGCTTCTTAGGTAATTTAATGTGCCACCAAGATTGAGACTCACTGGTCTGGTCTAACTTAGAGTGGAGAAGATATACTTAGAATGAACACATGTCTTGGCATGCCTAGGATGATTCCGTTATTCAGTTATGTCTTTTGTCCTATAATATCATAACGTGACTTTTCATTGTCAAATGTGTCCTGATCTTGGAGTAAGCAACAATTAATTTAAATTCAAAGAAACCATTAAGATTGTGAAAAGGTCAGCCACAGAGTGGAAAAATATTTTTAATGTATATATCCAAATGTATAATATGTGAATGCTAAGTACATAAAGAACATCCAACAAATCAATAACGAAAAAAGACAACTCACTTGGAGCAAAAGACTTGAACAAGTGCTTTATAAAAGAAGCTGTGAAAATAGGTAATCAAAGTATTCTCATGGAAATACAAATTTGAACAAAGCAAGTTCAAATACAAGCTTTGATATCAATACAAGCCAGTGACCTCAGACTGATGATACCAGATATTGTTAGGATGTGGAACAGGTAGAACCCTCTTGCCTTGCTAATGGAAGAGTAAACTGCTATTACCACTTTGTTGCAGTTGCTTACCAAAGTTCAATACATGCATATGTAGACCTATAACAGATATGCCTCCACCTACATATATAATAAAGAAATGAATACAAATGCTCACCAAAATACATATGCTGTATTAAATTTCTCATAGTAGCAGTGTTGGTAGTAGTCCAAGATTGGAAGCTATCCAAAATTCCAGGAGTTGAATAGAGTAAGTAAATCATCATGCATTCACAAAATGAAATATTATAGAGAAACTAAAAAGAATGGTCTCCAACTAAACACAGTGATGTGGATGAGTCTGTGTTAGGTGGTAGGTGCCAGACCAGGTTATAACAATAGACTGTTAGCCTCTGGGGGAAAAAAGATCATACCTTTCTAGTTCTGTGCTGTTATCTCAATGTCAAGCACTGGTACACCTACATAACAGGCCTCCAAATAACTCCAGAGAACTTTTAGGAAGAGCAAGGGTGGAGAAAGTATTCTAGATGAAACAAGCACCATGAAGGTGAGGAGCTATTTCTCATCATCAGAGTGAAATGACTGTCTTCTCACCACCAGGCATAGTAACCTCAACAACTCTAAAAATACGAATGGCAACTTTAATAATAGCAATAATAATAATAATAGTAATAGTAATAACAAATATTTCTATCATAAATGACTAGATTTTTGCTTACCCCTTTTTTTCTACCTCAACATTTCATGCTCAGTGCTTAGCACATCCTAGACCTGGTCAGTCAATATTTGTCGAATAAATTAATAATTGAACAAGTGAAAGAAAATAATCTCTCAGGAAAAGAAGGATAGATTAACACTTATTGAATACCAAAGATGCTCCATCCTCGTGCCAGGCATCGCATGTTCCTATTCTGTTTAAGAGTCATGGAGCATTGTCAACGGTGAGCATGATTATCTTCATCTCAAAGTTTAAATAAAATATGAGACCCAGAGAGTGTGAGGAAGGTCCCAAGGTCACAGGGCTATTTGTTAGAGTCTAGATCTAAACCCTGATTTGTGGCGGTTCAGTGCCCCTGCTCTGGGCATGGCACTCCACACAGCAGCAGGACGGTGAGGAGCCTGGGATGTAATCCATCCAGGCCCAGCTGGCCTCTGCTCTCCCCTGAGGCAGAGTGACTTCCCCACAAATCTCCCACCACCAAGTCTTGCCTCTCTCTCATTCCTCCTACTTTTAATTCAGCATCCAATTATCTTATTAACAACATGCTGATTAAGATATGATTGAGAGGCCACCATAGAATCAGAGATGTTTCCATGGAAACTCAACAGAACCCCTTCTCCCCAACCCTGCAATTTTATTTGAGTCTCCTGAGGAAGGAAAAAAAAACAAAACACACACAAAAAAAAAAACACAGAATTTTGAGAATTGCCAGTTCCTGTTGAAACATAAGCTCAGAAGTTGCCAGAGAAAAGTGAGTCGAAAACCCCATGGCACATGCTGGATCTTCCCACCGTCCTCATTTTCTCCTTCATTGCTCTCCTCTCTGTCTTCATTTTTTCCTACTCTTTGGGCCCTCCCCTCTCTCATAAGTGTTTCTCCCCTGACCAGGAATCCACAGCACATTATAGAAACTGCAGCCCTCAGAGGTCACTTCCAAATGGCTGGGAGAGCTGTGGGTTCCAGAGTTATTATGGGAATTTTTACCTGTTCACTGGTTCTAGACTTAAAATTTTTTGTTTTTGATGGTTTGTTTACTTAAAATTGTAAATCTAATTCATTATCTGGTTTTCTTTTGACTATAGATTCTTCTTTGCTTAGCTCCTCTATTAGACTAGATTCACCAGAGGAATAAAACCAGTGAAATAAGTGGGTAGGTAGGTAGTTAAAGGATACAGATATAAATAACATGATGTATATGCATCTGTCTGTCCATCACAACTTTCATTTTAGCAATTGAACCATTGTTTCCTTTCATAATGTTATCACCCGTCTTCTGAGAGTATGTTCAGTGGAGCTAACCACATTTTCTATTCTCTCTTTCTCTACATTACAGTATCCAGAGTCACCTCAACCCCAGTTCAAGACTCTCACTGAGACAGACCTACAGACTACTTCCATTTCCTTTTGACCTGACTCATCGAACGTCCCAAGGTAGGGATAGTTCTCTTCCATCCGTATCAGTTATAAAAGTAATTCCTAAAGGTTGTTCAAACCTTGATATGTTCCATGCTAAGTCGGTAGGGACACGATAGGTAAATAGTTGTTAAACAGATGGGTAAATGTGTAAGAGTCTGCAAGATTGCTCCATTTCCAGATTGTTGAGAAGCAGCAAGTATCATACCCTTCTCTTGGATCTTTATGATCTTTTTTATTTTCTGTAATTCATAGTAACAGGGTAAGGGCTCTGAAAGGCATTTGTGCATTTCTTCAGAGAGTATCTACTGTGGGCCATACCATATGTAGGGGCACTGTTCTTAGAACAGAACAGAGAGTTACATATGAAACATTCCCTGCACTCATGGAGCTTACGTTTTAATTGGGGGAAAACAGAAAATGAACAAATAAGTGCGTCAAGATAAATAAAACAGGCAAGGAGCCACATTACTGAAGAATATACTATTCCATAAAGGATAGTCAGAGAAAACATCTCTGAAAAACACATACTTGAACAAAGGCCAAAATGAAGTAGGAAGTAAGACATGGATGTATCATAAAGGAGGGGCACAGCAGTCCTGACGTGGAAATACAGTTTTTAGGTGTACAAATGAATGAAGGCCTGTGTGGCTAGTGGGAGGTGGGAAATGATATGGGAGAGGGAGAGACATAGCTAAAGGCCGGGTTATCTACTCTTTTAGAGGCTAGTGTAAGAATTGTTGGACTTCGGGGCACCTGGGTGGCTCAGTGGGTTAAGCCTCTGCCTTCAGCTTAGGTTGTGGTCTCAGGATCTTCGGATCGAGCCCCGCATCGGGCTCTCTCAGTGGGGAGTCTGCTTCCCTCTCTCTCTTTCTCTCTCTGCCTGCCTCTCTGCCTACTTGTGATCTCTGTCAAATAAATAAATAAATAAAATCTTAAAGAGAAAAAAAAAATTGTTGGACTTCATTGTGTGAGAAACAGGTAGCAGTTTGTGGGTTTTGAGAGGAAAACTGACATAATCTGGCTGTCATTTCAGAGGGACCAGTCAGTGTGGTTTGCGCATGACTGGCAGGCAGAAGATGGGTTCCAAAGTTACCATATTCAACCCAATGTTACAAGAGACAGGGTTTGGGCTAAATGTGTAATAGCAAAGGTGAGAAGTGAGTAGATTTTTCTAAATACCTCATTGCCCAGTAAGAAATGTGTTTAACCCCATACAGTTGAATCTTTCAAATTTACTTGACCATTGGCCTTCTCTCTAATTGGTTCTCCCCTCAAGTATTTTTTTTTTGTTTTGTTTTGTTTTGTTTTAGTAAACCATTCAAATATAAATTTTTAAATCAGCACGTTAGCCTCTGATTGGTAAATACTATACAGTTTATAATTGTGTCTGATCTATTTGTGTTTCAGATTATCCTTTTGTGTTTTCTGTGTGTATGCAAGTAACCCCAGAAGTGCTGACATGTAAATCCACTCCTGATAGGTTAAGTGTATTATTTAGCTCCTTTCCATGTATGAAAATCTGTGAGTGTGTGCTCCTCTTAATATGGATTTAAGGCCTCTGGGTGAACGGCTACACTATTACCTCTCTCCAGTGCAAACCTCTCTGTTCAGCCTTCAGATTCCTGTTCATCTTTCATTATCACTTCCTCTGTGAAATTTTCTGAACACATATGAGGATGCACGTGCCCCTTCCTGGGTGACTTTGGAGAGGTCTAAGCGTGTCTCTATTCTAGCATTGCTACCTTCCATCGGTATGCTCTGAGTATGTGGATAAATCCTCCCACCCAGGTTTCTTGAGGCAGGGATTGTGTGTGGCCTTTATTGCATCTGTAGAACCTCTCATCATACATGACACAGTTAGGAACAAATGCCTGATGAGTGACTGAAAAGGTTCTACAATTTATTTGTTTAAGAAAGATTGATCTAGGAGCTCCTGGGTGGCTCAGTTGGTTAAGCATCTGACTCTTGGTTTCAGCTCAGGCCATGATCATATGGGTTGTGAGACTGAGCCCCATGAAGGGATTGGCACTTAGTGGGGTGTCTACTTGAAATTCTCTCTCTCCCTCTTCCTCTGCTCATGTGCACCTCCCCCCCCCAAATGAATCTTTAAAGGAAAAGACAGATTGATTGATTGATTGATTTAGGAAATAATTCTTTAGTGCTTATTAAACTCTTAGGATCTAATACTAGATATATTCAGAAATATATATATATTCATCAATCAAAAGAGATGATCAAGTCAATAGATTTTATAAGCCATGATGCATACTATGTAAAATATAAATTGTTGATTCAACAAAGAAGGGGTGTCAACAAAAATAATTCATTCAGTGGAAATTCTAGCAGTAGGAAAAATCTAGAAGGCAGGAATGCCACATATTTTCAGAAGACAAGTAGTCCAGAATGACTGGACATGCTACAGGGTCGGGGGTGGTAATTAAAAAAAAGCAAAGGGGTAGAGAATCTGGACTCTTTCCAGTGAGTACAATGGGTGCAGATAAATGTGGCTTAAAAAAAAAAAAAGTTATTGTCAAATGGTAGAATTCAGTTTATTTGGGTTTTCTGCTTAGTTTTTCCTACAGTTGCCATTGAGTATAAAGTCAACATTTTCTTCATACAGCACATGGAAAAGTATCAGAAGATAAATATATCAGGGAAAAAAGAAGCAGGGTATTCATCAGAGAACACTGAGACCCATGTGATTAGGGAACATGAGATCTGTCTCATGAAGATAATACCAACACAGGGGCTGATGAATTTGTATAATGATGTCATTTAGCTGGGAGATGGGATTAGACTGAATTAATCCTGGGAAATGTTATTTATGTTCCCAAATTTCTCTCAGTTGGTTTACCTGAAGTTCTTATGTTACTGTGAGGGGAAAAAAAATGATATCAGATACAAATGGCAAAAAGGGGCAGATACAATTTGTATGACGATAAATCATAACTAATCTTTATCATAATTATCATCAGCATTCCTTTGCTCTGACAATTAAACATATCTCACATTTCTTTTTTCTCTTTAGACCTAAAATTCAATATAACAATAGCACTGAGCCTATGCATTTAGGGAATACATTAAATATAATAAAAATGATTTATATGCAAGTTAATATCTTGGAGTATTAGCTAAGCTTCTTCTGCCTTACAAGAAATGCCTTTTGAATGGTATATTCAGGTTATATTTTTCTCTTTTTTTAAGCACTCTTATAAAGAAAATCTCTGCTTTATGTGGCCAATAAGTTTTGAGGACACAGTGTGTTCTATTGTTAATGTCTACCTGAAACATTCATTAAATAATTGAGCATCGGAAAAAAGGTTTATCTCCATATGAACTAATATGTTTTCTGTATCTATAGGCTATGCGTTCATCAAAACATCGACTGCTCCTTTGGCCTTGATATCTAGGAAGCCCCAAACTAGATTTACGGCTAAAGTCACAATATTAATTTTTTAAGGATATTTTTCCTTCCATTTCAATGCTATTTTTCGTTATGCCTGCTATTTTATCATATGCCACTTCAAATCAGCCTTGGAAATGGATGGAATATAAATGAATATATTAGCAAGCAGCAGCCTAAATAAATGGGAGACGAGAGAGAGTAATATGGAAATTGTAAGATCCAAAAGGATAATTCTTCCTGGGTAAATTACAATCAGCAAATAGAAGCAGGGCTCCAGAAGTAATGCATTGTTCTAAAACAATGATTTGAAAACAAAAACAGGGATATCTGATCATTATTAAGAGGTGAGGGGGATGGGGATGCATTAAAAATTTATATGAAGAAATAGTAGAAATCACTAAGATACCATAATTTACTAATATAACTGGCTATGTATGAAAAAAGTCAGTAATGCTGGATTTCAACCAAGTGGGAAAACAGTCACTGCTTTACTTGGTTAGTTGAAATGAAAATTGGCACAACAATTTGCAAGGTCATTTAGCAATATCTGTCAACATTTCAAATACATGTATGTATATATATTTTTGAAGACAGAATACATTTTTGACCCAGCCCTCTTTCATAGAAATCTGTATGCTACATTCACTTGCTCAAGTGCACAAATGGTATCACACAAGGATGTATATTGAAGTATTTGTTGTAATAAGAAAGTTCTAGGAAGAAAATTTGAAAGGATTCTCAGTAGTGGACCAAATAAATAATGCAATATCTATAATGGAATTGTATGCAGTCAGTAAAAAGATTGGGACAAACTTTTGTTTATCAATATGGGAGTTTGCTTAAAGTATATAATTTTTAAATATTGTACAATATATGTTTACTTTCTGATATTTTGCTTATAACAAGCCATTATGTCTAGTAATATATAAACTATGATAGACAGAGAGATGGGCATATATATGTAAGATATTCTTAACAGTGTTGCTTCTAGAAACTGGAACTGGTATAAGGCATTGATACAGTGACTTTTATTACTTAACTGATTTTCATTCTAATGCAGTTCATTTTTTCATGAATATCTATAATGATTACAGTAATCACAAAAAGAACCCAACAACCTAGTTATAGAAAAGAGCTTATAAAAAGTAAATGTCATCTAAAACACCAAGAGAACTACTTGTCATTTCTTCAACAAAGTCCCAGGTAGAAAGGGCTGATTAATTATGAGATTCCCCACCATGTAGTTTTATATGTGCTAATAATGTTGCAAAATGTAGGAGAAAGTGTTTGCACTGGGTTCACATACAAGTTACAATAGCATAAGGAGAAAAAGTTTAAAAAAGAAAACGGCACGTGTTGTGATGTGCACTGGGTGTTATACATAACTAATGAATCATCGAACACTACGTCAAAAGCTAATGATGTACTATGCAGTGGCTAACTGAACATAATAAAAAAAAACTATATTTCTGTTATTCAGAGAGGACACAGCCTTGTCAACAAAAAAAACAGATGCTTGCAATGGTGCTGGGAATGCCTAAGACTAGGGGTTTTATCTGAAGGAAACCCTACAGCACAAACCTGGGATAAAGTTCACTGTATTCCCTGGTTATTCTCTTTGTCTTTTGCATTCTCTCCCTCCCTCTTTCTCTCTCCCCCTCTCTCCCTACCTCTACCTCCTCCTTTCTTCCTTTCTCCCCTACTCCTGTACCCCAATTTATATTTCAAAACTCTGGAAGTTTTATGACTTCACAGAGGTTAAAATAGTTAGCATCTTCTTTATAGATGAGAAAGATAAGATCTATAGAAAAACGAAAAAAAAACAACTTAGCCAGTACAAATAATTGATAGGTTATAATCATCTACTGACTACTGATGGCTTATATTTGTATTAAGATAGGAATTTTTTTCTTATTTTTTTTCATTGATTGAAACATGTGACAATTTTCCAGTATCTGGGAATTGAAAAAGTACATTCCTGATCTTCATGCTTTCTCAATCTCAACAAAGATGAAGGGGTATAATTTCCTATAAAACAGTGATTCAGGGCATCTGGGTGGCTCAGTGGGTTAAAGCCTCTGCCTTTTATTTTATAAAAATAAAATCTTAAAAAAAAAAAACAACCAGTGATTCAAAGAAAGATGACTGCCCCAGTTTAATTAACATTAGTCCACAGACCAAGGGCTTTGGAAACAGACAAACATGACATTCAAACCCAGTTCCTTCACCTGTTTACCCTCTAGAGACTGAGTTTCCCTGGCATTAAACTGAGGATAGTAACATCTAACATGTGGAGTTGATTAATGAAAGAAATATTATATTAAAAGCCTGGCTCTATTTATGCACATATCCTGGGATTCTTTTTTTTTTTTTTTTAAGATTTTATTTATTTATTTGACAGACAAAGATCACAAGTAGGCAGAGAGGCAGGCAGAGAGAGGGGGAAGCAGGCTCCCCTCTGAGCAGAGAGCCCAATATGGGGCTAGATCCCAGGACCCTGAGATCATGACCTGAGCTGAAGGCAGAGGCTTAACCCCCTGAGATTCTTAACTTAGAAACCAAAAGCCCCTCCCAGTAAGTCCTTAGGTGAAGTTTAGGGATATGTAAATGCTTTGAGGTATGTTTTTCTGCATGTGATTATTCTTTTCCTTGGTAAAAAGCCCCTAACTCTTACTGGATTCTAAAAGCTGTCTGCATTCCCTATGATATTAAGAAAACTGACTTAAAGAGAACTGTAATTGCTGGTGTTAATAATAATAATTATACCCATGATAACATTACTAATATTTCACTACAAACAAATTATACTATTATGATTATTAACATTCAATTCCTTGATTGTGAGCCAAAATTGGTAGATGAATCATATTTAAATCATTGGGTGCTTTGCTTTTACCAGGTAGACTCTTCCATTTTCTTATTATGTGAGCCCTTAAGATCTTATTTCACTCTGTTCCACAAAAAAGGACCGCATTTCCCCCAGAAAGGCAGGCTAATGAGCTCTGCTTAATTTATAGCTGAGTCCATTTACGTGGTCTCTTGGTTAGCAGGGATGTCTGTTTAATTCAATAGAATTCTGCACGGGCCTGGCGCACGTAGAAGGCATTACGACCTGCATCCACTCCATATGCATTTATTACCCTAATGCCTCCGACATACACAAACAAACCATGTTTTACAAACTGCTTAAAGATTTGATTAAGTCACATCATACATTTTGTTGTAACGAGAAGGGTGATTTAAAATCATTAGGCCTAAAATGTAGGCCTCGGTGTGCTCTGAAGTCAAGGCAAACAATTTGTCATCCGGTTGATCTTTTGCTTCGAAAGCTAGTTAACTGATCAATCTCGTGTCAAAGGAGCAGAGACAAATGGGAGAGATTTTACTACATGGAAAACTGTACATGAAGATAAACCCAACATTCTGGTTCATTTCATCTGCAGTTATCTTGCAGTAATTGCTCTGGAGCACTCAAGGTGCTCTGTGCACAAAGGAAGTGCTGGAAGCTTTAAATCATCTGCCTAGACTAGTAGCTTCTTGCATTGAATCTTGCGTTGCTCCATTTTTTGGGGAGGGAGGGCAATCATCTCTCACTTTAAATGCACACTTGGCAATGAACAGAGGTTGGGATTCTTGACTAGTTGTTTACTGCATAATCAATTCACACATTTCTGAAATTTCCTGACATGTTTGCAAAGCAAATCTATTCCGTGGCAAATTTATTTGATTTCTTTTGCTATGAACATAATGACGAAACCGGATCTAGAATAAAAGCTTCTTTATAAATAGGTCTGGTTATTCCAGATGTTCTAGTTGCATAAAGACAAACAAACAAAAACAAAACAAAACCATTAGTCCCAAACTCAGTAACTGGTTTAAAACAATAGCCATGGTTTGTATTTTATAAATTTGTGGGTCAGGAGTTGAAATGCGGGTGCCATTTTTTAAAAGCCACTTATTGGTAATCAGCTACCAGACCCCAGGGTCCATTATACCTTCACCCAGGTTTTTGGTGCTTTGGGGCCAGGAAGGGAAGTGACAGAAAGCTGGGCTTACCTGGGACTGTCAATCAAAGCACCTACCCCTGGCCTCCCTAGCAGGCGGTATTAGGCAGTGCACCCTCATCCTTGGCCATTCAGGTCTCTGAGACTTCCAAGGCCCCTGTTATAAGCTGCAAAAGTTCTACAACCTAGTGTCAGAGTCCCAGAACATCACCTGCTCTTGGTCAAACAAACAGTTAAGGTCACCTCAGAGTGATGGAAACTAGACATACCTTATGAAGAGAAGAGGAACATGGGTCTATGTCTGGAATTAATCTGCCATCCTAACACAATCTAATTCTTCAGAAGCTCCATTAACAAATCATTTTACTGTCATCACCTCAAGCTTCTATGCCTTGTGCTAGAATTTTCAGCAAGACTCTGGTGGGGAGAGAGGAGATGATTCGTTAACTAGCTATTATCCAGATAGTCTACAATGGTACTTGCATTCCCTTAATTGTTAGCCATCTTGCTGCTCCAGGGAAATCAACAAGTCAATGTCTTGTGTAAAAAAAGATTTAAAATTTGGCAGAGGAATTTTGTCATAGTCTTTGTTGTCTGGTTTGTTGTTGTTTTTCCCTTTGATATTCCCACCTCCATTTTCAGACTGACAGATTGCTTTGCACAATGATAATTTTTCCCCCCATGGTTCTGTAAAAAGAAAATTGTTTTGGTGATTTTTGCTTATTTTCAATCTTTTTTTCTTTTTTTTCAACTGTTAGTCTCACTTTGATTTTAGATTTCAAGCCATCTGCCTGTCCATCCTGGGAGACTATTAGAAAGCACTGGACAGAGAACAAGTACTCCACAAATAAACTCATAATCCAACACCAATTTATTAAACAATTGGTAGGCACTCTATGCAAATAAGAAAAGCAATTGAGAACAAATGAAACACAATCTGATGAGTCTTTTTTTGTTTGTTTTAGTTTACTGATAACTATAAAATATATGTAATATATATAAGTATATTGCAAAGCAAAAAAACACTATTTTTTTATTTTAGAGGAATCTGAATGAGTTAAGTTGGAATTGCATTTCTACTTATTTTTATTTTTGTTTTCAGGGGAATTTGAATGATTTAAGTTGGAATTGCATCTCTATATTGGGCTAGCAGAGCAACTTTGGACAGTTCTTAGAGTTTCTATTTTCCTGTCTCCAAAATTAGGGTTATGTTGAAGAGGAAGAAATTATTCTTCCCTTCAAGGTACTTCTATTTGATTGACTCATGTCAATCAAGTTGACATGAGTAAGATTAACAGGAGAAAATAAAATTTAATAGCCTACATACAAGAAATCCACACAGACGTGGAAATTCCAAAGACAGTCAGGCAATGTAATGCTTATATGAGCTAAGACGTAGAGTAGGCATTTGAGGATACAAAGGGGAGAAAGACCATTAGCAGCCAGGTGAAAGATGTTTGGAAAACAAATGGATATGGGGGCTCAGATAACTTTAATAGGTAAAGAGGAGTCTCTGTTAATACCTCTCTTCCTGGTAAAGCAGGCAGTTGGAAGGGAAGTCAGGAGTTTTTTCTGAATCTGATAGGTTTGGATGGCTTTTCACTCAAAATAATGTTGATGCCAATGTGGCCCATCTTGGGACCTCCTGCCTTTGCATACAGTAACAGCTGGCAGAATTATTGTCAGTCATTAATGACAAAAGTGATGTGAAACTTTGCTTCTTGATTAAGGTCTCATGTGATTAAGAATCGCCTAGAATCTTGTACAAAGGTGGAGGGTCTGTGATTTTTGCATTTCTAATAACCTCCCAGATGAGATAGGTGCCAGAGGCCCATGGACCACAGCTTGAATAACAAGGCTGCAGCGTGTCTAATAACAATACACACTCAGAAATGTAGGTTCCTGGTCTCCACTGCTTCCAGCTTCCCTTTAGAAATTTCCAGAAGACCGAAATGAACTTTTGTTTTTGTTCAGAATCTGCAGTTTCATGGTTTCTCAGTTGTGCTTCTCATTTAAAATATTATGACTCCTGCACTTTGTTTAATTCTGCTTGACAATCAGTGATTTGTGATTCTCCTCTTTCCTGAGTATATTTATAAGAAGATGACCTTAGGATTGGAAACTGCTACCCAGACACAAGGGGTAGACTTTCTATGGGAGACCTATGAATGGACATTTTATTATCCTCTTTTTTTTCTATTTTTCCCTTTACATATTTTCTTTTTCTTTTTCTTTCTCTTTTCTTTTCTTTTCTTTTCCTTTCCTTTCCTTTCCTTTCCTTTCCTTTCCTTTCCTTTCCTTTCTTTTCTTTTCTTTTCTTTGTCTTTATATGCCAATAGAGTCAGCATCCCCATTTGCCATTATAATGTTTCTTAGGAAGCTTCATCTCAGATTTCCTATGGTTTTTATGCTCATTAGTCTTCTAGCTGAATCAGAGATTTCCTGCTATAACACCACAAGGTTTCTCAATAAACCCTCCTGGCTCCTTGTTGAGGCTTTTGAACGACTTTATTATAACAAAGTTGACTTGGAGCCAGAGGAGGCAGAACTCCAGTGCTGGGCTTTCTTTCCAGTTTTATGGGTTTTTCTCTGAAGTCTAATGCCAGTTTAATGAAGTTTTATAGCTATTAATACTCTACCACTCTAGCTGCTCTGAGAAATATATAACTAAACAATAACTGGAAATAGGTAAATTCATGATTAAGTTGCACTAAAAGCTAATGCCTCTCAGTCATAGTTCATAATTTCCAAATGCACATCATTTAGAATGGTAACTTCAGCCTTGTAACTCTTTCAAGGAGAAAGGCTATGAACTTAAATCACTACATTAAGCTGACAGTGAGACTCATATTTTCTGAGCTAAAGATATATTTTTATGGTCACACAGTGGACTCTGTTTATCACTCATCATAAACCATAGAAAACCATTTTTGTTTTAAATTAGGTGCTCAGGCTTTTGTCCTGTAATCTGTTTCTTTATTTCCCCTTTTCACTTTTGTTGGTCCATTTTCAACAGCTCCCAATTGTCTTCCATTTCCTGAAAATGGCTCATATTTTATAACTCAGCTTTTTTAAAGGTATTTCATCCTAGTTGAGGTCACCTTAATTTACACCTTAAATTATGGCTCTAAAGCCAACTTCAATGCTGCTGATATTGAGTAATCCTGCCAAAGAGTCCAATTTTAAAGTAAGGAACTGTCTTATCCTAAAATGCCAGGCATAAGAAACCCACGAATTTTGCATATCTCTTTAGTACTTTTACTTATCGGATTACATTCCTCCCCTTCCTTTGAGCCATTTAGTCAATTATGCTTTATTTTACTGCCTAGTCTGGTTCTAGAGGCTGTCCCTTCTTAAAGACCATGAGTAAGTCACTTTTTTTCCCCAGACTAGGCAACAACCCCAAATCATTTGGAAGTCAAATGACTGTGGGATTTGGGTTTAATGATTTTAAAGCTCTCTGTCTTCCTCCACTCCCTTTTCCCCACAGATAGATCTCCTCCTGCTCATGGAGGCCCATATTTTTGTTGCCTGATTTTACATACTTGAATCAAGGATGGACACTGGGCAGCTCCCACTGCCCCATTCCTGGATAGGGGTAGGGAAATTGTTGCGCACCGACCTCTCCTGGATGAAACATCATGTACCTTTAATTCATACATAATTATTAAAATGCAGTGGGCAATCTATAAAAAGCAAAAAGGAAAACAAAAAAAGAGCAAATAAACATACTTAAAATGATTTTTTGTTTCTTCATAACTCCTAGAGCAATTAAAAGAAGACTCTGGCTCAGGATCTTCCTGCATAAATGAATAAGGAAAGTGGGCCTGTTCTCCATCATCACAAGAGATAGGAATCTGCATATTTTGCTGCTGAATGCTCTTGAAAGGTGGGTTTGACCCTTTTCCCCTTTATTTCCTCACTCACCTCTATCCCCTTTTCTAGTACTCTTATCTGTGTACACACTTGTCTTATCTTTCTACACCTGAACTGTTTAATATGGTAACAATCTGCTACACATGGCAATTGAGCATTACCGGAACTGTAGCTACCACAAAATGAGACGTGGATACTGAATATCAAAGGTTTGGTACAAAAAACCAACACATATGCAACAAATCTTAATGACTCATATTAATTACATGTTGAAATGATACTGTATTTGATATATTGGGTTAAAATATGTTTTAGAACTAATACCATCTGTTTTTTTTTAATTTTTCTAAATTTATAAATTATATATGAGGCTCTCTTTTCAAGCTTGCATTTTATTTTTCTTTGACCTATTCTACACTGTAGACCCTCAAAAGCAGGAATTGAGTCCTATTTCTTTCCACATATCCAGAGTAGGCCAGAAGACTCTTAGGATTATAAAATGAATCCTTGGATATATTGATTAATTGTTATTACTTATTTTAAGTTATACTTCATTCCTCAGTATAGCTATATACTTCAGATTCCATACATGTATGAAACTCATTTTCTGTGCTCTAGCTAAGAGTTTCCCAACTTCTGAATTCTAATATTCCTGAATGGATTGCAAATAGCCAAAAGATTGATTCTGTTATCCCTAGATCCTGCCAAATGGGACGCGAGGCTGTCTGGGCTCCCATATCCATTGTTTTCCACAGCAAGCAACCTCATCTGTTTAATCCAGAGTACTGTGCAAAAATGATCACAGTCTCTATTTATCATTATATAAAAGTGACTAGCACATATTTTCTGTATTTTATATGATAGAACCAAACTTTTATCTTTTAGAAGAAAGAACTCAAAAATTAATTTACCCATGAAGTAGGTACTCAAATCTTTCTTTTTCTTTTTCTTTTATTGTTTTGTTTTGTTTTGTTTAGAGCATTGTTTGTTTGTTTAGAGCATTAATATTGTGGTGTATCAGTTGAGGGTTTATCTTACTTTAGAATGTGTGCTATTCTTTCAGATGAGGAAAGACTATGTGGTAGATACCATAACCATGGGGTTGTCTCCAGTGTTAGATGTGATACTATGATTCATAACAGGAAATACATAGTCATTGTCTGCTGTTCTAGCTCCATGTTCCTAAAACTCTTGGAGTTTCCTAAGTGATGAGAACAAGAAAGGTACATTTCGTTATGTTCATGGAGTGATTATGGAGCCGGTTATGCCCCAATAATGGGTCCGTGCTTAAAGGAGCGAGACTGATATAAAATGAAGGTCAAGCAAAGCTTTATTTCGTGCCAAGCATCAAGAATCTAACCAAATGTTTGGGGACGCACCTCTTACAAGAGAGGGTGACCCTTCTCTGTTTCACAGACTAGCTTTAAGGGCAAAGGCTATGTGGTTAGGCCTGGACACCGCACAGGTGGCCAATGAGATTGTAACACACACAGGAAACTCCACAGTGATGCTAGGTGACCAAATGAATTACAATTTACCCCAGTAGACATTTGACCCAGCCTATCACCTTGGTTGGGATTGGTGCCCTAACACTCCCAAAGGGCGGGGCCCATACTCCTTGGTAACCAGGGAGACAGTATGCATCCCCCCCACTGATCAGATGTCTCCACCTGGCCTGCCCCACCCTTGTATCTGGGCTTTGTTACCTGGAGCTGGTTTCCAGGACTTGTTCTTAAGTGAATTCCCTGGGGGAAGGAGAGGAGGAACAGTTTAACTTTAATGAAAGCCTCTTGCTAAATAGGTCCTTACATTCCCCCCTTTTCTTTGGAGACTAGTCAAATATTTGACTTTTTAGCCAGTTCTATACCCTCTTTTTAATGACTGCTAGACTGTTTTAATGACTCTAGTGTGATTTACCCAGAACAGTGTTTTTCTCCTAAGGTTATGCAGAGCCCACCCCTGTTCCTTTTATTAGAAATGGTAAATTAAGCCCCCCCTTTTTTATTTTGCAACTGCTTATACCTCCTGCCTATATCTTAACAACAGGGGCAACAATGAATTTAACGAACTCATTCGTTTTTTTTGAGTCTTAGTTTTAGTCCACGATCGGCAGGGTCCATCGGCTGCGGCATCCACCTCTGGGGGGGCATTCTCATCCTCGGCTTGTTTGACGTGACCCGCATAAATCCAGGTCCTGAGGCCGTCTACTTTTATTGCTGTGGGGGTGGTCAGGATGACAGTAAAGGTCCTTTCCAGCGAGGTGACAAGACTCCAACTTGGCGGCAGCGCATCCAAACTAAGTCCCTGGATGGGCGAGGATGTGGTTCCACCTCTGTCTCCATCCCAGTGTGGGCAGTCTGGATCCACTGCAGGCATTACAGTGACTGGAGTACAGAGTGGTCAGTCATTTCTGCTATAGCAACCTATTGTAATCGAGGGCTGGCAGGGGGGGGGGGGGGGTGTCCTCCTGAACCTTATTTTAAATGGGGTCACCTTATTTAAGTAGGGTGTACATCAAGCCCTGAGGAGGTCATAGAGAAGGAGATCTACCCATCCACCACCAGTCTCCAGAATTAACTTTGTCAAGTTCTCTTCAAGAGTCCAATTCATTCTTTCTACTTGCCCCAAGCTCTGGGTCCAGTAGGCACAATGTAGTTTCCAATTAGTGTCTACAGCTTTGGCCAATACCTGTGAGACTGAACTCAAAAATGCAAGGTCATTGTCTGACCCGATCGCAAGAGGTAACCCAAACCTCTATCTCTTTTCCCTCTTCCCATTTTGGTTCTTCTGGCATTTACTGCCTGACATTGAGTACATCTATCAACCATACCTTGAGCCATTTGCCCTAATTTAGAACTGCTTGCCCTAAGCTCTTTAAGCTTGCATGTCCCCAAATGAGTGCCCTGATGTATTTGGCTTGCTAATTTTCTTTCTAGTCTTAGCCCAATCTCCTTCATAGTCTAATTTAGTCCACTTCTGTAAATATACCTGCATCCAGGAGGGCCGTGGCAGCAATTATGTGGAGGCAAGGGGGAACCCAGCTGCTACTAGATCTAGTTTCTTGCTAAGATAGGTTATTGGCCTTTGCCAAGGCCTCAGAGTCCGAGTCAAAACTCCTTCAGTCAGCCCTGCCTTTCCATCTACATACAAGTGGAAGGGCTTGGTAACATTTGGGATGGCCAGTGCTGGGGTACTCAGTAAGGCTCTTTGTAATTCCTGACATGCTCCTGCCTCAGCTGTCCACTCTACCATAGTGAGTCCTCCCTTAGCTAGTTCGTAGAGAGGTCGTGCCATCTCCGCGAACCACGGTATCTACAGGCTGCAGTAGCCCACCGTCCCAAAGAATTCCCTCATGGAGACCAAAGTCTAAATAAGTGGTGTGGCTCTTACAAAGCTGTGTTTTCACTGCTGACACCTGATACCCTTTTCCCTGCAGAGTCTGTAAGAGAGCTCTTGTTCCCCCCAAGCATGACCCATAGTCCTCAGCGGCTATTTCCATCATTCCCACTAACTCAGTCAGATTCTTCCTTTCTAATTCTTCAATTTTCTGAAGTTTCTTCCTTATATCTGGGGCTGACTGACTGGCAAAGGCAAGATCATCTACACGAGTTATCAGGCAACTTCTCTGAAGTTTACCTTAAGCTGTCTAGCTTAGGTAAACAAACATTTAATAACAATCTAATCTAGAATTTGACACCCATAAAGCCATGTTTTTCAAACAATTTTTCTCTCTAAAATAATGTTTCCAGAGAAACCCAAATCAGTACCAATTCATTTGAAAAACAAGTCCAGTTTTAACAAACTTCACCTAATTATTTACATAAGCTCAGCAAGAACAGTAAGTAATCATATAGATTTATGAATCTTCTTTGCTGGAAATTCTTATAAGGAATCTCTAGATTGAAGTTTTAGTAGCCTCCCGGGCCAGAAGCCAAGCCATGTACTTGCCATCAGACATGCCTGCAATACGTGTAGACTTGGGCAAACTCCTCTCCCTGAGGTACCCAAAGTATCCTGAGGCTCCTCCTCCTTCCAGGGAGTGACATTCTTTACTTACCTGGTGAGGCTTCTGGGAACTCTGTAAGCAAGGTATCAGGCCAACAGTTCCAAGGGGCTTTATAGCTCCAGGTTTTATAAAGTCAACCTTAGCTCCTTTAAGCTGGTCATATCTGAGTCTTTTCAAATATGTCATTCCAATCAAAGCCTTGGTAAAATAACCAGTGTTTCCAATGTTGTCCTGTTACAAGGAGAAGAGATTCTTATTGAACTTATGCAAATGACTGATTGCCAAGGAAGAGAGAATACTGAGACCTTTTGGTTTCAGAGGGTTCAGATAGAGAGAAAAGTTGAATGCCTTGATTTGTTTACAAATGAATACCTTTACATCTCTATAAGTTACAGGTAACTTAAGAAAGTTTCCCTAGTCTAGAGGAGCAAACATTACAGAAACAGTAATGTTTAAAACATTAAGAGATACAACATTACAATCTTTTAGTTCATCTAGGCCCATGTTACTAATTCTGGTTGAATCTGAATGCAGCCCTTACTTCTATAAATTCTTACCCATTTCAGTTCCCGGGATCTTAACCTATCAAAGACCTATATTTGTCCTGTAAGTCTCCCATATGAATTTCCTTCAGGGCGGAATTCATCTTACAAGAGAATTAAAACAATTACAAATGACAAAAACTCAGAATAGATATTATTAAATATCAAGTGATGACCCTTATCAAAACATTAAAATTTTAGGAAATGTATAGAACCTCTAGAATAATTACAGCATTTACCCAAATGCAACCCAAGGTTTATCATTGGTTTAGCAGTACTCCCTGAGTAACTTAGCATATCAAGGAAGTCTTATGAGCCAAAGAGATCTCATTTACAACTCTGGGCAGGCAAAGAAAAAAACATTTACATTTCAATTAACTGAAGAAAACTTTGCCCTTTTAAACAGAGAGAAAACCAGCTATTCTATGCCAGTGTCTTTCCTTTTTTTATTTTTAAGCATGCAGTCTTAAGATATGAGTTTTCTGGGTTTCCCTCTCATCATGAATGATGTTGCAGACAAAGGGAGGGGAATCTTTCAGATGCTGTCCTGCTCACATCCCTCGCAGGAACTTAGGAGCATCTTAGCTAAGGTCTGTCCGGATAAACCCCGGACCAGGCTACTCCATGGGGTAGATGACCATTATGCCATATGATGCCCTGCAAGACTCAGGGTGCAGCCCACTCAGACTCCGTAGCTGAAGCAGTAGAGCCATACAGACACATTCACAGGGTCAGGCACTCTTCAGATTCAAACAGGTTGGATACCCCCCCTCTGGGTATCCCTGGCTAATGGGAGGTGACCAGTCTCCTCTCCATTCTTTAGGAATGGATCTAGCTCAGTCAGTGGCCGCTGGCCGTTTTTCTTTCTTATTCAAATAGGATCAGGCATCTGGTATTTTTTTCTTTTTCACATATCTCCTTTTTTTTTTTTACATAGAGAGTTGCTTCCCTTGTTTCCATCAGTTTTAGTTGCACTTAGCAGATTTTGTACTGTTAGAAATACCTTAACCTCTACTGAAGACTAAATATAAACCAATTGTGAACTGTTAAAACAGAATCCGGTTAAGCACAAAAGGTGTTTACCAACAGATTTCAAAAGCACAAACCTAGTTCCAGCAACCTGCATCTAGCATTTTATCCCATTTAGTTAAATGTTACCAAAGACTTTGAAAGCTACCTTAAGAATTACCCATTAAAACTTTGAGACAAACAATTAACCATCAGTTTAGTCATCTCTTTACTAACAGATTTCAACAGATTTTAACAGATTTTAACAAATAACATGAGCTTTTCTGACCTGAAGTTAAAATTCTAAAATTTTACATTTACTACTGTTAACTCAAAAGACATGTTTCTCCTAATTAACCCAACAAACTTAACTTAGTTCAAATACTGATTTACATTCCACCTGGGTCCACTCCGTTTCGAATGTTTACCTGAGACCCAGGTGAAGATCCGGAGTGGTGGGTGTTAGGTCCAGGGGGTGCTCTTCTTGTTTCCCGACAGTGAAGAACAAAACAAATTGCCACCAGAATGCAGAGAAAGGGTTCCCAGTTCTAGGGCTCATCAGCTTCAAGAGAGGAGCAGACACCATGCTTTCCCGCCAGCAAGGGGGAGGGGCTAGGTAGTCTCCGTCAGGCCAGAGAGGGCAAGGAATGTCCCCGAAACAAAGTTGTTTCAGCAGCTGCTTGGGTATATTCCTTAAAGTTTCTGTCTCGAGTTAGACTAACCCCAGTTGGCTCCAGTTATAACCATTAAGAGTCAGAGTTCCCTTACTCTCTGTTTGCCCCATTCCTTCAAACACAACAAACAGCACAGCAAACAACAAAAAGACAACACAAAGACAACCACAGGCCCAGCAGTTCTTACCCAGAGCCTGACACTGGTGGGGACTTTTTGATCTTCTGGCTGTCCAGGAGGACTCGAAACCCCAGTGATCACCTAGGGGGACTCGAACCCCCTGGCGATCTACCAGTGGAGGGAAGGGGCATCCCCACTTCCTCTCCAGCCCTGGGGAGCATGGCTGCATTCAGCTTCACCCCGGTGTGCTATACCTGCTGCTCCACCCAGACAGACCAACCGATCTCACAGAGCATCTGGAGATCAGCAGATCCCACAGAGTAAAATCTGTGAGATCTTACCTCAAGGCTTTTCTCAGAAAGCCCAGAAACTGATGCTGGCTCAGTTCTTGTCGTTTAATCCCGGACGAGCCCCCATATGTTATGCCCCAATAATGGGTCTGTGATTAAAGGAGCGAGACTGATGTAAAGCGAAGGTCAAGCAAAGCTTTATTTCACACCAAGCATCAAGAATCTAACCGAACGTTTGGGGACGCACCTTTTACAAGAGAGGGCGACCCTTCTCTGTTTCACAGACTAGCTTTTAAGAGCAAAGGCCATGTGGTCGGGTCTGGCCACGCACAGCTGGCCAATGAGATTGTAACACACACAGGAAACTCCACAGTGATGCTAGGTGACCAACTGAATTACAATTTACCCCAGTAGACATTTGACCCAGCCTATCACCTTGGTTGGGATTGGCGCCCAAAAGACTCCCAAAGGGCGGGGCCCATACTCCTTGGTAACCAGGGAGACAGTATGCATCCCCCCCACTGATCAGATGTCTCCACCTGGCCTGCCCCACCCTTGTATCTGGGCTTTGTTACCTGGAGCTGGTTTCCAGGACTTGTTCTTAAGTGAATTCCCTGGGGGAAGGAGAGGAGGAACAGTTTAACTTTAATGAAAGCCTCTTGCCAAATAGGTTCTTACAGAGCCCACCTAAGGATGGGGACTGGTTGCCAGAAAAATCCCAAACATGTGATTAGAGGGTTGGAATTTTCAGGACCACACCGTGACCTCTGGAAGGGGAGAGGGGCTGGAGGTTAAATCAGTCATCAGTGTTCAATGATTTAATCAGTTGTGTTGTGTAATGATACTTTGATAAGACCCCAAGAAACTGGATTTGGAGAGCTTCCAGGTTGGTGAGCAGGTGGAGATGGGGGGAGAGTGGCATGATCAGAAAGGGCATGGTATCTCTATAGCCTTTTTCCATACCTTGCCCTGTATGTCTCTGCTGATTGGCTGTTCTTGAGTTATATCCTTTTATAATAAATGAGTAATCTAGTAAGTGAAATGTTTTTCTGAGTTCTAAGATCCTCTTGAGGAAATTAACTGAACCAAAGCAGAGGATTATTGGAACCTCTCTTCCGTAGCCAATCAGTCAGAATTACAGGTGATACCTTAAACTTTTATCTGTAGTGGGTGTGTGCATTTGGGAGTTGGAGACATGGACAAAGTTATGCCTCGGTCAGGGACAGACTGAGCTCTTAACTTGTCATATCTGGTGCTATCTCCAGGCAGATAATGTCAAAATTGTGTTGAATTGCAGGACACTCAGATGATGTCAGACTGTTGCTTGCTGCTCAAGAAAACCCCACACCTTAGAACTGGTACCAGAATTATCCTGGGATATGATAGGATCCTGGTACAGACAGAGATGAGACACCACTGACAAAAATACATCCTTTATCCTACAAAAGTTTTCTGCATCCCAGTTGCCTTTTGCATTGACTTCAAAGCCCCTGTAGAACCAGTCTGAGGGGATGAAATGGGGATCACAATGGGAGCGAGATGATTAGAGCTGCTACTTTTCCATCCAGTAGGTTCCTAGGTTGGTTAACCATCCTCTCAGTCGGCCTTCTAGCAGAACTCTGTGAGATGCTGCTCTCTGAAAGAACAGAATTTCCTCTTTGGAGGCAAGGTATAGAGGGGAGGATGGGCTTTTCTAGTCTCAGGAATTGCAGTCCTTTTCAAGTTAGCTACATCTCTCTTTGTGCCCTCTGGCCTACACCCAGTGCTTTGCACTGTTTATCAACCTTAATCAACATGAGTGACAGAAAACCTGATAATAGACAAGGGGCTGGCACTGCTGGTGGGCGTGACCTCTTTTGAAATATCAGGTCTGAATAAGCTGTATTTACATCTCTCTGGGCTCCAGCTTTTAAAAAGATTTTCATCTTCTACATAGGAAGGATGAAAGTAAAAGTTATTTTGGTATCCATCCAAAATTATATCTTAGGACAGTGTTGCAAACTCCCTGCGCCCCCTCCAAGCTGAGAACTCCTGTGTCGGGATCAGCAGCAGTTGCTATGAGCGTCACATACCTTCAGTTTTGGAATTATTAAAACCCATTAAGAAGCAAAGGGCACAAAGTTGTGTTTTAATTAGTTCAAAGAAGCCACGTTTAACATGCTATAATGTAAACCACAGGTGAGATTATAGGTTATATCCCTACTCTGTTATTTTTCTCACTTATGTTGGGAAAGCCCTCCTAATCTGTCTGAGGATATTTCATGGCAGATATAAAAGAGAAAACA
Source organism: Mustela nigripes (assembly GCF_022355385.1). Classification (NCBI taxonomy): domain Eukaryota; kingdom Metazoa; phylum Chordata; class Mammalia; order Carnivora; family Mustelidae; genus Mustela; species Mustela nigripes. Next base: position 39,467,446 of record NC_081573.1, read on the forward strand.
GCACATTGTTTCTGTAAGAATTGAGGGATATAATGGATGAACAGATGTCAGTGGCAGAACCTAGCATAATTCTTAGCGCATATTAAGGGCTTGAGAAACTTTAACTATCCCCTACTCCTTCATTTTCTCCTTACCTTAATTGGGACCCTCTCACCAGAAGAAAGAAAAAATATCCTGGAAAAAACGAGTTCACTTCAGCGTGTTCAGGCCAAAGTATGATTAAGTAATGTGCTCCAGCTGGCTACTGTGATTTAATACTTAGCTTCTCAAAGTGTGGTGCTTGGCCCAGCTGCATTGGGTCTTATTAAAAATGACAGACTCTCAGGCTTCATTCTAGACCAGAGTAACCAGAGTCATCATTTAAATAAGACCTCATGTGATTCCTGTGTATATCCATGTTTAGGAAGTGCTGATTGATGGAAAGAGCACTTATTTAGGAGTCAGGAGACTGGCCTTCTAGTCCGTTCTTCTTACAAACAAATAAGAACTCTAAATGCTATGGTTTTCTTTTCCCTAAAACAAGTGTGTTTTCAACTGCTGTTGCTGGAAAGGTCAGATGTGTTCGGGAAGAACAAAATCAAACCCTGATCTTAACTCTATATTGCAAATAATATGCAAATAATGTTTTTTGGATGTTATTGAACTTAGATGAGACTGCAAAACTAATCCAAACACACACACACACCCATGGTCAGTAACTGTCATGCAAGCAAGATGAGAAAGCAGCAAACTTCACCCCCTCTGACACTTCTTGTAACATTTATCACCTTAGAGAGATGTGTTTCTCTGTTTTCTTACTGAAGGGGTTCAGAATACACTTACCCCAAATGTGACACATATTATTTTGAGCCAAAGTAAAGGTCCAAAAGACTCAGGAAGAGGTTTTTACCTCCTCCTTGACAGCCTCTAAGTATGTAGACTGGGAGACTGGTCCAGGAAGAAAGCTAACAATACAGAGAGCTACAGATGGGAAGTGGTGGGGCTAGGCGTGGTAAAATGGAGGGAGTTGCTCAGGGCATGTCTATTCAAATTGCTATCTGTGTCGCATTGTCTCTGCACAGTATGACAACAATTTATTTATCAAAGACTCGCTCTTCCCATCTTACTGTGAATTGTCTTCATTCCCTTTGAAACTCCTGACTCCCACCCCCTTCTTATCTCAGGATGGCATAGAAGCCCATTGACAGACTCTCTTGGAGCCTCTCCTGTCTTTGTGGGACTCCCACATGTACAAAATTAAATTTTTCTCCTGCTAATCTGCCTCATGTCAATTTAATTAATAGACCAGCTAAAAGAACCTATAATGGTAGAAGAAAAAAATTCCCTCCCTTACACTACCCATGAGAAAATTATTTGCAATTCTGTGAAGCTGCCCTTCATCCCACACTGCAAGGGCAGAGAGGTAGAAGAAAGGTCATTTAGTCTAGTCAGTGCATAAGACACTGGTTTAAATCTGTAACCAAGTCATGTAATTGGGACCTATTTGCAAACACCACTGCTGTTTGGGGATAGATGTTATTGTAGAGGACACTTTTGAAAACCAGTCCCCGGAGGACAGACTTTTTTATCATCTTAGGATTTGAGATGCTATTTTGCTTCTCATCTTTTCTTATTCAATTCACTTTCATTCCTCATTCTTTCAGGGGTTTACATTATATATTTCCCTCTGTGGTCAAAATAGCTGCACTCCTCCTAATTTAAAGATGTTTCATCATTAAAAATTATATTAAACAGTCGACCATCCTCAGGGAAGACTTAATTTCCACTTTCTGCTACAGTCAGCATGGTTGAGGTTCAATCTTTCCATAAACTTGGAATCTATTTAAAGCTATTTCCATAAACCTGGAGTCATTCGATACCTCTTCATAGTCCTGCTAACCAACTAACTACCCAGTTTTAGGAGCCAATAAAATTGACCTGATTTCAGCTAAAAGAGAGAAACACATTTTAAATTCTGCAGAACGGAGAAATTATAGAAACAGAGTTTATTGGGTGAAAGCAATAAAATTGCAAATGCAAATATTTGGGAGTGTTAGACTATTGATGTTGGATTTTGAAAGGAACCTGGGTGGGGGGGAAGTCGCTTCTCCCCCAAAGCAATCTTCATAGTTGCTTTAAAGCCAAACTCACTTGTGACTCACATCAGCATTTTTTTTCTGAAGGAAAACATATTATTATGACCGTTATTTTGCTGTTTGTTAAAGTAACATGTAGTCAGTAGAGAAAACCCCTAAGGTCTATGAAAAAGGGGAAAGAAATAACCCTCTTTAATTAGAAGCAACATTCATTTCTCTGACATGTTTCTCTTCTATTTCTGTTACTTGAATAGCTTAGTTTATGCCCCTCTGCTACTTACAAATGTTAATTTATGGAATTAAATTTAATAGAGTGGGGGAAATGCAGTGTCATACCAATATCTTTGTCTCTGAGTTCCCTGAGGGTCTCTGAGATAGTTTAAGTGAGTGACCTGTCTTGTTTTACTCACAGAAAGGAAGAGTCCTAGTATTTCCTCTCCCTGTTGTCCCCACCATTGTGGTTTTTCCTCCTTACAAAATGGTTTTGGATATGTGACCAAGAGGATTTTACGACAGAGAGAAATGGAGATTGACTTTCAATGAGATGATCAGAGAAGTTTATCTCATGCGTCATGAGACCTGAAATATGATGCATCCTCCAAAATGCAAACTTTTGACAACCATTTCAGGAACATGTCTTTTCAACACCTGCATTTAAACCAAGCCAATGCAGACCTGCATATACCCTGTATGTCCTTGAGAAGTGTTTGGTGATAGTTGTGGCTCAGAACTAGAAATTTCTTTCCAAGAGAGTGGGTCTCAACCCTGACTGCCAGCACATTTTAAAATATGGACACCTGGTCTCCCCCTTAGTCTATATGAGAAAACATGTTGGTTGGGAGGGACTGGACATCAACATTTTTCAAAGTTCTCCAGATAAAGATAATGCAATGAGGATTGAGGAGCCCTTCTTTAGGTGTTCAGCAGTGGGTGGAATGCTTAAGACAGTAAACACATCAGTTGTTGCAAAGAGTTATCTACAGAATGCTAAGTATGTGTATGGGATTTGGTGAGGAGAAAAAGAAAAACAATTTTCTTATCCAACTTACTATATTTTATAGAAAATGAAAATGAGGACATGTTAGAGTAAATGAACTTGGGCAAGGTCCTCCAAAATTAAGATGACATGGGTTACTTTACTTCTACTCTTTTCTCTTGAAAATCATCATCATCATCATCATCTTTATCCTCATTGCCATCCCAAGGCAAGATCAAAGCTAGGCATTTCCAATTCTAACCAGGAACCATGTAAGAGGTGCTGTTAGTATTTTTCATATTTGTGAACCCACAAATAAGGGTTTTGCCCCCAAATGGCTCTATTATACAAATATCATTTGGACAACACTAAAAGAGATAGGAAAAAGACCCCACATTATTACCCCTCCCACTTTCCTCAGTGAGTTTTTGGGCAGTTTCTATCTTTCTATATTTCATTTGAACCTTTCTTTATATCCATTCACATTTTTATTGTATACATAATATAGGTATGACTTTGATTTCTTTTTTGACTAAAATATGCTATAAATATTTTCAGTGTTTCATTGTAGTTTATTATGGCAACTCTAGGAAATCAATAAACTAGTTAAAAGATTTGCACTTTATCATGAGTACAGTAAGCAGCCACTGCCATGCTTAAAATAAGACAGAAAAATTACACTGGATGAAAAGCCAGTGTGGAAGTAGACAGATGAGAATAACTAGGGCAGAAAGATGAAATTCATTTATTCATTCTCCCAACAGTTATCATTTGTACAATATATTATATAAATAAATATTTTTATAAATCAATATAATAGCGAATTAGCTATGTGCATTATTCTTAAAGAACAAAATAAACTCTATTCATGAAACGTGGAATTGAGTGAAGAGATTGACCACCCCCAAAAAAAAGAAAGAAAGAAAATAAAAAAGCAAATGAGTAATCACAGTTGTGTGTACTGCAAAGAAGAAAAGGAATATGAAGGGTGGCGGTGGGTAAAAGTGGGAAGTAGGGAGTTTGATGTGGGCATGGTGTTAGAGAAGTCAAGGACGGGGAGAAAACAGAATGAGAAGAGAGAATGGCATTCTTTGCAGAAGGAACAGCATGTACAAAGAATATCTAGACTTTGGAAAAGCAATAGAAAGAGGATAGTAGCCAGGGCATTGTGAGAAAATAGGGATGTCAGGAAATGAGGTTGAAGACCAATGAGGTCCAGATTATGCTGTGGTTGTGTGGGCCACAATGAAAAGGATGGGGTTTGTTCTAGTTGTAACAACAAGCCAGTTTATGCAGAAGAACGTAGCACAGTTTATTTTTTAATGATGCCACTGTCTTTAGGGTGCAGAATAAAAAATAGTCAAAATAGAGTGGCCGTAGAGTGACTGTAGCATACAACAGTCTTCCAAACAAAAGTTGATGTGGCTTAAAACTAAAGCACTGGAGGAAGAAAGGAAGAGAATTGGTCAGATCCAAGATATATTTTGGGAGCAGAATTAACAGTGCCTTAAGAATGTAAGCCATAGGTCAGGTGAAGGGGGTTAATGGTTAATGAGTCTTGTCAAATGGCTTTTCAATTACAAGGAAACCACCACATTTTAAGTATAGATATTTCACAGTAATGCTGTCCCTGTTTCTATTAATATATATAGCTTATGCATTTAACGTCTTCATTATGCATTTCTACGATTATCTAGACAGAATATATCTGTTTTATCTAAATGTATTTTCTCTCTCATGATTTTTACCTTTATTTTCTATTTCTAATTGTGTTGGGGATTTGATTTTTTTTCTTCATCAAGTTGTGTGAATTAGTTTCTCATCAGATATGAAAGTCATATTATGTCAGTTATATTTGGTGTCAGTGTTTTTTCTTGCTTTGTATTTTTAATTTTTTATCATATTATTTTCCCATACATGAATGTTTAATATTTGTGCTATTTAATTCATCTCTTCCTTTCTGATTTTCCCTATTGATTTAAAGCTTAGGAAGTTGTTACGCTTCATAAAATCTGACTAGTTCTATTTTATTATGTATGAATGTGTGTGTATGTGTGTATACACATATACTTAATGAATACCTATACTTAATGAATCCATTTTTTGTTTGTTTTGGTGTATGCTGTAAGATCTGGATATAAATTAACTTTTAGGAGTGCTTGGCTATCTCAATCAGTAGAGCATCCAACTCTATCTTGGGATCGTGTGTTCAAGCTTCACATTGAGCATAGAGATCATTTAAGGAACAAGTAAATAACTGATGAATTGTTGACCACTACCTCTGAAACTAATGATGTACTATATGTTGGCTAACTGAATTTAAATTCAAATAAATAAATAAATAGATAGATAAGTATTTTTAAAAAAGAGAGTTCTCCACTTTAAAAAAGTAAATAGAATTAACTTTCATTCTTCAACTAGTAATCATTTTCCCCCACATCATTAAATGACTACACTTGTCCCCACTACTATGAAATCCTACTCCATCATATATTAAATTCCATATATGTTATCAAATATTTTCCCTGGGTGTATTTTGCTCCTTTGATCAAGATTCTGTGGTTGAAGGAGGCACAACCCTAGTTGTTATTGCTATTAGCAAAGGATATCTGCTGGGGATATCTTTATCGAAATGGTATTTGATAAATACATTTCTTGATTAGTTCAGAAGTAATCTTCTAGATACTTGTATATCTAGAAGATACAAAAATACAAGACGCTTGTATTTTTGTTATCATTTAATTTAATATACAAGGATTTAAAATTATGTGCCTCATTTATTCATAAATTTTGTACTAAAGATTACATATTAGATTTGAACTCTTGTGGGGACCCCCATGAATTTCGCCCACTGAATCCCCAGCACAAGACATGGGATCCAGTAAGGGCTCAAAATACTTTATGAATGAATTGATGATCTGGTACATTTTAGTCAACCACATCTATATCTGAAAAATTTACCTAGAAAAGCATTCTTGATGTTGTTCAGCTTTCCCATGTGGAAACACTGAGTGTTTCCCTTTTATGTAAATTTCCTATTATCTATTTTACTTGCAAATATAGGTCACAGGTATTTTGTTATGTTTACTTTAAAATTACTTTGTTTTCATTACTGAAGATAGGAGGTAACTTTTTGTTTTATCATGTAACAGATTACTGCTCTTTACAGAAAAACAATTGTTTCTATTTATCTTGTACTCAGCCAGTATAATAAACATCTATTGATTCAAGTGACATTTTACTAAAATTTAAAATAGCTTTTATTGTAAAATATGCCATTGATTCAATAAGAACTTAAAATATAACCATATTAGATAGACACATGATAGTAAGACTCAGTCAGTTTCAGAATTTTTTTTCTTTTTAAAGAGACCTAATAATACTGATGTCATTCAGTAGTTTCTACTTAATTATTTGAACTGTGTACAGATAATCTGTGGAACATGATATCTGTAAAACATAACATTTTTCTTTCCTACTATATTTTTGTGTCATATTTTATGATACTGGCCAAAACTTCAAAAATTTTCTGAATAAATACATGTTTCCTTATTAAAAATGACTAAAAAAATATACTTCATCATTTAGCAAGTATTCACTGAGTCCCTACCATGGTAACATGGCAGGCAAAATGTGCTGTAGGACATTGAATACTGAGCCTAGGGAAGAGGGACATATTAAAACCAGCACTGAGAGCAGAGCTGTTCAGGGTGTTACTCTGTGTAAATTAAACAAAGGTAATCTTGTGCCAAACTCTATGAAGTTTGGGAAGAAATTTTTCACCCTCCCTATACGTGAGAATCAGCTGGGCTTCTGTTTCACAGATTTGGGCTCATTTGTCCCCAAAGGGCTCTCATACATGTATGTTCTTCAGGCTCTCCAAGTGAGAAAATGAAGTCAGAGCTGAGTTCCCCATTTCTGGTCGATATGCTAAGCTAGTGGAGATATGTATAGACTATCTGCATCCCAGGTGTTTCTCAGAGCACTTGGTGAGCTAGAGTACATTTTATTTATTTTTATTTATTGTTTTTACAATGCTATTATAATACTATTGACTATATTTTCTATATGGTACCTTTTATCCCCTTGACTTATTCATTCTGTAACTAGAAGCCTGTATCTCCCACTCCCCTTCACCCATTTGGCTCAGTCCCCACGTCTATTCTTGGGCAACCACCAGTCTGTTCTTTGTATTTATGGGTCTGTTTCTGCTCTTTAATTCATTTGTTTGTTTGCTTGTTTTGTTTTGTTTTAGATTCCACATGTAACTGAAATCGTAAAGTATTTGTCTTTCTCTGTGTGACTTATTTCTCTTAGCATAATACCCTCTAGGTCCATCCGTGTTATTGCAAATGGCAAATCTTGTTCTTTTTTATGGCTGTTCTTTTTTAATATTCTATTGCATATATATACCCTTCTGTCTATCAATGGACACCTAGCCTGTTTCCATATCTTAGCTATTATAAATAATGCTGCATTAAACATAGAGGTGCATATATCTTTTTGAAATAGTGTTTTTGTTTTCTTTGAGTAAATACCCAGTAGTTGAATTACCAGATTGTATGGTGTTTCTATTTTTAATATTTTGAGGAACTGCCATTCTGTTTTCCACAGTGGCTGCACCATTTTGCATTTTTACCAACAGTGGCATAAGGATTTCTTTTTCTCTACATCTTGCCAACACTTGTTATTTCCTATCAGTTTGGTACTGGCCAATCTGACAGGGGTAAGGTGATATCTCATTGTGGTTTTGATATGCATTTCCCAGATGATTAATAATGTGAGCATCTTTTTATGTGTTTGTTGTCTCTCTGTAGGTCTGCTTTGGAAAAATGTCTTTTCAGGTCCTCTGCCCATTTTTTAATCAGATTTTGTTTTGGGTGTTGAGTTGTGTAGATTCTTCATATGTTTTGAAAATTAACTCCTTATCAGATATATAATTTGCAAATATCTTCTCCCATTCAGTAGGTTGCCTTTTCATTTTGGTTGGTTTCCTTAACTGTGCAAAAGGTTTTTATTTTGGTGTAGTCCTAATAAATTATTTTTACTTTGTTTCCTTTGCCTGAGAGATGTAGTATAGTATAGTTTCATGTCATCTTCAAATAGTGACAGTTTTATTTCTTCCTTACCAACTTAGATGCCTTTTATTTCTTTTTCTTGTCTGATTGCTCTGGCTAGGACTTCCAGTACTATGTTGAATATGAATGGTGAGAGTGGACAGCCTTGTCTTATTTCTGACCTTAGAGGAAAATCTCAGTTTTTCACCATCAGTGTGATGTTAGCTGTGTATTTGTCACATATTGTCTTTATTATGTTAAGTTATATTCCCTTTAAACTCGCTTTGTTGAGATTTTTATCATAAACATAGATTTTGAATTTTGTCAAATACTTTTTCTACATCTATTGAGATGATCATATGATTTTTATCCTTCATTTTGTTAATGTGGTCTATAACTTTGACTTGTGAATATTGAACCACCCTTGCATCCTAGGAATAAATCCCATTTGAGTGTGTGAATGATCATTTTAATGTATTGCTAAATGTGGTTTTCTAATAATTCATTGAGGACAGAGTACATTTTAAATGCTCAAGAGTGATACAGAATTATTAGACCATATATGCTCATATTTTTTCATAACATCACAGTTATAATTAAATATACTAACTGATTATAAACTGATTATAATTTAATATTTTATTTGTGAGTAGACTAATTTTTTCTTTCCCATTAGAGTCTAAGCACTATGTGACTAAGGACCATATCTAATATTATGCTACAACATACACCTAGTAGCTACAGTTTCCCAAACAGAATGGACCACGGACTTTTTTTAAAAAGTATTTTAAGTATTAAAATATTTTAATTTTTTAAGTATTTTAAGTTTTTTTTTAAGTATCTCACATGACTCTTTCCAAAAAACACATTTCTGGAAGATGCTGCTATAAAACAATTTCCAGAGTTGTTATTCACTTATATTTCCCATAGTTCTTTCACTTGGTGGAGCTGTGAAGCTTCTCTAAAAGGCAAATAGACAGGAAGGGGGAAACCACAGTCATACTTGAAGTTGAGATTTCTCGAGGAGCTGATGAAGGTATAATTGTCATATGCAATTTCCAGTTCTTAAAATAATTGACTACTTCCTCACTTCATGAACAGCAATGAGAAAGCATTTATGACATGCCAGGCACTGTGCTTGGTACTAGTCATCAAACGCAAATAAATAAGCAAATATTAAGGGCTTGTCATATGAAAGAAATTGTGATAGATTCTAGAAAAGCATTGATAAATAAACAGCACATGGGTTGTTCCTAATTCATCTGTAGCTTGCACACCTTCAGAGAGCTCACATTCCTTTGAAAAAGACACAATACAGCTTTTGACACCATTAATCTTTCTGTATCGCTTTAGTCTCTTCTCCTATTTTTCTTTTTTAAAATCTTTTGCCACTTTGCTGTACTTTTCCAACACACTTTTTTCTTAAATGGGAATGGTATTCCCCAGGGCTCTATTTTCTTGCTTTCTCCCTCTTTCTGACCGTATCCTTTTCTTTCTTTTCTTTCTCTAATAATAGATAATTGCATCCATCCCTCATGAATCTTTATAGTTCATAAACTTATGTCAAGCATTTATTGAATCACCCTGTTGCCCACCAGTAGGTCTTTTCACATAGAAGTTTCTAAATGTTTCAAAAGAAATGACTTAATTAAATGCTCATTTACTGAAGTATGCTTCATGACAAAATTGTGCGCTAGAATGAATCTTTGCCCCCAAAGAGTTCACATTGTGAAGGTGTGGGGCAGAAGAAGTCAACACAAAATTAGAATAGCTAATGCAGATTTGAAGCACAGATTTTCTAGGGAAGTAAACACAGATATGAGTAAAATGCAAGGTTGATAATAGGTCGTAAAAAGTCTTGGAAACTCACCCACTTCAATATCCACCCCCAAATCCAACCAGGAAAAAGTTGAGAAAATCATCACTCTTTCCCCATAATTTGGTTTCATTTGTCTGATTGCTTTGGGAAGTTGAGAGCAGAATGCCTAAAACACTCAGTCTCACACTTTCCTGCCCTAGTGACACTTCAGGTAGACTGTTTTCTGGAGTCAGAAAAGGGGAGACTGCTGTCTGCTCAAGAATGATGAGGCCTGGACTCAGGTCCGCCATACACCTTTTATTTCCAGAGCCCATTTTCCATTAATAAGATCTCAATGACGGCTCCTTTTCTCAGAGTAAATATATGCTCTTTTTAATTAATATCACTTGTAATAGCAACAACTACTAACTGAACTTTCTCCATAGACAGGACTCCAAATTCTAAAGCACATAGTTCCCATTCATTCTTGAGCACAGCATGGACTTTTCCCATGAAGACTATGTGCACGGCTCCCCAATCACCTCCACATCTTCTCAAGTACTCCCTTTCAGTGGTGTAAGCCAGACAGGAATGGCTTCCCTTCCATTACCATTTCCACCACTTACACATGGCTTTTTTATCATTATATCATTAACATGATGGAGGAGGCTGGCTGTTGCCTGGGAAACAAGGAGGTGTACAGCTCTGCTTGGGTTTTGCTGAGAATTCATTACTGCATGGAGAGACACCAACCATGTTCTTATCTTAGCTCTTGCACATAATGGCAAGAATGTGAATTCTAGTAAATTCTCTTTCTTTTTTCTTCTCCTCCCCTCCTTTCTCTCCTCTTTATCCCCCAAATTCTTCTTCTTCCTCTCTTGATCCTCCATCATTGTCATCTTTCTTCTTTTCCTCCTCCCCCTCCCCCTTCCTCCTTCTCTTCCATCTCCTCCCCTCCCCCTCCTCATCTCCTCATCCTCCTCCTCTTCCCCCTTCTTCTCCCCCCCCCCTATCCTCACCCCCCACCACCCCACCACTTCTTCTTCTGGTTGTTATAACTTCCAAGCTCTCTTTGAACTCTAAACTTAATATCTAATCTCCTTTTATAAATGTCAAACCAACATTGATTCCTTTGCCTCCTTCAATGTAGGATCACACTTTAGGTCAACACAGTATGGATTACCCAACCAGTAGCTTTAATAATTCTATTTCAAACAACTCATTTTTACTTAAATGCCTTTAGTCTTGTTCTAAACAATGATTTCAGTAAAATTACAGGGTTTGTGCTGTTTTATGTTGTTCTAATATACATTCAAATATATATTAAAATTAAAACATACTCATCCAATTTATCTTATAGATATTCCCCCTAGATATATCTTGTATACACTAATGATACCCTTGAATAGCCTGCTTTAACTATGTTTTTTTCTTCCTCACTTTGAATAACTTTCCTTAAGTAAAATTTCCTCTTCTCATGTTATCATTTCTTTCACACACTGATGAAGTTGGAAAAATGCCCTTTATTTATTTAGGGAATAGAAATTCTAGACCTTGGACAATTTACTCCAGTCATACTGAACTGCCTATGGGTCCCTGAACACAAAAGTCTATTTTATTAAATAGGGTTCTTATTTATTCTGTTCCCTCTTCCTATAATACCCTTCCAAATTCTGTACTTTATTTGTAATCTTTCAAAATGTAGCTCAGATAATATCAGGAAACTATCCAGAGGCCTCTATCTAGTTTGATTTAGGGAACTACTCTGCATTCTCAGTGTGGCTTGATGCACATCTGAGATAGTGACTATAAAATTACATTCTTATATGTATGAATACTTCATATGAATAAATCAAAAAGTGCCTTAGGAATCCAGAACTTACCCAAATTTCCCCTGTGACCCTAGGGCCCATTATAGCATCTGCCACAGAGAAGCCACCCGACAAATGTTAGTAAATGGAAGTAAACTGAATTCTATTCCATGTTCTTCCTTCTCCTTATGGTGTTTTCCCAGATATAAATTGAAGGTATCCCTCTTAACAATCCCTAAGCTAGTTCTAAGTGCAGGCCTCACATTCCCACTAACACTTTTCCTGTCCTGCCTCACTTATCTTCTTGAGCCTTTAACATTTAATTATTTGGACTTGGATAGAAGGCGGATGTATGTATTGAGGAAATAGCTGAAAACCCGAAGAAATGTTTCTACTTTTTTTCCTCCCCAAACAGATGGCAAATTGAGGAGATTCACATTCAATATACTAAGAAACATTTTCTCCTCATGAGGACTTAGGTTTGCGATATTCATTAGATTAGTGCTTTCAAGAAAAAAAGAAGCAAATTCTCCATTCCTTGTGAATTTGCTGACAGAGTGAGAGCAAGCGGGAGGCCCTGAGGACCCCCATGGGACCCCCGGCGTGAGTTCACGGCATCAGCTGTTTGAGTCACTGGAGGTCTATACTGGCTCTGATCTTTTTAATTATCTGCCAAAAGCTCTGGCTTAAAGCAAAGCTCTTCCCATCTCCTCCTTGAAACAGTGTGCATGCAGTATTGCTCTGCAAGCACGACCAAATGGTGACACCTGGAACATTTTACCGTTTCTCCAACACACACTAGCATTGTGGCCTCAACTACCTTTTCCTGCCCCCTCTGCACTTTCTCTGTTAGTCCCAAATTCTTGACCAACCCAAGAATAGGAGTAAAACCATGTAATTATATGCATGGATTACATCCTGAATTCAAAATACATCCTGGGCACTTTCAGCTGTTAATAAACTTCTCTGTTCCTTGGTTTCTGTAATACCTAATTCAGAGTACTGCGTTGAAAATGAAAATATGTTCATCTATGAGCTTTGCTCAGTTAACATTATCAAATTTTCTATCTTCCTTTTTGGTGATTAAAATAAAAAAAGATGGAAAGAACAGCATCAGCTACTCCCAGGTTCATCAAGGCCTCATTATTTTGCTGTGAGGTAAGTTTATTATTCTCAATCTGTAGGAGAAGAAATCGAGGCTCAGAAAAGTTAGGAGTTTTGCCAAAGTTCGTAAAAGCCACAAGTCATGATTAAAACCCAAATGTTTCTGAATCCAAAGCTGTGTTAGCTTTCTGCTCAGTTCCTAAAAGGCCTTATACATGCTTCCCCAGTGTCTGACACAGGAAGGCAACAATAAATAGTTATTAAATAAATCATCTGATAAACCCCTCCCTGTCTCAAGCACCTCTCCACAAAGCATTTTCTGTTTTCAGGAATGCTCCCAAACTATGTCTGGAGCTTTTACTTGGGGGATGATTTTTTTTTTTTGTTTGTTTGTTTCAGTGAGATACTGGAAACAATCAGAACAAAAATCGAAGAAGAATTAAAGGGGTTGACCTTTGCTTTGGCTTCACTATGACTTGCCACCTTTCAAAGGGGCAAAGATGGCAGGCAGGACCCTCAGGCACAACCTGCATTAGAACTCTGCTTTTGCCATTTACATTCTATGTGCTCTTGGATGAGCCACTGGCCTCCTATGAGCCAGTTTCCTCTTCTGTAAAATGGGCTATTAATTTCCATTCCAGATATGTTATACACATAAGAGAGATAGCAGCACATAACATGCGCTTTATAAATATCTGTTCCCTTAATGATGCCCTCTGTACCACTTTATTCCCAGTCCTATAAAGAGGATCAAGCTGGGTCTGTCCTCACAATTGAATGCTCCAAGATTAAAACTTTTACTCTATATATTCTGCATACTCTAGCACAAGACTCACCATAACCCTGGGATACCCTCCCCCATTTCCCTCAGGAGCATTATACTGTTAAACACAACCCATAATCCTAAATGCCCCTCATGCCCACCCTTCAGTGGGGACCGGTGACCATAACCTAAAAAGACAGATTCAGAGCCACACAACATATTAGTATCTTTCTTAAGAGAAATTGTGCCATGTTCATAAAGTGAACACTTAACATGCCAACTATTATATGTTTGACCTCCACTAGCTGTCTTCAGGTCTGTGAACTTATTTAATGCTCATAATGACAGAGCAGATGGGGTTATTATCCCCATGTTATAAATGAGACCATCAAGACTCTGAGAAGTTCTGGATGTGCATACTAATTTTATACCTACTCACTGAAGACCTTCTGTATAACCAGGGTTCATACAGGCAATACAAAGATAGGCTGATGAAGAAGGACACCACCTGAGTTCATACCCTACTGTGTGATCCCAAACAGTGCGCTTAAGCTTGCTGTGCCTCTGTGTTCTCAGCTCTAACATGAGGATAGGGTTGTTGTTGTTGTTGTTTTATAAGATTTAAGTGCACAAGGTGCAGAATGAAAAGGAATTAGGGAGTCCTGCTATATAGCGAATGTTCAGAATGTGTTTGCTATTATTAATAAATAAGAAACAGTCCTGCCCCATGAGAATTGGAAACAGTTAAACACATAGTGTCCATTTCACAATAGAGAAATTAACGAATCACTTTCTGCACAAAGAAGGAGATAATCAACTGCCAGCAGGAGCAAGGGCTCCAGACTGAAGTGACTCCTCAGCCAGTAGGTGTCCAGGGCTCAGGGTCACATGCCACCGTAAAAAGAGGCATAACTCCCAACACAGGTCTGCTGTTGAGGATTGCTCATTAAACATCTCTCAGTAACTAGAGAATCAAATAAATATATAATCTCTGTCCAAAATTGGTTCCAGTAAATATGAGAACATGCATCAAATACATCTGCATTATTTTCATAAAAGTTCAGAAGACCCCTTCTTAAACAAAGTAATTAAGAAGTGTGTAAAACTCAGTGCACACAGATAATCAGGGGTAGGAGACGCTTGCTCACAGATCCAGAAATGCCTTGTCTGCTTGCAAAGCTCACCAAAGTTATACAGAGAGGGAAGACAATTCTAATCATCAGAAATATCAACTCAAAACTGAATTCATCCTTCAGTTGTTTTTCCTCTCAAATAATGTTCTTTTGGGAGTATTTGGAAGAATCATCTCTCCTGAGAAAATATCACTGACTGACATTTAGAAATAATACAATTTCCAGCTATGAACCATCCTTTGCTTCGCCTCTATTTTAATAAGAACGAGAGGGGAGGGAGGGAAGGGAGTGAGAAGTAGTGTTCACCTACAAGAGATGGGGGGTATAAAGTGTTTCCTTGTGAAAAATAGAATGGGTCTACCTACTCAGGCACTATTGATAAGAAATACCAAGTGTCGCAGGATGCCTGGGTGGCTCAGTTGGTTAAGCAGCTACCTTCCGCTCAGGTCATGATCCCAGTGTCCTGGGATCAAGTCCCACATCAGGCTCCTTGCTCCTCGGGGAGCCTGCTTCTCCCACTGCCTCTGCCTGCCACTCTGCCTGCCTATGCTCTCTTTCTCTCTTACTCTAACTAATAAATAAATAAAATCTTGAAAGAAAGAAAGAAAGACCAAGTGTTGGATAGCAGCACTGGGTGGAGTGCCTTATGTATTTGTTGTTGTTGTTGTTTTTCATTGAATCCTTACCCCTGGTAAGATAGATGTCATTTTCCTGTTTTTCAGATGTGGGAAGTAGGGTACATATCAAGTTACTTGGGAAGTAACTTGTCCAGATCTCTTGGAAAGTAAAATGCAAAGCCAGAATTCAAATTCAAGTCCCTGAGTTCTGCAAGTTACATCTTAAATCACTATGGTGTTCCCAACAGACTCAGAGTCACCCAAGTTGGTTCAGGCTTCAGAGTTAAGGACCTACTTGTAGATCCCAGTATGGAAAATGCAAAGATCTGCAGTCTCCTCCTGGGACATAAACCATGGTTCTACTTAGTGTTGGCTAGACTCGTAGGTTCTCATTTGTCTTCCCCAACCTTAATGTAAAAAGGGGGAGTTAACTTTTAATTTGCTTTAGATAAAATTTTTCTTCTGTCAGTGTTGAGCAGATAATTGGCCATGTCATGGCATGCAAAGTGTGATTCTGTTATTGTCAGATGTCTTGAGTGTGATTAAGTTGTCTTTTCTCTGTCAAATCATCTTCAGAAAGGTAGCAGGGCATGGTCATCACTGTAGTGTACTTAAAGTCTGACGTGTTAACATAGAAATATAATAAATAAAAGGGACAACTATATTTATATCCTGGGCTTGTTATTGGATTAAGGTAATAGCTTTCAAAGACGTTGGTGGAATGACTGGCACATAGTAGGAATTTTATAAATGTTCTTCTCTTTCTTCGTTAAAGCAAAATGATAATTATCATAGTCATTTGTATAAAACAGAAATGGAATTGAATATGCTGTTGAACACTATATTTAATTAAAAAAATCTTGTTAGGAAATGAGTGGAAAATGTTTCTGCATTTGCAATAGAGCAGAAAACAAGGCAATTACGGATATCAGGAATTGACTGTAATCACCAGTCGGAGATGCAGAATTACAACACAGGCTCCTAAAAGGAAGAGTAGTGAAGAAGTTTGGATTAGAGGTTAAATACATTTTGGGAGATGAGAAAGAATATGAAAACTGTCCTGTGGTTATTTCAGTAGGATCATTTAACTTGGGCAAGAGGAAAGAGACATTACATAAAGTTTCCTGAAACAGGCTGGAAAAGTCCATGGAAAATCTCAGGGAATATTTCACCATCCACACTACCATTATTGCTGTCAACATCAGCATAAACCAGCCTATTGATTTTTTTTTGTCCCCAATATATAAAATGACACAAGTAACAATTACCAAGTACTTATTGTGTTAGACATTGCTAACATGTTAGCCAATGTACTCTTCACAGGAGCCATTTAAGGTAAATATTATTCACATGCTACAGATAAATCAGATGAATCTCAGAACGGAGCACTCCCTCCAGGGACTTGTGATTGAAATGTGGGAAGTATGGAGATTACTTGGTATGTACTGAGAAGCCAGAATGCACTAGTTACTTTGTAGTCATTGTCTCATGTGATCATCACGATCCATGACTTAATCATCACCACATCCATTTTACACGTTAGGAAATTGAATTTCACAGAGTTTGAGAAACTTGCCCCAAAATCACAGTTATAAATGGCAGAGGAGTAGAATCCTGGTTTATCTGATTCTGCCAAGGCACTACATAGGAAGCCAGGCAAATACCCCGTAACTAGAGACAGATATGCTTAGTTTAAGACTGTCAATCCCAGAGGAAAATCAATGATCAAAGTCATGCCTAATGGCACAGTCCTTTTCTTTCAACAAAGCCTAAATTTATTCATTTATGGTCATTAGTCATACATAATCATAGCCAACCTGCCAGGTAAACAGCTAATTATTTTGGTTGTGTTATAAGCAAATAAATTTCCCTGTCTGCAAAATGACAAATGAGACCAGATCAGCAGAGAAACAATTGTTCCAGGGTTGCAAACTCCCAGGAGTCTAATGAACAATGGCTTACTGAATGAGCAATTGCAAAACAAAGAGATTATATTAATGTGGCTTCTTCAGAAACAGAGAGCAATCCATTGGCTTTAATGCCTTTGCAATAAAGAACTTTGCCAGCTGTGGGCTGGGTGGCTGAGAACGCACACAAGAAATGCTCTCACCTTCAGCACAAGGGTCTAGGACCCTATAGCACTCCCTGGGCAGAGCTCACTGTCAAGCATCACCTCCAGGACTGCATGAATCCCCAAACTATCACCCTGAACCTGATGGCCTAGCCAAGGGTAACACCACCTGTAACCAAGTTAAAAGTTTTCTTTATCAGCACATATGCATGTTTGCACTCTATGAATGTCTGGAGCACTGAAAACAGAAGGCAGTGCGTCCAGTGGCCCAAAAGATGAACTTTGGACTTCATCAGGTCTGGATTTGAATCCAGCTTCTTACACTTATTAGCTCTGTGCTTTTGGACAAGTGGGTTAACCCTTTTGCAGCTAAGGCATCTTCTTTATAAAATGGGGGCAACAGTTTCTCACTTTCTCTAGAATCCTTACAAATATTAACTAAAACATTGACAAGGCACCAAGTTGGAACAACATTCTTACCTCTGCATGTGTGTGGGTCTGACTCTGACATTCAGAGAAGATGAATCAATTTAAGTAGCAGTGAGTTAGATATCCAGGCAAGTCATGCCCTAATCAGGACTGTGTTTTGGACTTTGTAATTTTTCAGAAATTTTTACAAAACAAGGAACTGGGGATCAACCAAAGAGCAGAGTAAATACAGTTAAACGGCTTTGAACAGATTCAGCTTATGTGCTCGTAAGTAGCTTATTCACTCTAGTTTTAGGAAAACAGGAAGTAATAAGATTAAGGATCTAAAGCTCAAATGAAAACATAATGTCAAACCTAGTCCAAGTAGGATTTGGGTTCAGGAAAGAGATTGAAATACTCCATAAAATTAAAGGGTGATGAACAGGCTTACAATAAACCTGATGCACACACACTCTCTCTGTATTTTGTTAACTCCTAATGGAGCCCTACATAGAAAATAATAAATTGAGAATGTTTATTAAGGAAGTCCAGCACTGAGAAGGAAATATGGACCAGACACTTGCAGGATATGAACACTAACAATTTGTATGCAGCTTTTACCATTAGGAACTTAGCAAGGAATGGAGAAGTGGCCTGCAAACTTTTTGACCACTGTGCACTCAGTAGAGCAAAAACCTCTAACCCTACTTCCCCACTTCATCCCTGTTTGAAAGACCAGACCGTTGTTACAACCAACAATTGGAGGGAAATAGCCTTCATTGTTTACAGTGGCTATCCTAAGATAGAGCTGGAAAAAAAAAAAAAAAAAAGATACAGTTGTGTGTATGGTTTTAAACTGCAAAACAAAGAGATTCAGGCTTTAAAATAATTAGCTTTATTGACCATATGACACAAATTATTTAAGTAGTAAAATTTCAGAAGTAGCCCATTAATGAAGAATCGCTGCACAGGCATATTTAGGGTAATTATAGGCATATGCTTTAGAAATGGGTATAAGTAATCATATACTTAAGCTCCAGTTCATACACATTTTAAAGTCCAGTTAAGATGATATTATAAGCATGTTTCACAAATATGCATTATTTTCTTTCTAAGAACAACTGAACACAATAAATTGCTAGTAAAGGAATTGAAATTATAGTACTTGCAGTAGAAAGCAAAAGCAGCAAAAAGCCCCTCACCAATTCAAGGCAAACCTGATGTTATGTTAGTGAAAAAGCCTTTTTGATCAAGTTGTAGAATTCTCAAAATCTGTTTCTAAATGTGTACAGTAGGAGCTTTAGAACTCAGGAAGAATGGCTTGTTAGTCAAACTTCTTTAAAAACTACTAAAGATGCCCCAGGAAATTCTAATTTTGTGAGACATTTCTACTTTTATCAACTACTATTAATACATTAAATGGATTACTAGCGAATACCATCCAGTCACATATTTAAAATAAAAACAAAATAATACAAAAATAAATTAAAAATTAAACTACAATAAAGATCAGTTTTCAGTGCATTAGGTAAATGTACTCACAGATCCAGGACTATAAGTGAATGAATGCATAAACATCTGCTACTCATCTAGCATTGATTAGGAACCACATGCTGTTCTAAGTACTTTGTGTACATTTGTTAACTATCACATAAACCTTCAAATTCCTCACTTGTATCCATGGAGTCGATACTAATATCAATTCCTTCAAAGATAAGGAAGCTCAGGGATTGTATTTCCCTAACCTGGATTGAGAAGTTCCTGGTTTCCAATGCTGTTTCTTCCACTCATTTTCTGACCTTCATAGATTACATAATTCCTCTGGCCTCTGTCTCCACCTGTGAAGTATCTGGGTTTTAAGCAAATAAAACTTATTCAATTGTTTCACCCAGGAGCATACTAGGTATTGAGTAAATGTTAATCTGAATCTGAAATTGAATTTGGCAAGAAAGAAAAAGAGATATTCAGATCCTTTAGTCTGTGGCTTTTATATTTAACTAAATCTTAAATACGTTTTTCTCATATGTGTTTCTCAAGACATTTCACATTATGCATTACAATATCTTTATTTTACTAGCAAGCACTTCATATCTAGGTATTAGTAGTCTATACTCCTAAGGTATATACTTTATTTCTTTTTCCATTTTATTTTATTTTATTTCTTTTCAGTGTTCCAGCATTCATTGTTTATGCACCACACCCAGTGCTCCATGCAATACGTGCCCTCCTTAATACCCACCACCAGGCCCACCCAACCCCCCACCCCTTCCACTCCAAAACCCTCAGTTTGTTTCTCAGAGTCCACAGTCTCTCATGGTTTGTCTCCCCCTCCAATTTCCCCCAACTCACTTCTCTTTGGAAAAGTGCTTCTCCTTATTGCATCATATAGAGAAACTGGATAGAATTTCGCATTGATTCACTTAGAGAGGAAAGTATTGAAAGTGTTGTATATTTACTTTTATATTCACCATGGGAAATCCAAGGGAGATGTTTATAGCTGTCTGCATGTGATTTGAATGGTATTAACTGTCAGTCTGAAAGGTAGATAGCATTTGTGATGTTGCCTTTAAAGGAGAGTCACAAAAATCATCTGGGACAAAGTGGTTGCTAAGACAAGAAGCCAGATAGTGTTACTGGTGGATATTGGTGATTCTTACTCCAAAGTTGGCATAAAACCATCTTAGTAGTGCATTCAAATATAATCAGACTCTAGAGGACTGTCTCTCATTAACCAAGTGCCTAAAACACCAACAGAAAAAAATACTCCATTATATTAACTACAAATGAGAATTATCATTGCCAAGGAGTCTTAAATGCAAGCATTTGGGTTGGTAAATTCAATTCTCTGATTATGGTAATTCTTTCAAATAATAAATAATAGGTATATTACTTTATTCATTCATTCAAGACATTGAGATACATACTTGGGATACAATTTTAGCACAAATAGATATCCTCCTTGGTGCTGTCCTTCTGAGATTTACAGACTAGTGAAAATGATAGATGTACATTAACAATTACACAAAGTATTGTAAAATTGTATCTGTGCAAATGTACAAAAAGTAGTACATGACATAATGCTGCCTGAGCCATACCACTTTATAGTCAAGCAAGTAAAAAGGCACTGACTTCTCAACTACAGAATCTTGTGCGTTTATGCCTCCATTTTCATAGATTAAAAAGTACTCTGGTCAGGCTTCCTGGAAGAGAAAGAACATTCCCAAGTCTGCATATATTAAGCACATATTTCTATATTTTCTGCACTGACCACTTCTATTCTCTTATCACATTCCCAATTAAGATGTGAATGAAATTAATTAGGCTAGAGTTTGAGCATCAGTGTCTTTTTAGGATACTTTAAAAAAATATTTTATTTATTTATTTATTTAAGAAAATGGGGGGGGGTGAGGGAGTAGGGAGAGGAGCAGAGGGACAAGAAGACTCCCTGCTGAGTGGGGAGCCTGACACCTGGCTCAATCCAGGACTCTGAGATCGTGACCTGAGCTGAAGGCAGACACTTAGAACTGACTGAGCCACCCAGGTGCTCCCTTAGTCATTTTCTAACTGAACTCATCCATCAGATGATAGTTTTACTGTTTTGGAGAGGTCATGCTCTTTTGGCAAAATTTCACTAACTGTGTACATACAGAAATAATGCTGAATGTGACCTCAAAGTGGAGAATCATGATTATTGGCCCTTCAACTTCTTTTAGCTATGCAGTGAGTAGTCTGATCACAAAGGGTGTCCAAGGACAATTTCATGGAATTTTAAAGGCTCATGGGACCATTCCAAAGACTGCTTCCTGGTGTGCAGCACGTGACCTGAACTACCAGGTCAGGAAGATAACACATGAGTGAGCCGGTAGCTAAAATCCAATGGAATTCTTAAAAGAAAACACTTGCCTTCCTCTCCCTTTTGTCTAAACGTCTGTCAGTATGGTCTGTTCTGAAAAGTTGGTGAAGTGAAATCAAGAATGACAAGGGTTGATGTCCATAAATGTATTCTCCTACCAGTGGAAATGTTTACAAAAGCTAATCTAGCTTTGAAGGGGGTGGGATGCCTGGCATGTTATTTAGACCACACTCTCACACCTATTGCTATGGAGCCTGCTAACACTTGTATTCATTGTCATTTTTGTAAAGGTATGTTAGGCCCCAAATTTAAGATATAGCCAGTTAGAAGCTTTTGGGAAATTAGTTCATCGTTTGGGGCTTGCTGACCATATGGCATATGCAAAAGAGTAAGAAAAATTTATGTCTTCTTTCACAAAGATCTAGATACTTGAAAACTCTCCCTTGCTGAAATTCATCATGGAGCTAGCCATGCCATTCTAATTAAGTTTACAATGTCTATTGTTAAAAAAAATAGTTCTTACTCTGTGAAAGAAATTATACCCAGCAATTCCAGCCTATAATAGTCTGCAAAAATAACTCCTAATTGACTGTTGAAAGTAATGATAACATGATTTAAAACGTAACATCGGCACCAGAAAATTTAGTGCAGAAGACCTATCCGAGGGTTGAGCTGTCAGGAAAGCAGCCCATTGAATTTTTCTAGGCTAATTCAAATGAAAATGCTAAGATTAAAAGTGATAACACAGTGCCAATGAGATAAGAATTTCTGCAAAATTAGATTACAGCCTTCTTGTGGCCATAAAAACCATATTATCTTTGACATTACTAAATCAATCACTGCAAGAAAATTATCTTCACAAGTTCAACTAGTGCTACTTGTTGGAACCTGAAGAGTTTGGTCTGTTTTTCTGCTGTTTGAGAAACAGAAGTGGTGCTTTGTTTTGGTTTGTTTTGGTTTTTTACATATTTCTTGGCTGAAGAGGGATGGATGTTTCACAACCAGCTGTGTGACAAAGAAATCACACTATTTGCTTCTAATACCACCAAAGATATGATTTAATTTAAAAGGAAAAAAAATGTCTGCAAAGTATTAAATTGTAAAATGCAGTAACTTTTACAACTTGTTACTTAGGTGCTTATTGGCAACCATTCACAACTTGTTAAAACGTTAAGTTTATTTTTGTGTTTGTCCAATATAGAGAGCCATTTCCTGACACTTCTGTTCATTTCTCAGCAACTTCAGACAACTTTGATGAATAGGTTTCATTTAGAATACTGTTTTCCCTGTTCAGTGAGCATTCATTTTAGCAAGAACTAGTGGCCCTGGTGTAATTCTTCAGCAGGATGACAGAGAACAATAGGACACTCTTGCACTGATATCAAAAAAGGCAAATCACACACAACAGGTATAGGGCCATGACATTCCTGACCATTGGCTGCTCTGGAGCAAAATGTAGATAATAAGGGCAGACCCAGAATTAAGGGAGAACCAAGGTTGAATTCCAGCTACATTTCATGGTAGCAATATGAGCTTGAGAAAGCCATATAATCTCTCTGCCCTGAGTTGCTTATTAAATAAAAGTGATATAATAGTTGTAGGGTTGGTATGAGAATTAAATACAAACTATGATGCTTGACACATAGAAAGCACTTGACATACAGAATTGTTATTATTATTAACATCATCATCAGTATTATCTGTACATCCAACTTACATCATTTGAAGTAAAAATTATTAAAATGTACCATCTTGTTTCAAATCATCTCTTGGAGCATGCCATTTGCTCTGTCTGAAATACCTTCAGACTTCCATCGTGACCTGGCAAATATTCATCAGCTTTGAAGATTTATTTTAAATACTTAGCAAATGGTGGATGAATAGAGATGATTGATAATAGAGGTAACCTCCACTTATTCTAGCAGACTGTTTGACGCTATTGTTCTTCTACCCACTTCTAGCAACCTCCATTTTGAGCTAATTTTTGTGAAGGGCATGTTATGCATAGAATCGTGTCTTCCCTGAATTCAGGTTGAAACCGTAACCCTCAGTGTAGCTATATTTAGAGATAGGACCTTGTAAGACGTAATTAAACAAATTTAAAGGGTGGGACTTAATCCAACATAATTGTGTCCTTCTGAGAAGAGGAAGAGCCACCGGAGATGTACACACAAGAGAAAATCCCATGTGAAGATGCAGCAAGAAGTAAGTAGTCAGTAAGCCAGGGAGAGAGGTCTTAGAAGAGTTACGTCTCTCAGTACCTTGATTTTGGACTTGCAGCCATGTGGTCTGTACCATGGCAGCGCTATCTGACTGATGCAGGTTGTAAAGTCTATGTCTGGATTTTGTCTAGATTAGATTTTCTTTTCTTTCTTTTTTTCTTTCTCTCTCTCTCTCTTTCTTTCTTTCTCTCTCTTTTCTTTTCTTTTCTTTCTTTCTTTTATTTTCTTCTCCTTCTTCCTCTTCTTCTTCTTTTTTTCTTTTGTCTGTGGATGTCTTGTCCCAGCACCATTTGTTGAAGACTTTTTTTTCTTCACCGCATTGCCTTTAGTACTTTGTCAAAGGTCAGTTGACTATACCCATATGGTTCTCTATTTCTGCACTCTCAGTTCTGTTCCACTGATCTACATGTGTATTGTTTTGCTGATGCCACACTGTTTGGATTACTATAACTTTAGAGTAAGTCTTGAAGGGGAGTAGTATCAGTCCTCCTCAATATTGTACTGGATACTCTGGGTCTTCTTACTCTCTATATGAACTTTAGAATCAGTTTATCAATAACCACAGAATAACTTGCTGGGGCTTTGGCTGAGATTGCGTTGAATCTGTAGATCATGTTGGGAAGAACTGGCACCTTGACCATATTGAGCCATCTTCATGAATATGAACTATCACCTTACTTATTAATTCTTTGATTTCTTTCATCAGAATTTTGTAGTTTTGCTTATACAGTTATTAGACATAGTTTGATAGATGTATACATGAGCATTTCATTTTGTGGGGTGCTAATGTAAATAGTATTTTGTTTATAACTCCAAACTCCATCTATTTACTTCTGGAGTATAGGAAAGCAACTGACTTTTATATGTTAACCTTGTATCCTACAACCTTGCTATTCTCACTTACTAGTTATAGGGGTTTTGTGGATCCTTTGGATTTTCTACATAGATGATTATGTCATCTCCAAACAAAGGCAGTTTTATTTCTTCCTTCCCAATCTGTATATTTTTTCTTTGCTTTTCTGGTCTCACTGTATTAGCTAGAACTTCCAGTAATATGTTGAGAGTGGATATTTTTGCCTTGTTCCTGAGCTTATTGGGAAAGCTTCTAGTTCCTCACTACACTCTGTTTTTTGGTTTTTGTTTTTTTTATAATGACTTTACATGTGATAATCATACTCAGCCATGGAAAATGTTTTAAATTAAGTTCATTGCTTATGTTTAAAGGATTACATTAAGCCAAAATTTGCTACATATTCCTATCATGCACTTAGAAAGTATCACCTTGGTCTTGGATAGAGTCTTTTTCCCAATCCGACTATAATTTATTCCAGAAGTGAGGCATGTAATATTTTTCTTTACCACTAGCTTCATAAATTCCTGGTTTTAAGAATCTGTTCATAATATTTACATGTTATTTTAACTCTCCTTTTAGTTCTGTCCATTCTTCCACAAGGAGGGTTAAGCATACAATCTAATGATCTCCTTCCCCCTTAATTCTGCCTTTCTCAAAATGTAAAGCAACACTACATTAAATTATAAATTAACATGTAAAGCAAATACACCAGGTCTGATTTAAGTGTGTCTTTCTTGTAAATAAATGGATAATATGATTAAAAATTAGTGAAACAGTTTTAGTGCTATATACTTTGGAATATTACTGTAGGTTCAGGCAACAACAACAAAGAGGAGAAGGAGAGAAAGAAATTTTTTTAATTTAAATTTTTTTAATTTAAATTCCAAGGGAGCAAAATAAATAAAAAAATTCATAAATTCTTGTTGAGTTGCACATATTAGATTTGGCATTTAATCTCATTTTATTGAGTGCAGGTCACACAATTTGGAAGCTTCTGTCTGCATTACTTATAGCCATAAAGAGATTGGTCATGTATTCTATCTGTGGTGACCAAAACATTGTGACAAATGGTGCAAGGTATTTTTTTTTTTAAGTACAATTAATGGTATTCCTAGATAGCAACTTGGTTGTGTTACTAAAAGGTACCAAAAAGACTTTATACTAGAATTAACACAACTCAGATAAAGACACCAGATTAGAAACCTAGAAAATTCTTCCATGACACTAATATGGCTGGTTATATGAGAATGAAAAAGCTGTAGAATGTGAGCAGAGCCTCCAATTTTTATTTTAGAAAACAAAATAGCCCATAGAAAAATAAATATTTTTTTAAAATTTCTTCATCCCATTTTTCAAATATGATTTTCAACATTATTGGTCTTTAAAAGAATGGTGTTTATTTAAGATTCATGCATGTATCAGGAAAACATAAGAAAGTAGCCCCACAGTAGTTAAAATATTGAAAGTATTATTTGCTTTGAATGTTTCCTTGTGTTCATTAAACTTTACTAGATAGGGTAACCTTGAGCAGTGTCTGCATTTGATTGCTTAGAATTCCAAATCTGATCTATAAAATCACCTCCAGTGTGTGACTGGGTTTACTATGTAATTTTTCTTTTCAAATATGCCATTATTGTAGTCTTCCACCTAAACCCTAAGAATGCTGTTATTAACTTGCTTTTAAGGCCCTCAATAAAACAACATTTAGGATGTACATAAAAACACTGCATTTTTATTAAACAGCCCTAGAGGAAGGAAAGGTTATTTTAACAGTCACATCAACAGTATGGTTCTGTGGTTCTATTCAATTAGCATTGGCTTACCAGCCTCCTTAAGTAGTGGCACCAGGTCCAAGTGTGCTTATTAATAGATTTTTATTTTTCTACATTTTACCCAATATCACAAAACTTTGGTAAAAACATATCCTATATTTTTCAAGACAAGTAATATCTCTATCCTCAATCTCTCTCTCTGTCTCTCTCAACCTGTTCTTTTCATTTCCTCTCTACCTTAACCCTTAAGCCCCCTGTTTCATGAGGTTAAGACACAGAGAATGAGAGAGGAAAAGAGATGATAGATAGATGGTAAGATAGATAGATAAGAAAGATAGAGATGATGAATGGAACCATAAAAACCAAGAGCTAAGGAAAATTTAATGGTGACAGAAAAGAGAACAGATTTCAAAACTTTTTTTTTTTTAATTTAAAATGTTATGGAGGTGAGCAAACATGGTAAGCCAACGATTAGAAATGTAAAAGAATTAGCATGTTCAAAGGAGATGGTTAAATATAGCTAAGTTTCATTGAAGATTTAGGATGTGTCATAAACTGTATGAAATTTATTTTCCTATGCTCTTCCATTTAATCCACAAAACTTGTTGGAGATAAGGAAACTGAGATCCAGGGAAGGTAAGAAACTTGCCAAGGCCATACCTATAATAAGTGCTGAGTAGAGATTCATAGACAGGCATTCTGATGCCAGAGATCACCTTGTTAATAAATATCACCTTTGGGCACGAGGAGTTCATGATGCCTACACTCATTTAGGTGGAAATGTCCAACAGTATGTTGGTTATGAGACTCAGAATCTCAGTGGGGATGGGTTTTGGCATTTGGTAGAGTTAACCAAGGAGCAAGAGCATGTTTAAAGTAGTGGTGCACAAATACAGTGCTGATTAATATCAACATTTAAGAAGGAGAAAATGCAGTAATGAGACAGAAAAGTCAGAGAATTCAGAGTAACCAATATCAAGGGCAGTAGATAGTTTCGATAAATAGAAAATGAAACCTCATCAGTGCATACTGAAGCATACAGCAGAGCAGTTCATTGTAAGAAAAGGAATATCATGTTTATTGGGTGCAGATGCTTAGAAGACACTTTCCAACCTCTCCAAGGACAGTCCTAGTAGAGGATTGGAGCAAGTTGAAATTATAGTAGGTGGGGAGTGGGTCGACAGGAAGAATTGTGGGGTTTTACTGGGCTAAGATTATAAGAATGCCCAGCACCTGCTTTTTTACACACAGTGTGATCATAATAAGCATTATTATGTTCATACCTTTTCTTTTTTGCTGTGGAGCCTGTGCTTAGAGTATCATATAGAAATTTCATGCACAGATGCTCCAAAAAAATAATCTAGACTGTGACCTCTAAATTTTTAGCAGTGGGGGCATGTTTTAATGGAATCACATTTTGAAGATTTTTAAAAATTTAAGCCTCAGAATATGCAAGAGGTATATTTAAGTCCACCAAAAGAGCTTCATTTGGTAAAGCAAAAATGCCACAATCTTTTAAAGATTGGTACTTTTTTCTAAAACTGAAAACTTCACACATTTTACATTTCATTTGCTAACTTTCACAGCAGGCCTCCCCAAACCGAACTTCCTACTGAAGTGTGTTTCCAAGCAATTTAATTTGGAAATTGAGAGCTGCCTTGACCTTTTCATGGATTTTAAACTCTGTGTCCTAAAAGACTTCAGAGACAACACTCCACAGGTGACCAAACATTCCAGAATAATAGCATTCCTATTTTTAGATAGCATTTGCTATAACTAAAAATTAGATTATTCTATCAGATCTCTTTTAAAAGGCCTTCTGGACAAGCAGTTTTTACATTTGAGTTTGCATGACATTTACCACTTTGTGTGTTCCATTAAATATTATTACAAAGCCTTTTACATCTACGGATACATGGCACTAAAAGTGAAAACTCCCGTTGTTCCTAGACTGAAGTCTCTGAATCAAGAGTCACAAAACTACAGAAAGATAGCACTGTAAGATCCTCTGTGCTGCAAGGAAATTTAGCTCTTTTCAGATGTTTGCTGTGACTCCATTCAGAGTAAAATAAGTTTTACGAAACAGTAAAGATTTGAGCTGGGGAAACCATTCATCACGTCCATATGTTTTATTTATTCAAGTTTTCCAGAACTCATTTTTTTTTAAAGAAAGAGTTTTATTATAAGTGTGGTTAAAAAATATGGATCTGAATCACTAGCCTCATTTTACAGCTGAGGACAAGTGGGACCTAAAGATGTAAGATAACCCACCCAAGGTCACATCATCAATTTTGGCAGAACATGTTAATAAAAATTATTGGAGTTGCAAGCTAAAGAAACCAATTTTAACCTACTCGAGAAAAAAATGACAACTCCTTGGGAAGATACTAGAGTAGCCCACAGAATCAAAAGAAAAGTTTAACAACCAAAATGTAGGTAGAAAGAAACCAGGATAGCTGTAGGAACAGCAGTTGTCAGATCTTCTCTCCAGAATAAGGCCGTAAGGAGACTCTGCTTCTACAGCATTAGCTGATGTGGTCCACTCCATTCTTTAACCCACTGAGCCACTCAGGCGCCCCAGTCCGCTCCATTCTTAAGCTTCTAGTTCCCACAGGGGAAAATATGATTGGCTGAGCTTGATTGACGGGTGTGTCTGCCCTGCATCTCAAGTCTATGGCTTGGGATTAGCAGAGCAATGGCCTCTGTCCAAATTCTTATGAGTCTTATAATCAACTGTGGTTCATGCATGACATGGTGTCCACATTGCCTGAGTTCCTACTTACATTGTCTTTGCTGTTACTCAGGCAGCTTTAAAAAAATATCTGTACTCAGACTCTTCCCCCAGACATGATTCACTTACTGTGGGTGGGGTGGGGGGGCTGTCCATTTGTCTGTAATAATGCTGCCTCCAGCAGAAGTTCAGGGAGAAGAAAGGAGTAATGATTGAAAGAAGACAACATCTCTTGCTTGACAAAGAACTCAGAGGCCGTCCAGCCCCTTTATTCCTATACTTGAGTGCAGATTAACCAAGGGAACCTGTTTTGGGGTCCCTGGGTGGCTCAGTTGTTAAGCGTCTACCTTCAGCTCAGGTTATGATCCCAGAGTCCTGGGTTTGAGCCCCACATCAGGCTCCCTCCTCTGTAGGAGACCTGCTTCTCCTTTTTTCACTCCCCCTGCTTATATTCCCCCTCTCACTGTGTCTCTCTCTGTCAAATAAATAAACAAAATAAAATAAATAGCAACAACAACAAGGGAACTTCTTCTAAAATTCAGATTTCAAAGCCCCTTCCAAACCCACTGAAAGAGTGAATATGTAAGACGCATCCCCTGGAACCTTTATTTCTAAACCTCTTCTTGGCTGTTTCTCATATAGACACACCTGCACTGGCTCTGTTGTTCTAAGGGCTCGATCCAGGACTGTGATCATTCTAGTCCAGTGGTTCTCCCACTGGAACATCCATCAGAATCACCTGGAGGGCTTGTTAAAATACAGCTTGCTGGGCTCACCTTCAGAGTTTCTGATTCCATAGATCTCAGTGCAACCCTGAGAATTTGCATTTCTGGTAAGTCCCCTGGCAATTCCAGTGCTGCTGACTCAGGAACCACATTTTGAGAATCATACCTGTAAGAGATTAGAACTTATTCTCTCTCATAGAACAATAATTGGAAAAGGCTTCTAAAGGCAAACTCATGATGGTGATCCTGGAGGAAAGCAGTAATAGCTCCTATAGAGGAGGAGGAAGAAGAAAAGTCAGTGAAAAAGGAAATGGCTGATGCGTGTAAAACAGTTCTATTGCACAATGTGGGGCATTACTGAACCCACAGTCTTCTGATCAGGCATGTCTTAAATGGAACTAACATGGTTGGTGTTGCTAACACTTGGCATAATTTCTTTTGCAATGAGTCCTAGTGCACTATCTTTTGTCTTTCTAAGATAGTGTACTAGGTAGGATTCATCATACCATCATACCATTTCTTTCCATATCTCTCATTATCTGAATGGACACTGATTAATTTATTCTGTCATTCAATTAATTATAAATACAAATTATCAAGAATCATTCCTTAATTATCCATTTTCCATTGCTTTGAATGTTGACTCTGCACTGTGCTGGGCACTGAGAGGACAACATGAAAATTGGAGTTTTTTAAGGCTATCCCACCTAACTAAATAAATGCATACTTATGGGGTATGCACACATACTTAAATACTAGTACAGTGAAGTATACGGGAGTGGTCAATAAAGATGTCAGGTGTCAGGAAAGGTCAGAGAAGCTTTCATATAATTTAGCATTTAAAGGTGTGTAAGTTGACCTAGTTGACGAAGGGAATTGTCCCAGAAGAGGTAGCAACAAAAATAAGTCATAGAATGAAAAGAAACCTATGGTCAAGCAGCAAAGACTGTTGCTTATCTATGAAGAGAAAAAAGATGAGTTCCTATGTCAGAGATCCTCTTAGGCCATGCTAAGGTAATAGACAGATACTAAAGGATTGTGTTCAGGGGGTTATATCAGTGGCACTTGACCCTAACCTCAGAATAACTTGGAGAGCTGGAGAACAAAACCAGATATAGGCCCTACTCTAAATTAATGAAATGGGAACCTCTAGAGATGGACCTTGTCATCAGTATTTTTTTGATCACTTTCCTGGTGGCTCTCCTATCCAGTGATGGGTGAGAATGGACAAATTATACTATCATATTTGCTAATAGTCAAGATGATCTGGCATTCTGGCTCAAGGGCTGATGAGAGCTGACAAACTAAAAGCAGCGGGGGGCGGGGGGAGGGCAACAAGCAGGTTTGCGTGAAGTCCTAAATTTGGTAGTTGCAGTTGAAGTGGAGAAGAATGAGCTATAATGGGATTGTCAAAGAGG
The DNA here is from genome assembly GCF_022355385.1 of Mustela nigripes. Lineage (NCBI taxonomy): Eukaryota > Metazoa > Chordata > Mammalia > Carnivora > Mustelidae > Mustela > Mustela nigripes. The sequence continues at coordinate 39,498,833 of NC_081573.1, forward strand.
TAAGGGTTACAGAATGAGATTTCTGTTGAAAATATTGGACAAGGAGCTTGGAAGGGACCAAGAGAATCCCCAAGTCACCGCCTGGGCCACACCTCATTTAGCTTTCCCTTCTTTTCAAATCTGTAGTGTTTCCCTGGACAAGTTCTATGAACCACATACAAATTGAGCAAGACATTGCCTTCCTGTATTCCAGGCCCGGTCATCTCCCTAGAGCAATCACCTTACTACTGAGGTCCTGAGCAACATGTCATAGAATTTTCCTTCCAGTTTAAAAACCAGTTCTATTTTTTATGGGAAATAACTACTTTTGGGAATGACAGCATTTACATAAAAGTGAGGCTGTTATGGTGATATTCCCCCCCTTCTATTTTAAAGTACATCTACATCTGGAAAAAAAATAATGGCAAGCAAAGTCCTTACTGAAATTTAATGCATGGTTTAATATCCCTATTTCTCAAAATGTCAACTGCCAAACACCCAGAATAGTCCAACATTGTTTCAAGAGACGGGAGAACTTGGCAAATTGGAAGACAATGTCTCCAAAGGGAGTTCTAAATATTTAAGAGTGAACAAATGTCTTCTTTTCTGTAAATTGATGTCTACTGAGATAAAAGTATAGAAAAAAACAAAATGGGGATGCATTGTCTTGTAATTGTGATCTAGCCATTGCAAAAAAATGGACTGTGATCCTCCCATGCTATTCATGCTATTAATGCTATTAATTTTTTTTCCAGAAGTAATGAGTTTGGGTCAATATACCAGTTAATTCTGATGTTGTAGTAATATTTTCAACTTTTACCCTCACAAAAACCCAAGAGGTAGACATGAAGGGATTATCTTTTTTGAATGACAGATAATCTGGCTCATCCAGCATCACAAAGCTGGGAAGCCAAGAACAAAACCGTAGGTTTCCAATTCTGAGACCTAAAAACTTTTGTTCACCTAGCCCTTTATCTCTACCTTAAAGTCGTCAGTAGCCTGTCTTCAACCATTAGGGCTGCTGGAACATGGACTGAGTGGCTTATAAATAATAGATACATGTCACAGTTCTGGAAGCTGGCATCTGAGCTCAGGAGGTCATGGTTGGATGAAGAGTGACAGACTTTTCGCCATATCTTCAACTGTGGAGGGGCAAAATACCTCTCTGGAATCTGTTGTATAAGGGCATTGATCTCGCTTATGAGATACCCTCCTTCATGACCTAATCACCTCTCAAAGGGGTCACCTCCTGATACCATCACCCTGGGCAGTAGGATTTCAACTTGGGAAATTTGGGAGACACAAACATATCATGGAGCTGAAATAAGAATGATGAGTTGAAAACAGGACTCCCCCATCAGTGTGACCTGGAGCTCCTGACTCACCAGTCGGAGCTCAGTTTGCACACTTTTTTTTTTTTTTAAAGATTTTATTTATTTATTTGACAGAGAGAGATCACAAGTAGGCAGAGAGGCAGGCAGAGAGAGAGGAAGGGAAGCAGGCTCTCCGCTGAGCAGAGAGCCCGATGCGGGACTCGATCCCAGGACCCTGAGATCATGACCTGAGCCGAAGGCAGCGGCTTAACCCACTGAGCCACCCAGGCGCCCAGTTTGCACACTTTTAAATTTGGAAGAAGATACACATACCGGGGATAATTTTGGAGATAGACTAAGATGTATGATGTCACTACACCCAGCCTTCATCCCTCCACACATACACTCCATCATTTATGAAGTTCTGATAAAGCATGGATTTTGCTTTGGTTCCTGTTGAGCCTGCCATGTCTGGAAAGGACGTCTTCAATGATGGAAGACATGAATTTGTAAAACACTTATTATATACCTGAAAACTGGTACATGCTATTTTCTTCCTCTTCTATATTTTTATCTTTTATATACTTAATTGTAGAAGTTTCTAAGGACCTGATTTCATAGTCTACTTTGTCTGGCAGACACAAACCTCTCTAGCAACCTCAGCAGAAATCAAACACATGGGTTGACTGCACATCCATGGAGGACAGCTGGTATCTGAGACAGTATGTAAATAATAAATTTAGCATTTGAAAACCTCACATAGTTCTTCTGATTTTATTAACCCAGACAACTTATAATAATTGTGATAAACAGACATTGTCATGAAATATAGCAGCCATTTGATAAGATTAAGCATAATGCAATACATCTTCCTTTCCTCCCAATTCAGTATAATAAATTACCCTTAGGCTCTTAAATGAAGCATTTTATAATTGAGCAAAACAGATCGATTTTTAGGGGTCCTTATTTATATGCAAAACAGACTTTTTGAGAATGGTAAACTTGATTAAAATCTCTCTAAGTGCAAATCACAAATAACTTCTTCTCGCAAGCCATAACTATCCTATTAATGTATAATTTACTGCATACAAGGATAGTAAAATTCTAATGTGCTTATGATCCAGATGGAAGAAAGAGTTAAATAGAGAAAATAGCAAACCATATAAAATGGGAGGAAAATGGAATTGAAATTTGACAAATATTGCACAAGATAGTAACCCAGCTGGTACAGATGCTATAAGAAAACAGAGATCGGGATAGAATATCGCAGTCAAATCAATGTCTGGAGAATTTAAAAAGGGGTAAGCTTCCATGAAAGTTCCAGATTTAGAGAGGGAAATGTCCTACATCAGATACAGCGGGAATAATACCTCAGAGGTATGTTAAACAACTTTGCAAATGTGGCCTCTTTGAGTCTTTGTACTTCCTCAAAATCATAGGTCTCTTTGGCCACTACCCAAAAACTAAAAGATGTTCTAGATGAGTAGACTTTTTCCCAACTGCATATCATTTACAAGTAAAGGAAATGTGTGGCTTTTAACCAAAGGACACATGAGTAACAGGATTAGCCCATGTATCAGTAAAAGGCAAGGCTCAATTTATGTTGGTCATGGCCTGTGCAAATACTCTCCCTTAGACCAATATGGCTCTCCTGGATCCCACCCAAGAAGCGAATCCAAGGAAGATGTTCTCCTGGGAATAAGGTGTAAGCATTCACAATCTCTGATTCATGGTCTCTAACCAGCCTCTTCATGGACATACACGTTATACTCACATAAAATTAATTTAATTCCCTATTCAGGAATAAGGAGTATTATCAATAAGTGTACCCATTATTGAATGAGAGCACACAATACTATTTCTTCTCTAACAAAAGTGTGTATTTGAAAAGGACCTTCAGACTCTCCCACACTTGTGGGCATATGTTCACACAGTGGAATGGCTCCCAGGGTTGATTTGCCTTTTTTTTCCCCTAGGCTTAAAACTCTTGCACTGTTCACAATACAACATGTATCCATTTGCTCAAAAATGCTTATTTCTCCCCAATGTGTATGGTTTTTCTCCTTTGTGCTAAGAAAAATTTTTAAATCATTTCAAATAGTTTTAAATTATGAAAGATTTAAAGTATACACAAGGAACAAAAAATTATAAATAATACTCATGGTTTATGCAAGTTTATGTTATTTAATATGTATTTATTATGTCTGTGCAATAGCTGTGGTGGGGGGGATTCAGCTCTGGGGATGAAGTTTTGAACAAGACGGACACAAATCCACCCTTAAGACAGACAACTAAAGAAGATGGGCAATAGATTCTTCTAAGAGATGTGACAATCAAAGCCCAGGGTGATGGGACCATATGGCAGAGGGAAGGAAGGCTGCCTGGAGGGTGAAATAGGAGTTAGTAAAGCTAATATATCTTTCTTTCTTCTGGAGTCAGCATAATAAATTACCCTTAAACTGCAGAATGAAGCATTTTATCATGGAGTGAAACAAAACAATTTAGAGTCTATATTCATAAGGGAAGTAGGATTTTTGAGACTGATAATACTAATTTGGGCCTATTGTGTGTGCTCTGGGAGGGCAGAATGAGATATGTAAAGGCCAGGCCATTGCTCTTCTCACTGCAAGATGCCTCAGGTAAACAGGGATGGGGAAAGTCCTCAATGTTCAGTGTGGACCAGGAAGCTCTAGAGAAGGTACAATACAGGTTCAGGTTCTATCAGTCTGGTCACTATTGGTTCTTTTCATTTTTTGAAAGATTTTATTTATTTAATTATTTGAGAGAAAGAGAGGGAGAGAGCACGGGAAAGAGCAGACGGGGAGGGAGTGGGAGGAGAGGAAAAAAATCTCAACTGAGCTGAGCAGGGAGCCCAACCCTGGGATCTGTCTCGGGACCCTGAGATCACAACATGAGCTGAAATCAAGAGTTGGCCACTTAACTGACTGAGCCAACCATGTGCCCCACTATCTTTTCTTTTCAAATGAAATATCTTAAAAGCATTTCACCTAATGACAAGCCCAGAACAGGATATTTGATAAGATGTATCTATTTAAATTTAGATGTTATCCCAGAACACCCCTTTTCCTGGTTAAGCAGGACTGTTAGCTTCCTAGCTACTATTTTGGTAGAAAGCAATGGAGAAAAATGATCCTTGATACTATACATGGGTAAATAATTTCTGGTTTGAGCAGCTTTCTGCAAAGGGAAGGTTGTGATGGTGTCAACAGGTAGAAGTAGAAGGCAGAGAGAGAGATGGATCTACAGTTGGAATGGTAGATTTGAATTTTCAGTAATGTCTTTTATGTGGTCTTTCATAGTTACCATTATGAAAGTTTAGTTTGTTCACTGGTAAGGTGGACATAGAAACATGTTCCTGTCAGAGGGTTTATAGCAACACCAAACAACAAGAGACCTATAAAATGTCGTCATGCTCTAAAAGTAGTACAAAAGTTTTGGATCATTGGGTTTAAGTCAGAGTTCCTGAGAGAGCAGGATTTTCCAAGCTAATTCATTGAACTGTAAATTTGCGCTATGAACGACTTCCAGTTGAGGCCATTCTGCAAAATACCTAACCAGTCTTCAAAAGTGCCAAGCTCATCAAAAACAAGGAAAACCTGATGAATTATTATAGCAAGAGGAGCTTAAGGAGAGGTGATGACTAAATGTTCTGTGATAGCCTATATGAGATCCTGGGAAAGAAACAGATCATGTGATAAAAACCAAGGAAACCTAGCATAGATTTTACTTAGTAATAATGTCTCAGTGTTGGTCCGTTCACTTTAGCATATGTACCATAACATAAGATGTTAATAATAGAGCAAATCAGTTTTAGAGTATATGGGAAGTCTAGATCTTCATAATATTTCTAAAAATCTAAAACTTTTTAAAAAATATTTCTGAAGGGGCATCTGGATGGCTCAGTTGGTTAAGTGGCTGACTTTTTATTTTGGCCCAGGTCATGATCTCAGGGTGGTGAGATCGAACACCGCCTAGGACTCCATGCTCAGTGGAGAGTCTGTTTGTCCCTCTCCTTCCTCTCTTGCCCCTCCCCTCTTCTCTCTCTCAAATTAGTGAAGAAATCTTTAGAAAAATTTTTAAACAGCATTATGGAAAATACCCATTCATTGATTTAGCCAACACATAGGTAGTGGGTGACTACGTGTGCCAAACACACTGTTCTAGGAGCTGGTGATAGATAGAATGATGAACCAATAAAGTCGTAGGCCTCCCGCATTGAGTTTACACATCAGTGAGGGAAGGAACATAAAATATAAATATAAATTATATTGTGTGGGACTAGATGCTATGAAAAAAGAACCAGCAACAGAATTACAGGGGAGAAAAATGGACAAAGTGGCAAGACCTCTTAGAAAAGGGTTCCTTGAGCAGACAAGCACAAATGGGATGAGATGAGGATGAAGGTGGCCATGCAAATACCTAGGAGGAGAACATCCAAGGCAGAGGTAACAGTAAGAGCGAGAGCTCGGAGACCAGAACAGGTCTCCCCTAGGAACAGGAAGGAACCCACTGTCACTGGAAAAAAGCTAAGGGGGTTCAGAATGTAAGCAGGTGAAGTGAGAGAGGTAGCCAGATGCCATATTGCGCAGGACTTTATAGTCGAAAACTGCTACTTGGGCTATGAGTAAGCTGGGAAGACTTTAGAGAGAGGAGCTTGTGCAGGAGAGAGAGATGATATTTCCATTTCCCACTACTTCACTATGAAAAATGTCAATCATACCAAACAGTTGAATAAATTTTACAGTGAATACACAGGTAACCATCACTTAGATTCTATAATTGTTTTGCCATAGTAGTTTTAGCACATATCTATCTTTCCATCTGTCCATTCACCCATCAATCTATGTTATTTTTTGATGCCCTTCAAATTAAGCTTCAGACATCAGGGCAATTCCTTGCAAGTATTTCAGCATAATATCATGAACTAAAGTTCAACATTTGTTTATGGTATTTTGTATTTGGAATAAAATTTACACATATTAAAATGCACAAAACTTAAGTATATCCATTCCATAAGCCTTGACAAATGTGTACACCTGTGCGTCAAACCCCTTTTAAGATACAGAATATTCATCACCCCAGAAAATTATCTCAAGCCCTACCCAGCCCATCTTCATCCCCACCCACATTTATTTTGTTCCAGATTGATTGAGTTTCAATTGAAGAAATTTTAAGATATTTAAAGTTCACAATGCGATGATTTGATACACATATACATTGTGAAATGACTCCCCCCCATCAAGTTAATTAACACATCTATCACCTCATTTACCTTTTCTTTTTGTTGTTGTTCTTGTTCAGAACATTTAAGTTCTATGCTTTTAGCAAATTTCAATTATACACGGTATAATCACCACATTATATATTAGCTCCTCAGACCTTATCTTATAACTGGAAAGTTCATAAATTTTGTCTACTGCTCCCTATTTCTCCCACGCTGCCAGCCTCTGACAACCACTATTCCAGTCCGCTTCTATCATTTCAACTTTTTTTTTTTTTTTTCAGATTCTACATATAAGTGATACTATGTGGTATTTGTTGTTCTCTGACTGACTTATTTCACTTAGCACAATGCCCTCTGGGTCCATCCATTTTGTGACAAATGGCCTTCTTTTTTAAGGCTGAATATATTCTTCGGGGTGTGTGTGTGTTTGTGTGTGTGTGTGTGTGTGTGACATTTTCTTGAACTACTTGTCCAACAATGGACACTTAGTTAATTTCCATACCTTGGCTACTGTGAACAATGCTGCTATAATCATGAGACGCACATATCTTTTTGAGATAATGATTTTGTTTCCTTTGGATATATAGCCAGAAGTATAATATCTGGGTCATATCATAGTTCTATTTTTAATTATTTGTGTAATTTTCATGATGTTTTCCATAGTAGCTGTACCAGTTTATGATCAGTGTAAACTAACAGTGTAACCCAACAGTCTGCCAGTGTCCCTTTTTCTCAGTATCCTCACCTGCGTGTGTTGTTTTGTCTTTTTGAAAATAACCATCTAAACCAGTGTGAGGTGATAACCCTTGGTGGCTTTGAAATTCATTTCCCTGAAGATCAGTGATCTTGAGCACTTTTCCATTTACCTATTGGCCATTTATATGTTTTCTTTGGAAAAATATCTATTCAAGGTGTTTACCCACTTTTTTTTTTTTTTTTTAAACGGGGTAGTTTGCTTTTTTGCTATTAAACTGCATGAGTGCCCTCCCCTTTAACAGGCAACTAGTCATTCCAACTCTAAGTATTTATCCAAGAGAAATGAAAACATATCCACAAAAAGATTTGTCTGAGAAAGTTTATGGCAGCTTTACTGATAATACTCCAAACAAGGAACATCCCGGTTATAAATCAACAGGTAAATCAATGGGGAAAAGAAAGTGGTATACTCATACAATGGAATGTTCATACCATTAAAAAGCAACAAGCTACTAAAGCATAGAATAATATAGATAAATCCCCAACCCACTGTACTCAATACAAGAAGCCAGACACCAAAGAATGCATGTACTGTGTCATTCTATTGAAATGAAGCACATGAATGAGAAAAGCTAATTTTAGTAAAAAATTAATTAATTGGAATTCCACCTTGAGAAAGGAACTTTTCCCTGTTTGGGGCAGAAATGACTTCCAGATAAAGGAAAGCAAAAGAGCTTCCTGCTTTTAACCAAATTGCTTGATTCTGAAGTTCGATGTTCAGTGATTATAGAATAAGTAAAGGAAGAGCTGAATAAAGTGACCTAGGAACTAAGGCATTCTCTGAAGATGCCGCTCTTTGGGGTGAGCCTACCTTTCCATCTTCTGGCAGGAATTCTCCAATTTGAAACCCTGAGGCAGCACCTATACACTGCCCTCTTTTCTCCTTCTTCTCAAACCTTTACCCAACACTTTTTTTGTTCATTGACCTGAGACACACATTTATTATTAGATTTATATATTTTTTATTATTATTATGCCAGGCAGTGCTCTTGGAGGCTTCATATTCATTTGTGTTCCAGGAACCAACCAACTTATAACAGTTTGTATTTCACAGAATGGATTGGGCTCTTGCTGCACATGGAGTCCAGAAGCGAGGTATCAGGGAGACAGAAGGTGATCATACATGATCACTCCTAGAGAAGGCCATATTGGGAGAGGCACAAAAATGATAATGCAGTAACTGTTTGGGTAGAAGTAGGAAGAGAGGCATCTAAACCAGACTGGAGTAGGAGCCTGGGAATAATCAGATAAGCCTTTCCTATGCTTAGTTTGGGGATCAGCACAAAATGTATTCCCATCAGTTAAAAAAATATGATATCCACTTAAGAGTTTTACAAGGAAGCATGAAAGTCTCCTATTACAGGTATTATGGGAACGCAATTAGAATTATCCTTTGTGCATCTGTTCTATCTAAGATTACATGCTCGGTTCAAGCTTGATTAGATCTTCTCTTGTTCTTAAAGTAAATGGAAAATTTTATTTAAAAAAATACAAGTATCCATTTATATGTAAACAAAAAATCACATATAACTTTACCATGCAACCATGTATAACCACTGTCAACCTTTGGTATCCATGTATGCATGTATTTTTATTAGATATATGAGATTATATACCTAATTTTATTAGGTATATGAGATTATATTCTATAAAGTATTTGGGGACTTACTTTTTACATATAATTAATACCACCTACAATTTTCCAAGTCAGTTATTATGTCTAACTTGTCACTTTAACTGATTATACAATATTCTATGGCATGAATTTAATATGATTTATATCATCAGTCCCCTATTGGTGAGTATTTAGGCTACTTCTAGTTTATTTTTAGGACATGGACTTCTTAATTTTTCCTGGAAATGAGGCTTAGCTAGGTAGGTGATTGCCCCTGTATTATTTTCAGAGTTCCATTTAAACAGGATTTGTTTTTTTTTTTCCTGTTCCCCTCTAATGGAAGGTTATAAATGGCACTGCTTAGTGAACAGAAAGGGTTTCTAAAAGCTCAGGTGCTACCTAGCAGCTGATGCTTGCAGGATTTCATCTAACCTAATGCAGAGCTCATTTATCAAGGCATAGGACACAACCCATGAAAAGCAGTTGGAGAAGAAAGTCACCTGGACTGAGTACAGGTAGCCAGTTATTGTTAAGCACTGTCACCTTTGGCAAGTTATTTAGCCTTTCCAAAACTTTATTTCCATATCTACCAAATGGAAATACTAATCCTTGGTTCTCATGTAGTTGCTGAGGGAATCATAAAATAAGAACTGTGGGTAAACATAAATGAATTTCCTAAAACTATTTATTTATTTATCTATGGCTTTGTCCACATCTCCTGATATTCCTGAGGATATCTACCACACACGCAGTAAAACTTTTGGCAAATGTTAAATTGTTTAATAAACAAAAATCCCTCAAACTCTAAGTCTAATGTAAGTCTAATGTATTAACAGGCTTCATACAGGTGTTAAGGTTTTTCTAGGGATCTAGAAGGCTAGATGCAAAGGCTAGCAATGCAAAGGCTATCATACACAAACAGAAAGTTTTTCTAATCCTCATTCACCTCCTGTTGTAGGTTAGGCCAGGTACTCCATGAGGGAAGCTTATATCTAAGTCTTCAAGGAAGGCCCAGACATTGACAAGCAGAGAGGAGGCCATCTGAGGCAGCAAGACATCTGAGCAAGTAGGATGTGCTACAGTGTACTTGAGACAGAGAACTTTCATATGACTCTTACTTTCTCCTTCTTGGCTCTGGCCATCTTGGTACTAAGACCACTTAGGCTTACTTAATTACCAAATTGGATTGTTCGAACTAGAATCATGGCCAGATAGAAATTAAGCTTCTTCTGACTACTTCCTTAAACTTAGCACCGAGCTAAATGAATAATGACTGAATGACCATGTTCGGGGAAGCTTGCTACAGTTATGGTGCTGGGACAGTACAAAGTTTTCCTCGTTATTAATTTACTTTGTTTTTGTGTTTTGTTGTTGTTGGTGGTGGGTTTTTTTGTTTTGTTTTGTTTTGTTTTGTTTTTTAGAGTTTGCTTCACACATTTGGCAAAATAGTGCTTTATAGTTTATAAAGAATAATTCAGACATTATCTCATTTAACCCTCACTTTGTGTAACAAATGTGTTGTTGGATTCATTTAGACATTATAATATGTAAAGTCCAGAGTGCATGTACATGCTAGATCAGTTCACTGGATCATAGCCCAGCATTGCTGATAACTTTTCATACCATATATGTGGGAGAATGTGATGTGATGATCCCATAGGGGAGCAAAAGTAATTTTCCCTCTACTCTTCTAGATTCTTGACTAAGATTCCTCTGTAATAGAAGAGGAGAGAAGTTATATTAATTACATGCACACATATTTACACGCATACATATGGGGCCCCCACAAAGACGTGAGACCCAAAAGGTAGCTAGATATTTGAGGTTTATATACCAAACTGAACTAAGGAAAGCTAGAAGGGTCTGTGACTTCAAAGGGGAAAATGAGAAAAGGAAATGGTTGTTAAGAACAAAGGTTGACATGTCATTCTAGTGAGTCTCTCAGGTAAAAAATGTACCTCTGGTAATAGCAGCCTTCCTGGTACAGGCCACCTTTCCAACATAAATTTCCCCAAAAGGATAACTTCTACTCTATTTTCAAAGCTTCTCTGTCTACAGTTCCTCAAAATAATCCTTTTGCCAAAGAGTTCCCTCTCAAAGGTGGGGCATATTCTACACTTCACATCTCTGGAATCTAAGTAAACAGATAGTTATCAGGTAGCCATCCTGAGCCAAACCCAGCCCAGGCACTGGGAGAGAAGTAGCAAACTAGACTTTCATGGGGGAAAATGCCCCTACTTACTGCCCACCACCCCATAAATTGAGGACAGCCCCATCTGGGCCATGTTACTTAGTGTGTCCTCCCTCTCCTTTTTGGTGGACATCTAACTAAAATATAGCATGTGGTGCATAAGGTGCATGATATGGCCTGAAGATGAACACACACCACACACCAGGACAATCAGCCACTTTCTTAGGAGGTCCAACCTATGAAACGCAGAAATCATGTAATTTTCCAAGAGAGAGCTGCCCCTGAAGGGCCTGGCTAAGACAGTGAGTACTCAGGGATAAACAACACCTGTGTGGAGGAAAAGTAAGAGAAGAAGAAAATGTGGAGAGAAGAGAAGAGGCTGAGCTCTAGGAAGAGCCCCAAGGGGAAGGTCTAGACCTTCTAGTTCCTGAGGTCCTGCAAGAAGCTTTCAGTCACAATTAATTGTCCTAGGGGAGAGTCCCTATAGTTTCTGAGACCTGATTTTTCAGCTCTTATTTGATTCCTCAAAAAGTGTATACTGAATTTGGCTCCTCTGCTTTTCATGTGAGGTAATTTGACTGGATTTCAATTTCTTATAAATGAAATAACCTGCTAAATTATCTACTCCTGCACTGATGGCAGCATTATTTGTCGAGTTGTTTGGAAACAACTTAAATGGCCATCATTAGTGGGCTGGTCATTAACTTTCTATTGAATACAATACAGCAGTAAGGAAATTGTCGTATTATCCATGTAGTTTCTATCGTATTTTTCTTTACTGTTGCCATATGTTATATTCCATTAAAATTACAGGTGTATGTATCAATATGCAAGTGTATGTTATGCATGCATTAATCTATACTACATAGATACTTAATTTTGTGTATATTTGTATATAAATACATGCAATATAATATGTACTATATTCTATAAGAATATATTACACATATCTCACATAAATATATGAGATATGTGTGGATGAGCATTGCTAAGTGAAACAAAAATTAATGTTTCCGTGCACACATAAAAAATTTTATGTGTATTCCCATGAATTTATATGTATTTTTGTTTATATGTTTATTTATGCATTGATTTATGAAATGCATACAAGTAGTTTGGAAGGACATATATTAGATTGCAAACAGAAGTCACCCTGTGGCAGAAAATTACAATTGTAAACAAAGAGTTAAAGGGGATGATTGTACATATATTTCTTTTTTAATTTCTTTTTGTAATTAAAATTGATCCCCAAAAATATTTTAGGGGCACCTGGGTGGCTCAGTGGGTTAAGCCTCTGCCTTCAGCTCAGGTCATGGTATCAGGGTTCTGGGATCCAGCCCTGCATCAGGCTCTCTGCTCAGCAGGGAGCCTGCTTCCCACTCTCTCTCTGCCTGCTTCTCTGCCTACTTGTGATCTCTCTCTCTGTCAAATTAAAAAAAAAAAATTAAAATAAATCAAGCAAATGAACCACCAATTACCCATTTTTTTGTCTTGTTTTGTTTTGTTAGATTTTTCTTCCTCCCAACCACACTGCTCAGTATGTGGTGAGTAAGGTCACTTGGTGTTGAGTTCTCACCCCAGTGTTCTAAACTAAGGGGATAAAAGGAGAATATTAAGTTCCCATGAAGGCTGTGTCTGCTGATTATTTTTTTTAATTTCAGCACTATAGCTATGGATGAAAATACAATCTAATGCTTGAGCATTTGAGTTTCTCATAAAATAAAATCAGAGGATACTTTTCAAGTTACTTAGCATAATGACCCAGAAGACGCTTATGTTGTCTTTTAAATATTAAAGTAATTTTGAAAATAGTCTTTTAATAAGTCTCTTAAAAATAATGGCAGTATAAGTTCATTTTGGTGTGTACTATGTATCTTTGTTGTGAGAATGTGTTTGCCAGAGTTTTCACATTCATGAAAATATCAACATATTTTAGCTAGTGAAGGAGAAATCCTCTGGGTTCAGAATATGCCAATTTAACAAAATGTGAAATTTAGCAGCTTACGTATGTTTATTCTTTTATAAAACCCTATATGCAGGACATCAGGATTTTAAAAACCCATCCCGTGTACATTGGATAGGAGTTCAGATATTCAGATTGGCGTGCTATGTGTCCAGTATGCAAAGGTCAGGAGCACAATGTGAAAGAAGAGGCACATCCAGAAGGCCATAACAGTTATCTTGGATTATTCCCTAAGTCAATTGGGAAAGAGAGAGTTCTGATTGAGTTGTACAATAACAAGGTCCAAATGAGGGCCAGGAAGCTAAGAGGAAATGGGTATGGGTCCAGGTTCTGACAAAACAAAGGCAGAAGACAGGACCTGTGAATGGCCCAGGGAGGACTAAGTGATGACCCGAGAGCTGTCTTCACAAGGCCTACAACGTGAAGAGGAGAGGTCAGCGTCTTGAGATGCCACATCAGTGGTTTAGGCTCACTATTATCCATCCCATCTCAGGTCTGTTGGGGAAAAAGTCAAAGAAACAAAAATGCTGATACCAGGATCACACCCTGATGTGATAGAAGTTGCTCCTGTGCCTCCTTCTCTGATCAGTAATATTTTAATAACAGGCATGGGACAGGGCTTGATGGTAGGTATCAAAGTAGGTACTCAGTGGAAAAACTATCAGTTTTGGGGATGCACTAATATTTCCTGTACAGACATAATATTTGCAATTGCCTCAGTACTTTTTATATTTATACTCATTGGAAAGGCCCAAATCCTGTGAGCAGTAAAAATAAAACTCAGTCCAATGCGGTGTCATTGTAATGGTCCCAACTGTCTTCCCTTCAGAGTCCTGTCACCATCTTGCAGAGACTGAAAGGCACTAGTTGGCATAACGTCCTAGTGTTAAAGGATGAATAGCCTTAGTCCAGAGTAGTTAAGAGACATGACCTAGGCCACACAGCCAGGGACGCTAAACCCAGAACTTGGATGTAGACCTCAGCTCCTTACCCCACTGAGCCACCCAGGTGCCCTCAGCCTCAGCTCCTGAGAGAAACTTTTTTCCATTCCACATTCTCAACTTTTTGTGGGATTTTTTTCTTTTCCTATCACCTCCCTCATTCAGTTTAATATCTGTGTGCACAGCGTTAGGAGGCTCAGCGGACTGTTGGTACCTGATTATTTTCTAAGAGAGAAAAATGATCACCCAACAGACAGAATCCACTTCTAAAGCTCCATCAAAGTGACCTGCATCCAGGTTGATATTCACAAAAGCTGCCACACTATGTAAGGTCACCAGAGAAATCCAGCATGATTTCCCTTGTGGAGATAAGCATATCCCCACCCCAAGGCCCAGCCTTTGTGTCTTATTATTTATTTTTTTTAAGATTTTTTATTTATTTGACAGAGAGAGAGAAATCACAAGTAGGCAGAGAGGCAGGCAGAAAGCAGATTCCCCGCGGAGCAGAGATCCCGACGCGGGGCTCGATCCCAGGACCCTGGGATCATGACCTGAGCTGAAGGCAGAGGCTTTAACCCACTGAGCCACCCAGGTGCCCCCTTGTGTCTTATTTTTAAAGGCATTTAGCAACAAGCTTCTCGTTTACCTACATGTTTTTATAGTTGTTGGTTTGTCTACATTTGAGATCATTCTTTTTGAATCACCTTCTGTAGGTACTGAATATATATATATATATATATATATTTTTTTTTTTTTTTTTCCAGTTTCTAGATACCTAATGAACTCGCTTAGAGACCAGGTGAAATATATTTTTGGAACATGATCACCCTGCACTTTGCAGGTCATGAATTTCTTTATTATTTGTCATGGCAGGCGTTGCTACCCAAAAAGTTATTATCTACTCAATCTCAGTTCTAACCTGCAAGCAGATCTGTCTGAGGAGCCAATTTATTACTGATGTAACAGCACCAGGGAAGATGAGTTTGCTTGTTTAAAGAGATGAGCGGCATTGGCAACGCTATCAATTTTCACATGCAGAAATCCTGTACATGGGATTTTTGTAGTTATTAAAAAATCATGCATAGCAATGTTTCTATCCTTCATCATGCATTTGCTGGAATTGCACATCCATCATAGCTTGTTCCTCTCTAAATGGGCTTGTCTTTCAGAAATTGGTAGCCTTGCAAGGTTTTTGCCATGCAGTAAGTTGTGAGGCCAGAAATGTCATAATGCCATCTACGCTCGGCTCTATATTTTGCCACGAATGTCCCATAGGATGCCCCTGCATGTAATTTAGTCTATTTCGTTATCAATTTTCATATCCTCCACTCACTGATTTAATTTCATTAGATGTACCCTAGGCTCTCCAAACTGGGAGAGGATGGCAGTACAGGATAACATTGAGGAATATAGATCACTGTGATATTAGCAAAAATCTCTCTCTCTTTCTCTCTCTCTCTCTCACACACACACACACACGCACGGACAATTCAGCACAAAACTTACTGAGTAAGAAAGACATGGATTGTAAACCAGTTTTCTATTCACTTGCGGAAAGAATTTGGGTATGTCATTTCCTTGAAGTTATTTTTGTTTAATCTCTTAAAATGAGTAATAAAACTCACCTTATAGCATGTTTTAGTAGTTAAGTAAGAGATATATATATCTTACTTATATATGATATACATATATATTATAAATATGATATACATATATATATCTTATATACATATATATCTTACTTATATATGATATACATATGTATCACTTAGCACAAGTTATGGCATATAACAATTGTTATATAATAATTACTAATTATAAAAATATTAATGGTAAATATTTAAGATAACTTCCCTTGAAAATAGATAATCTAATACTGGACAGAGGGAGGGCAGAATTGTTTCTCAAAGAATAGTGGGATTCTTTGAAGAAAAAAAAAAGAGATATAGGAGGAGGAGAAAAAGCATCAGATTAGGAATGCATAAAACCTGTCAATAAAAGGGAAAATCTCAATAGAAGGGGAAGAAAATGTATTCTGCAGGCATCCTCTGGCTAAGGAGATCAAAGATGGTATGAGAAAGTAAAAATGGAGTACGATTTTAATGGATGGAGTATTCAGGACTCTGACTTGCAAGTGAGAGAAACTGATCTTCAGCAAAGTTAAGGCAAAAAAGGGCAACCTCAGGTATGGCTTCAAGTACAACTGGATCCAGGTGCACAAATGATGTTTTAAAGGTTCTGACATCTTTGTTTCTGAGTTCTAACTCCCTCTCTGTGTCAGGAAAACCATGCCATACTTAAGTCCAAAATTTTGTGACTCAGTATTCCAAAGAAAAGAGAGATTTTCTTTGCCAGAATTAATATAGTAAATCTTAGATAAGGCTATGGCCGGCCCTTCCTGGGTCAGGTGTCTTCCCGGACCAACTGCTATGGCCGGGAAAGGTAAGAGTACTCTGATTGGACAGCCTGGGTCATTTTCCTACCTCTGTGAGGTGGGCTTATGTGCTGTGATTGACAGCCTCACCAGGACTACCTGCAGTGATGGCAGAATGGTTTCTCAAAGAATAGTGGGGTTATTTGAAGAAAAAAAAAAGAGATATAGGAAGAGGAGATAAAGAAAGCATTAGATTAGGAATACTAAAATCATTGACTTCTATTGTAAAGGAGACTGTAAGACCTGTAGAAATTCGGGACAAGGAGAATATATGAGAGAACACTACAAGGAAGGCTACTGAGGAAGAAAATTTTGCATATAAGCACAGGCAATAATTTACCAAATATTCTCCTAAACTAGACATGCTCACCTACTTTCCCTCATTGGATCAAACAATGTTACTTCAGAAATAAGACATAGTAAATACTTAACTTTACTCAATGAGCGAATACATGAATGGATACATAGCCAAAGGAACATGTACATTTTTTCAGCTTAGAACGGTATTATTTCCGTATTACAGATAATGAAACTGAGTTGGAGAAGTTTAGTGGCTCCCTTGAGGCCGTGCAGCTAAGAGCTTAGAGAACTTGGTTTTTATCTCAGTCAGTCCTGGTTCCAAGCTGAGTTTCTTGCCACCCTCCCACAACTTTCTTTTCTTCCATCTGTTGCTATTTCTCAGGCTGACTCAGACACCTGTACCCTTGGGACTCCTTGGCCAAATTTTATTTCGAGCACATTTCTGGTGTTCCTCAGCCTCTTACTTAAGGCTTTGAACTAAATTGTGTTTGTATCCCGGTAACTCACAGACTTCTAGACACTTCAGTGTCAGAGGGGACCTTGGAAACCATCCAGTCCAAAGGACATAGCTCAGTAACCTGCAACTCAGTGACCCAATCAGAGAATGAAGAGTAGAAAACTGGGTTTACTCTTCTCTGTTTTCCAGGGACTGAGTTACTGCTCTGACTATTCAAGTGATTTCTCTAAACACAATTCTAACAAATGCTCAACAGGTCTCACTTGAATAGATTTGCAGGAGTTCGGAGAAATAATGAAGAAACAGTAAGCCTCTCCTGCTGGTGCAAATACGGAACACAGTTCCCCTGGGTACAGAGAAGCTGCCGCCCACTAGGATCCGACATATGGAACACCCACATTTAAAAATAACAAGACTGAAGACTGCTGTATTGCTTTCACTGCCCCCCATCCCAACCACCTCTTCACATCCTTAGATCTGCTTATCATTTAATAAAGACAGCCACCTGTTTGGCTTAACAAAGTAAGCCAGCCGGGCTGAAGGGGAAGAGGGTGTGTGTGTGTGTGTGGACAGCGAACTGCTCTGTGTATGGTCTCTCCTATTCCATTTTCAGTTTATGCTGAAGACAGAGGCAACCTGCTTCTTTTACCTCTCTATCCTCCATCCTCAGTTTTATGGAAATCTTCCCATTTTTGCTGCTGGCCATGAATGGCATGATTCTACATCTCCAGTTTCAAATGGATTTTAGGGTAACCTTGTGTTCTCTCTTAGTGGCAGTGTTTATCCAAACACTGCATGTCCCTGCCCTTCCATCAAAAACCCCTGGCTGCTTATTAAACATTCAGAGTCTAGAACCCCTGCCAAATTTATCAAAATACAATCTTTGGGCATCCTAAAGTATTTTAGAACTTTGTGAGAGATTCATATACCAACTAAACTGTGAGATTCTGAGCCTCTTATTGCCTTGCAATTTCTTCACTTTGGATGAACCATCTCATACAAGAAAACAGGTGAGAAGAAAGACCTGGAGAAGCAGAGTGAGAGTGAGAGGTGTGTCCAGGGGAAAGGGAGTATGGAACAGGTTCTTCCTTCCACCCCCGTATAACCCTGAGACCAAGGATAAGTTAAAGTCAGTTGTGGTGCAGACTTGTTTGTTAGGGTCAGAGACTTTATAAGTGTTGGGCCAAAGCTTAGATGTAATAGACATTTACCTGGAATGTATTTTATAGTGTATGTTGATCCCAAATTTTTCAATTTATATGTCAAGGCCCATTGATGGGTATGAAATCAGTTCAGTAGATCATGGTCATCTCAAGATAAAAATAAGTCATAATTGAATACTTTATTTTGAATATTTAATGATAGAATATCACCTTTGGAATGAAAATGCTTTATGCATTGTAAGAATAAGGACTGTTTTCTGAAATCTGTGTTTCAAAGTATATCCTGATTGGAGATGGGCTATCATCAAAGTTTGAGCATCATTGAATGAGGGAGTCCAGGATGCCAAATGATTTTCTGAAAGTTTACAAGCATTAGCTTATTATTCCCATCTTATAGATGGCAACACTGAGGCTGAGATACAGTAGTAAAGGCAGAGAGACAATAAATACTCTCTCATTGTCATAGGTCCACCTCGGTTCCTCTTGGTTATTTAACTGTATCATTTAATTAACCATATCCTCTAACCTTGTACTCCTCATTCTGGCCTTTACCCTGTGGTGTCCTAAATATATCATTGATGAGCAGTTTTACGCTGTAAAAGATCTGCACATCAATTGCTATGCAGTGTTGTGCTTTTAATGGTGTTTGACAGGAACTTGTGAGGAGTTGATAGAGTCTTGTTTGTTTAGCTTTTACTGAAGGTCAGAACCAAGATTCACTGCCCTCACTGGAGAACTGGCATTAATATTCAGATCCTCTCTCCAATATCAAAGGCTCCTTGTTAAGGGCTCCTCCATGGGCCATCAATGGCAGCTTTGTTTACTGCCTTGAGAATCTCTTCAACAAATTAACCAATACCTACTTAACACATAAGACTTGGTTGGTGGCAAGTGACAGAAAACTAGACTCGAACTGGTTTGAGCAGAGAGAAGAACTCTATTTTTTTCAAGTAAATTAAGCATGAGGAGAGAACTGGCTGGAATTAGGTTTGGATGTGACTGGGCACAAATAGTATAATCAGAATGGGATTCCCTCCGTGTTTCAGCTCTGTTTCTCTTATTTTGAATCCACAATTAGAGACAGTCTCCTCTAATGGTTAGAAAGGGATTACCATTCACTTCCCTGTTTGGACATGAGAATCAGATTCTCTCTGGCAATCACTGACTTCAGTTGAATGCCCCGCCCATTCCTGAACCAGTCACGTAATCCCTGGAACCACGTAGCATGATGTGTTGATTGACAGAATCCCACATAAAGATATTATAATGAACTAAAGAGGATTTCTCACTTCAAAGGAATATTCAGAAGCAGTTACCAGGCTAAATAAGTCCTAGGTGTCAAAAGTTCAGGCCTTGTGCTGGAAAGTCTCCAATGGACTGCTGCTCTTTGAAGAACTTTCATTCATGAGTTCAATGATTTAGGGATTATTGTGTGGTATGCATGTGTGTGTGTGTGTGTGTGTGTGTGTGTGTTCCATGTTCACCTTCAGGTGCCAAGCACCATGAGAGATCTCTGGAGAAATGGCAAGCATTCTTCATAAGAGACTTGGCAATACAACACCAAATAAAAAAATGTGTATGCATCCTTAATAACTTAAATGCAATGAGGAAAAACGATACATTTCCATTTGCTCTTCAATCTGGGCTCAGCTGTAAGAAGGCAGAGCATGTAAAGTACAAACCATGCCTTTCAGCTCAGGTAGGATTTGGTTACTAAGGGAAGATGCATGTGTATGGATTAAACAGGTACGGTGAATGGAGCAGAGAGCAGGAGACTATGACACTTGGTACCTGCAGGGGGACAGTGCCAGGGAAGAGAAGGACCTGAAAGGGGAGGAGGGGACAGAGTACAGAATGCCAGGCCTTGGTGTTTAAGTTTGGAATCACTCGTGGAGTAAGTCCAGCTTTACAAGATGGAACATATCTGCTCTGTATTACAGAAGTCACCTTGATAACAATGACAATGATCCTCTTGAGGGGAGAATATTGTGGGTGGTGAGGTTATTAATCCATACTAGAGATTATATGAGAATGAATTTAACAGCTGAGACAGACATAAAAAGGGGAAATGGTTAGAAATATCTTGGAGACACATGACAGGAGCTCACACTTCCTTAGATGTGGACAACAACTGGAAAGAGGGTAAAAGAGAAATTAGATGTCCATCTCATTTGATTGCAAAAAACATGGTCCTCTGAGGGCATTTGAGAGTGGACATCTCTTCTAGGTTTATAATCAGTCATCCCGGTTTGCTAGAGAATAACTTCTTGTCCTTGAGGAAGGCTGGAGGGAATCTGCAGGCATTGTGGGAGGACTGTTCCGTGTGTAAGTCTGCTCTTTGGATTGGCAGACTGCTGAAATTTGGAGATTGTCAGACTTGAGTTCAACCCTGATTCCTTTGGGCCAGCCATCTAATATCAGTTCCTTTACTTGAAAATGAAACCAACTTCCCGGGATTATTGTGAGGCCTGAATGAGAAATGTGTAAACAATACCCAGTCAGTAATATGACCTCAGTAATATTTATTTAGAGCAATACCAGAATGAGGCATTGACAATAACTTTATTTGAAATGATATGAGAAGACCAGAGAGAGAATAAAGGAGAATGAGACACTCAAATTCTTTGCATCTAGCAAGTGGGAAACGTAGAGTTCAAATCCAGTGGATCTGAAAAATCTGAGTTCTTTCTGTTGCTCTTGCAATATTGCCTTGAGTTATATTTTCATACATTTTACAACTGACTCTAAATTCCTGGTGAAAATGAACATGATACATGTGTTATGGTCAATAACTTATGTATCCTACATACCTTGTAAGCTGATCCTGGTTCTTTAAACATAACATAAACATTAGCAATATTATTTGATTACCTTAGTGGATGTATTATTGGAATGGCAACTCTTTCAGTAGATGTCAATTAACATCTTTGTTACACAGATGTTCGAGGATTAAAGAAGAAATATACTGATTAATATCGCTCTCAAATCCTGGGATAAAGATGAAAGTATTATATTATCCACTTGCTGGCCAGCTCAACAAATGAGATTAAAGAAGAAATTAGAAGCCATCCTTCCAAGCTTAATGAAATATGGGTTTAGCAGAAGAAGCTGGTTAGGGCTGAGCCTCCTCAAAGAGACATCTGTTCCCAAACAATGTTTTTGTTTTGTCCTGTCTTCTTTCTGTTATGATTAACCTTGATGGTGACCCAACCTTCTTGCTGCTGCCTTTGGGTTCCAAAGATATAAAACAACAAACATAAAATAGATGTCATCCCAATGACTAAATTATGACAAGAGAGGGGAGATTCAAGTTGGGCCAAGTTGTGGAGAGGGTGCAATGTCTTAGTGCGAGAGGGAAACGTGAAAAAGATGCCTGCAACCTGGGAGAGCAAGGGCAGCACATAGCACAAGTGATGTACCTGGAGATAAGGGGTTGGGAGGCTTTCGGCTTGCTTATAGGTGGCTGGAGTTTTTCTCTGCAAAGAGAGTTCACAACCAGGATTTACCTACATTAGGACTTAGAAGACATTTGTGGGTATCGCTGTTAAAATGCAGTCCTTTATCTTGCTACAAATATGTGTACTAAATTCAGTTCAAAACATCATCTTTGTATCTCCCCTAAAAGTTGAATTTTCTTATCTAAAGTATTAATATTATTATTTTACTAAATATACTTGCATCAAAATTTTTTATGATGGTCTCTAAGACCCTGAATAGTCTGGCCTGAAGCCACCTTTTCTATTTAATGTTGCCCACTTTCCTGCTCATTTGCCCTCCTCTTCTGACCTCCTTTTACTTCCTTCTACTGCAGGACATTTGCATATTCTGTTTCCTACATCTGACCATTCCTTTCCCCCATTGTTTACCTGTCTTTCTCCTCATCTAGCCACTTCGTGGAGGTGTCTTCCTTAACCACCTGCTGTAAACCTTACTTTTTTCCCAATCCCCATTCCATTGACAATATTCTCCATCACACAAATCTGAACACCTCCTTTGTATAATTACTGCCAGGAATGCTTAATCTGTTTGTTTCCTTTTCAAGCTAGCTAAAATTGACACTTATTATGTGTCAGCAATTTCTGTGTATTTATAGCTATTAAAACCTTTGATCTTCATTCCACCAGCATAAAGTTGATGGCATAATCCACAACTTTTCCCTAGACCAAGTAACAGATTTACTGAAACTGGTTTATTTACCAATGCCTTATAACTAAGTCGAGGAGTCAGGATTTGAACCCAAAAAGTCTTGATACAGAGTGTGTGTTGTTAATTATAATCCTATAATCTTCCCATGCTATTATTTCTCTCTCACAACTGAAAATAGACATTTCAGGGATTATTGTACTTGCATGCATTATTTCACTGTATCCTTATTTAAAACTTATACCTACACATAATGATTCACAAACTTGGCTTTTCTCAATAGCTAACATGTATCTACAAACCCACATATAGCTACGCACATGCAGACCTATAGACACACAAATATGAATATAATGAAATATATATTTTATATAAAATGACTATATATCAGGCACAGTTCTGTTCACATTAATATTCATAACCTAGGACTCAAAGTCACATAAAAAAAGAACAGAATTCACTGAGGAGCTACAAATGACTATAAGCCCATAAGCAAATGTTCAGCCTTACTTCTCATTAATGAAATAAGATACCATTTCCTACCTCTCTAATTAGCAAGGATTAAAAAATAAATAATACTCACTGTTGGCAGGGTACAGGGAAAGGACTTTGTCATACATTAGTGGTAGGAGGAAAAAATGTTTACAGCCTCAGTGTAATGCAAATTTGGCAACATCTAGCAAAGGATTGCAAGTTTACCTTGGCCTTTGGTCCAAAAAATCCACTTCTAGTAAATTAACTTTAAGAAAAAAATGAAAAACCAGACTAAGATTTGGGTTGAAAAATTTTCACTGTAGGGTTGTGGTGATGTACATGCATGTGTAGGAATATAAGGGGGAAAAAAATCATGTTATCCAACTACAGTCAGTTAACAGACAATCACTGGGTGCCTCCTATGTGCAAGGCCTTGAGTTAGGTGCTGGGGATGCGATGGTTAAGGGGGGCATAAAAGTGAGGGCTTTACCTTGCTGAAGTATAGCCTTGACTAAGTACATACTGTTCTGTCCACAGTGAGGAATGTTAATTAACTATGGCAATGACATTATAATGAGGACATCTGAAAACATGGTTTTGGAGATTAAATACTGATGATTAAAGACTTGTGAGAAAGAATTGTGGTAAAATTAGGTAGTGAATGAGTCTAATTTTTCATGACATGGATAACATGTATGCATACACATATGCAGAAAGAAAACCATGGATAAAATAATCACCAAAATGTTAAAGGTAAATATTACTAGGAAATCGAATTAAGAGAATGCTTCTTTTCTTTCTCTAAGCTTTTCATCATGAAATGTACAGATATTTTGTTAAGGAAAATTATACTATTGATACCAAAAAGTTCTAGTGTAAGAAGAAAAAAAAAGTGACTGATTTTGTTCTGTAGAACTTTCCTTCCCCAATTCTGACTCTCTCTATGGAAACAAAAAGAGAAGTCTATTTCTTCTGTTGCTCATTGATTGGCAGCTCATCTTTCTGAATGCAGTAAAAGCATAACGTTTTCCTGAAACCACCCTAGAGTCCCACCTTTTAGTCACAGTTAGGTCATCTCATCTCCTAGGCTTGAGCTGAGTTGGTTTGTTCGTACCACTCCCCTTTACTGGGAGCTCCCGAAGGGCATGGAAGCATCCAACTCGTAGCGGGAACTCAAATGTTCATGGAATCAGTTATTAGCTAATTAGTTAATTAACAGCATAAAAGACTCAGGCCAAAGAAACCCTGGTAATTAATACAAAATAGCACATCATTAAAAGGGAGCCAGCTCTGTATAATGGAAAAACACTTGCTCTCTTGAACATGTCACGCCTGGGTCCCAAGCCCACTCTTAGCATTTGATCTGCGTGACTTCAGGCTCTTGGCATCTTCACTTCCTCTTACGCAAACTGTGAAAGGATGGTGGGACTATCCCAGGAAAGCAGGAGTCAAGTATTTGTCTAGTAGGAGTTTAAAGTGCTCTAGTGGAATGTTCTTTTCCAGTTGATGTTCAATTTAGGATATGGTTTACTGTCTTTTTCACTGCCCCCGTCTTTGATTTTTTACTTCCACATTGACTCATGGGTACTCATTTGACAGTTTAAGTTTGTGTCTCTAAGAAGTTAGTGTTCTAGAACAATTTTTAAATTACAAAATAGCAAAGTTCATTTTAGAAAGAGGGCATGTGTGTGTGTGTGTGTGTGTCTTCATTTGTTCATACCACAGGGTTCTCTTGTCAAATAATATTCTGTTGGAACCAGGCTCCTTCGTTTATAGTCAAAGAAAGGCAGGAATGAGAAAGGAAAAATAGTGAGAATTTGCTTTTATTTACAAAAGGGTATTCCAGACACTGTGCTAAGTGCTTCACCTTTTGTTGCTTAATCTTTGCAAAAATAGCACCTGAGATGCAATGTCCTCCCCACTTTTTCCACAAAAGAAAATCCTGAAAGCTTGGAGAGGTTCAGAGACATTGCTGAGGTTCTGAAGTAGTCAGTGTTAAAGGCTGGGTTCAGAATCAGGTCTCAGTCAGAAATCAGTGTTGAGAGAAGAGAAGAGAGCTGTGGTCTGTGTGTCCCAAATTCCAGTCTTAGGTTGGTCGGCAGCCTCCTGCCTTTGCATAACTTTGCAGCAGAGCAAAGAGTAACCTGTGACCCCACTCTCCACCCATCTGCTAACAATCCTGTTTGGAGACATCACTGCCATCTGTAACCCATTGTGAAGGCATGCCATTAATGAGACACTGGGAACAAACAGAAATCGTGCTTCTTCTAGCAGCCTGCTACCAGCTGCCTAATTAGGATTTATGGGTGGCTGTGATAAAAATGTCTGCATAGGAAAATTCTGAGATTTCTCTTGAACTCTTAAATAATAACCAACCAAAGTCTTCATAACTGTGGGGATAGGTCAATTACAGCTCCATACTGCCAAGTGTGTTGGGGTGGGGGGGGGTAGGCCTATGTGTGTCAGGGAACAGGAGAGGCAGGTTGTTTACAAAAATTAGGCTAATATGAAAGTCTACAGCTTCAAGTAATGGCAGTCCTTTGTTCATTCAGACCCAAAGTGGATTACGTTCAAGCCTTCCACCCAGTGTCTTTGAAGAGCCATTCAGGTGTGTAGAGCTTGGCGGTTTGTCTTTCCAAGTACATCCTTACATTGATTGCAGAGTCCACTATATTGCCTTTGGAGCCTAGAACAAGTGGCACATCCCAGCTGAAAGCCACTGTCCCCTCTTCAGTGACAAGTAACAGTGAGAACTATGACAATGGCAGCTGTAGTGCATCATCTCTGACCAGGACCCAATAAGTATGAAAAGGCCTTGTATTAATTAGATGTTATGTTCTCTCACCACCCAATAAGGTGGCTAGAAACTGTCTCATTGTGTAGCTGAGGAGAAATGCTCATCAAGTGGGAGTAGTCAGAGAGCTAATGCACAACAGAGCCGCAATGTGGACAACGTTGGTTTCTGTAACAAGCCTTTCACGGTTACTTAAGATTTTTAACCACATGCATTTATTAAGTTCCTTTTTTTTTTTTTTTGAGAGTTGAGAAAGATGATGTATTTACTGAATAATCAAGGATCTGCTTTGGATTGGGTATTACAAATCCATCAAAGTCATTCAGAATGGGCTTGGTTTCAACAAGTAAAATTTCTTTTGACTCTCCTGGCCATGAAGTAGAGCACATGTTGGTCTCTCTTTATTTATTTATTTTTTTTCTGTAGTTGAACCTTTAACCAT
Organism: Mustela nigripes; assembly: GCF_022355385.1. Lineage (NCBI taxonomy): Eukaryota > Metazoa > Chordata > Mammalia > Carnivora > Mustelidae > Mustela > Mustela nigripes. The sequence goes on from NC_081573.1 coordinate 39,525,043, forward strand.
AACATGCAGGAATTCACGCATAAAATGTATATTTAGTATGTGCCCACTTGTGTCCCTATTTTCTTTTTTTTTTTTTTACTTTTTTTTTTAATTTATTTTTTATTTTCAGCATAACAGTATTCATTGTTTTTGCACCACACCTAGTGCTCCATGCAATCCGTGCCCTCTATAATACCCACCACCTGGTACCCTGACCTCCCACCCCCCGCCCCTTCAAAACCCTCAGATTGTTTTTCAGAGTCCATAGTCTCTCATGGTTCACCTCCCCTTCCAATTTCCCCCAACTCCCTTCTCCTCTCTATCTCCCCATGTCCTCCATGTTATTTGTTATGCTCCACAAACAAGTAAAACCATATGATAATTGATTCTCTCTGCTTGACTTATTTCACTCAGCATAATCTCTTCCAGTCCCACCCATGTGGCTACAAAAGTTGGGTATTCATCCTTTCTGATGGAGGCATAATACTCCATAGTGTATATGGACCACATCTTCCTTATCCGTTCGTCCGTTGAAGAGAATCTTGGTTCTTTCCACAGTTTGGTGACCGTGGCCATTGCTGCTATAAACATTGGGGTACAGATGGCCCTTCTTTTAACTACATCTCTATCTTTGGGGTAAATACCCAGTAGTGCAATGGCAGGGTCATAGGGAAGTTCTATTTTTAATTTCTTGAGGAATCTCCACACTGTTCTCCAAAGAGGCTGCACCAACTTGCATTCTCACCAACAGTGTAAGAGGGTTCCCCTTTCTCCACATCCTCTCCAATACATGTTGTTTCCTGTCTTGCTAATTTTGGCCATTCTAACTGGTGTAAGGTGATATCTCAATGTAGTTTTCATGTTTAGAATATAGACAGAAAAGCATCAAGTATTAGATGGGAGACTTAAAGGGACTCAAAGGAAGAGAGAGCTTGGGACTCTGGCCTAGATTGCTCCAGAGAATTAAAGTGAGGGTGTGGGAGAAGGTGGGAGTGAGGATTGCAGTCAAGCATGTGCCTGACCCATGGAGAAATGCCCGTGTTGCTAGGGGTTTTAGTATTATTGATGCCCCACCCCCAAACCGCCCTTCCTGGTCTATGGATATCCTGACAACCTCCTGGTCACTCAGACCAAAAACCAGAGGCGTCATCCTCAATTCCTCCTTCTCCTTCTCAGCTCACCTCACCACCCGCTGCTAATATTCCAGCCAGTCTGTGATGGTTTCTGACCTCCAGGACTGCACAGCCTCCCATCCCCCCTCACCTCCAATTGGTTTATTCTCCTGCTTAAACCCCTGTAGAAGAGTTGATGGCATGACCTAAGTTTTGTTCATTAAAGATTTAATAATGACATTAATGTTACATCTAAAAAGAAGTTGTATTTAGAACACTTCAAAACGGGAAGGGCTCGAGGTGGCTTGGTTGATTAAGCATCGACTTTTTACTTTGGCTCAGGTCATGATCTTAGGGTCACGAGACTGAGTCCAACATCAGGCTCCACTCTGGGCATGGAGTCTGATTAAGATGCGTGTTCTCTCTCTCTCTCTCTCTCTCTTTTTTTTTTTTTTTTTTTTTTTTTTTTGCCCCTGCTCCTACTCCTGCTCTCTCTAAGAAAATTTAAAAATTAAAAACAATATTCAAAATAGTAATATTTAGAGACGATTTTTTATGTAGGCCTGGAATTTGTTTCAGAGTAATCTAGAATAGAGAAAGTGAATGGGGCTATATATAGACAAGACTGGGCTGGGGGATGCCATGCTTGAGTGGCTCAGTTGGCTAAGCATCTGCCTTTGGCTCGGGTCCTGATCCCAGGGTGCTGGGGTCAAGCCCTGCATCAGGCTCCTTGCTCAGCAGGGAGCCTGCTTCTCCCTCTGCCTGCTGTTCCTCCTGCTTGTCTCTCTCTCTCTCTCTCTCTCTGATATATAAATAAATAAATATATATATATAAAAATATATAAATGACTTCCCTGGGAAAACAGGATGATTCACTACATTAATACAGGGTAACTTCTAGTATTTCACCCTCTTACCTTTGACCTTGTACATAAAAAAATTTCTGGCAGGGGCGGGGGTGTTGACAACTCCTGGTGGATTGCCACTGAAACCAGAATGAAATACAGATTTCCCACCAGAGTCTGCAATGTCATAGATGATCGGGCCCCAGCCCGCTTCCCACATCTCTGTATGCTTCTCTCTCCTTACTGTTCACTGTGCTCCAGCTTCATGCACCTTTCTGGCCTTCATAGACACCAAGCTCTCCCTGTCTCCAGGGCCTCTGAACTTGCTTAAGCTTCTACTTGGGATTTTCTTTCTCTTAACCTTGAGGTGGATATTCCTTTTCAATATTAGGTCTCCACTCAATGCAACCACGGAGAGTCCTTTTCTGATCCCTCCAGAGAAAACACACACTACACTCCTTTGTTCCCCATTGTATCATCCTGTTACAACTCTATAATGTTTAAAACTGCTAAAAGAGCTCATCTGTTTCTCTGCATTTTTTTTTTTTAATCTACCACAGTGTAACTCCCTTCAAGGCAGGAGCTCTGTTTGGTTCACTCAGATTATCCAGTATTACAAGACTTCCTAGAGTTTAGTAGTTGTTCGAAACATACTCATGGAATATTTATGTATCGCTTATAGTGGTGCTCAAACTGAGTGCTCCCAGGAGATTTCGTTATTGTTGTTGTTGTTGTTTTCACAATGACTGGGCGACACTACTGGCATTTAGGATCCAAGGAATCAAGGATACTGAAAGTTTTGCAATGCATGGAAATAAGGTCTTGTCCCAAATTCCAAGAAAGTCCTCCGTAAAAATCAGTGCCAGAGAATGGCAGTCAGAGGTGGTGATCTGGGGAGAAATTTCACATTGCATGGAATAGTATGGAATGAGGCAATAGAGAAAATCAGAGCTAGACCAGGACAGGCCTTCTTAACACCATCCTAAAGAATGTGAAATTTATTTTTTTAAGTTGCATTTGTTTCCATTGGTGCTGTAACAAAGTATCACAAATTTAGCCGTTTAGAATAACTCAGCTTTTTGATCCCACCATTTTGTCATTCGTAAGTCCTGCTGAACTTGATTTGGTCTTTGTTTTAGAGTTTATTGTTTATTTGTTTGTTTTTTGAGATTTTATTTATTTGAGATAGAGTGAGTGAGAGAGAGAGAGAGCAAAGCAGTGTCACCTGGCCTGGGTTCTTACCTGCCGGTGCCAGAGAACGATCTGTCCTCAAGTTCATTCAGGTTGTTGGCTGAATCAAAGTCTTGAGGTTGTATCATTGAAATATCTATTTCCTTGGTATTGTTGGCGGGGGACTTATCTTTGGTCCTTGACGATGTCCGCATTTTTTCTCTTGCTTTCCAAGCAACCAGCTCCAGCAAAAGGGGTCAAGTTCCTCTCAGACTGTGAATCACCCTGGCTTTTCCTTCTGCTACAAACCTCTAGCTCCAACTAGAAAAATTTCTCCATTTTTAAAAGACTTATGTAATTAGTTTGGAGCCACCTGGATAATCCAGGTTAACTCACTGTTTCAAAATTCAAAGTAACCTTAATTATATCAACAAAGTCCCTTGTGCTATTAAGGCAACACATTCATAGTTTCCAGGGATTAGGGCATGGACACATTTGGTAAGCCATTCTGTGTACCACAGGAGTCATTGAATATTTTTAGAGGGGAAAATTAAATTACCTACACCTGTTTAAATAACATTCCTTTCTCTATGGCTATCTTTTAGCAATAGGCTCACTTCTCCTCTAGGAGCCGTGACAGTGATGCCTGCAGGGACTCTGCCGGAAAACCATTACCAGCCAGCAGCCACATGTCAAGCCAAGTGGTGCCGTGGCCCTAGCTCCAAACTGATAAAGCAGAGAGAAAGGGAGTGTGGCTGCTTCCACAAATGGTGGGGCTCAGCTGCGTCCCCATTTCTGGGAGAATTTATGAGAGGAGCACATGCCAGGGGGCATGGAAAGCTCTCTCCCAGAAGCAGATGCTGCTGATCCCCACGCAGAAGCCACCTCACTCTCTAGCACTCCCAGACACTGCCTGCCAGATGGCCACAGCTGAATTCACAGCTGAATAGATATCTGCTGTTGGCACCAAATACACCTCTGTGGGACTGGTTAAGGACCCGAGGTGGTGTGGCAGGGCATCAAATACACATGAACAGTAAAGATGCTTGGGATGTGTCGGGCACAGTACTAAGCACTTTGCAGGCATTAATTCAACCTACACAATATTCTCAAGTGGATGGTGTGATTCTTATGCCGGTTTTATACAAGGTGAGACCAAAGCCTGGAGAGGTCAGGTTCTTGCCAAAGATAATAGAACAGAATCAGCAGAGGTGGAATTTGAATGGAGACGAATAGTATGTGATCATAGTCTCCAAAATCCTTGACCTTAGACCCTATATTATCTATACCTGATACCAAGACCACTTTAGCCCTCTTCCCTGGGCTCCGTTTCCTCTAACCTTCCTTTGTACCAGCTCAGATATGCCCACATTTGAGCAGGTGCCATCTGCTGAGCCACCCTCATTTACAGGTCACTGACCCTGTAATAATTGTCTCCTGTGGAATGGTATGGAAAGCTAAGGAGAAGAAAATTAAAGCTGACACCAAAAAGGATACGTATTGCCAAGCAAAACTAGAAGACCTGAAGCCAAGTTTAAAGTGACCCCAGAAGAGGGTGAACAATGGGAGAAAGTGATGTCTGACTCACGACTCACCTTGGGAATACTGAGTACCAGGGGAAGTTGCACATGAAGGTCAGGCGTATCGTCCTGAGCTGGTACTGAGTGCTTGACATACACTGGGAACTAAATTATACCCATTGCACACACGGTCTCATCTAATTCTTCCATCATCTTTATGAGAAAAGTTATTATTACCCCAGGTTTATACATGGAGAACTTGAGACTAATGATGTTAAGTAAACTGTTTCAAGAATCACAGCTGATAAAAGGCAGTTTGACATAAAAAATGACTTAAGTCCCATACTTTCTGTTCTAAAATGTTGCAGGGTATTTTTCATTTAGTTCTTTGGGTGTTGATTTGACTCAGGGAAGAATCACAATGTGTCTTAGCACCACGCTGAAACTGGAGTGAGTCAGGAGAGCATATGCTTCAAGGAATGATGCCCACAGGTTAGGAGATGTTCTATTTTCTACCAATACATCAAGACACAGGATGCATTTCATAAATAATTAAGTGAATGAATTGAATCAAAAAGAGAGTAAAGGCATTGGAGAGATCAGGTCTATTGTTGGATTGCCAAATCTGAAAGAGAAAAAATCATAATAAGCATATGAAACATGACCCAGAGGGAAAAATGGGGTTATATCCTGAGATCAAGGTAAGTCATGTCCAAAGCACTATTAAATGGAGCTATTTAGGTGTGAAATGTGGCTGTGAGTTGGGTCTCTCCTTCAATTTGCTCTCAGTTATGTATGCAGATGCCAAGTGCTGATACAGAAGTACCAAACCTTGCTGGACCCTATGACCAACATCTCTCATGTTGAAATTGCACATGTTTTGGGACATGAAAAGGACAGAAATACCATGTTTTCTCTGGAAACACAGTGACTACCATGGTGTGCACAATTAAAAAGACACATCTGAGTAGAGTACATGACAATGACTTCCAACAGAATGGGAATTTTAAAGAAATCTACCATTTTATGAAGGACCAAGAAACATGAGCTCCCTCCCTGCAAATACTAGACACTGAAGTTATAGCAACAATGGCAATCAAAGGGCACATACATAAAGTTTCTTACATGAAAAGAGAGAGAATGTGCTATCCCCATAGTGTTGTGATAGCTAAATAAAATACACTTAGAAACATGCCTGACACAAAGGAAGTAGGATTAATATAATTTGAATGGGTTAATAAATTGCAAGTATCTCCAAAGTAACATAGTAGGCATAAATTAAAAGTTGATTTCCTTCTCTTTCCTTTCAAATTATTCCCTGTTCCAGTTGCTATGGCTACTTTGTAGAAGTCAAGGGTGTAAAGCAACCATTTATCATACTCATTGACATGTGTTTCACAGACTGCAACAGCTCACAATTGGCATGGGTTGTTTCTGCTCAACATTATCAGAACCTTGAAGGCTAGGGCTAGAATCAATCTAAAAAAAAGCTTTGTCACTTACATATCTAGCTGATATAATATCTGTATCAAATATGATATCTAGTAGTTTATGACATCTAAATCGCATGTAACATCTAGCACTAAATCACAGTACTGGCTGTGGACTGAGACTTTATCTCTTTCTGAGACCATCTATACAATTAGTTGGACCATCTGCATGTCACCTCTTCATGTGGTCTGTGCTTCCTTACAATATGGTGGCCCTGACACGCACCCTGAGAGGTTGCAGCTATACTCTTGTTGGGAACAGCAGCCCTCTCCCACTGAGATTCAAGGGGAAGAGAACTAGTCTCCAGCTACTGATGTGGAGTGGCAAAGCTCTGGAAAAAATAATAAAGAAAGAAGTGCAAATATTACTATGAACATTTTTGGAAAATATAATCTGACATGCCCTCTGATATCCAAATCCCCATGGGTATTACTCATCTGATTTATTATAAAAAGAAAAAGAAACAAGGAAAAGAACTTTTTTTTTTTACATTAACCTTGTGTCAGTATTCCAGCATATCTAAATCTTGACAAAATCATATGATGAAATTCCAGAGAGTTTGGGTTAAGAATATGTCTTTATTGTTCCCATTTCAATGTCATATGCATGCCCAATCTTTCAAATTAAAAATTAAAGGTATACATTTTTATTAAGTAAAAATAATAAGTCCCCAGTGAATCAGTAATGTTTTTGGATGATACACATTTTCTCATTCTCTGATATGTTTGGATATTTACATCTCTCTATTTCTTTCTAATTCAAACATAACATTTAGGGAAAACATATAACTGGCCTCTCTTTGGCCCAATTCCCTCATCTGTCAAATGGTAAAGAATGGGATACTGAAACCATTCACAAAGTGCACTCATTGGCATGCTAATTATGATAACAAAGAAAAAGTACTGTGATCAAGTAATTTAAGCAGAATGTAATAGGATTTTTATTGTGAGATTTCTCAAAGCAATTAATATTTATTTGAATTTTTTTTTTTGACCATGGACTTTTTTTTTTTTTTGCAAGTTCACCTTAAAGGGCTAGAGGCCCCTGAACTATTCTTTGAAAAAGGCTGAGATGGACCCATCATTCTTAATTTGTATTTCTGTATAACACAGTATTATAGAGAATGGTATCTTTTCCCCCAAAGCACAGAGAAGAAAAGTTAAAAGAGTTTACTCAATGTTACATATTGGTCTTCTTCTTTATTTCTAACTATTTTGGCATCTGTTACATCTTCCTTTTTCTAAGATCTATTTTAAGAAGACATCTTCCCAAAATTGCTTTTTAGTAATAGCAGTTACCATTTATTGAGCCCATATCATGGGTTAGGCTCATATCAAGCCCTTGACATGAATGTCTTCATTTAATTCTCTAAATAACCTTAAAAAGTCAGAACTATTACTGACCCCATTTTCCAGATGATGAAACTGAGGGTCAAAAATATTAAGGAACTTGTCCAAGGTTACAGGTAAGGAGCAGTGACAAAATTTAAAACTAGGTCTTGAGAAGTCCACCAAACTGTGCTAATACCTATTTGTCTGCTGTTTTTATCACACAACCACCTCTACAAAAATAATGGTTGAGACTTCACATCACACAGATTACTTGTTTTAGTAATTAATCTCATGTCCCAGCTGCTCCTGCATGGTGGTTCCTGACCTATTTCTATCCTTCTCAGATTGTAGACCTTTAAACTCTGTGATGAGGAAACGATGTTCAGTGGCTACAGCTGCTGCTGCTGCTGCCAATGGTGACGGGCTATCATGTCATTTGTTATCATCATCATCATCATCATCATCATTTTATCGTTGGCTATAGAATTTGGCTTTTGACATGGCTTCTATGGCTTTCTTCCTCATCCAAAATTTCAACTAATTTTCTTGTTGGGGGTGTTTTTGCAGCTCTGGGTTAAAAACTCATCTGATACCTCTTAACACAGATTTCCTCTCAATGCTGGTTCTCCACTGGGGTGCAACTGTTGTTTAGGTTCAACTTAGTATACAAGCACTGTTGTGGTTCAGAATCCCCATGGGGCAACTGCAACTTGTTTCCACAAAGAGTTCCATCAAGGTGCAATGCCATGAAAACAAGGTTGAGATATATAGATATATACCAAAAGACTGAGATTACTCCCTGCATATTCTCAGATCACAATGCTTTGAAACTGGAGCTCAATCACAAGGAAACGTTCAGAAGGAACTCAAACACCTGGAAGCTAAAGACCACCTTGCTTAAGAATGCTTGGATCAGCCCGGAGATCAAAGAAGAACTGAAACAATTCATGGAAGCCAATGAGAATGAAGACACTTCGGTCCAAAACCTATGGGATACAGCAAAGGCGGTCCTAAGGGGGAAATATATAGCCATCCAAGCCTCCCTCAAAAAAATTGAAAAATCCAGAATATACCAGCTGTCTCTATACCTTAAAGAACTGAGATATATAGATATATCTATATATCTCATATAAGTATGAGATATATAGATATATCTATATATATATATTTTTAAAGCTGATTCTGCCAGTAACAGATTAGCTAAAATATTTATTGAGCACCTACTATGTGATGAGTCCTGAGCTAGGGATATAAAGGTAAATAAGAACAGAACCAGTCTCTGCCCTTAAGAAAACAGCCATCTAGTAGGGAAGACTGACAGTAGTGCCATGCAAGTGAAAGTGGTCTTAGAAAAACAAACTGAGATAAGGAGACTGAAATGAAGGAACAGGAGTCTATGAGCCTGCAAACCAAAAAAAGCCTAATTTTTTACAGGGGGTCTGAGAAATCCTATTTGAGAGAGTGATGCTGTAGTTGAGATCTGAAGGCCAAGTAAGATTAATGAGGTGGAAAGGCAAGATATCCCAAAAGAGGAAGGGGCAGCATGTGCAAAGATGCTGGAGTACACCAAAAGACGGGCTTTCCAGTGTGCATGCTGATGACCGTGATTGGAACACAGGGAACATGGTCTGGCTCACTTTTCCTTTGACATTTGAGCCTGTAATCTAAGAAAAGGATTTTATTATAAGATAAATGAGATGCCACTGATGTCCCAAACAGGAAACTAAAATTAACTTATGTGCATTTTTAAGAAAATCACTTGGCTACAGACACAAGAGAGAATTGGCGGGGTCAGCTTGGACTTAGGGAGACCAGAGAGGAGGCTATTACTGTAATCCAATAGAAGGCTGTTGACAGCTGATCTCTAAGGGTTTTTCTACTCTTATCTTAGGTGATTTTACATTTACCCAACAGAAATCATAGACATAATTGACCTGCATTTATTTGAAACAAACACTAAGGTTTATTTAATTTTTATACAATTCCTTAGGAGATGTATCTTATTTTAAATTGGGCTGTCTGCACTATCAAATTGTCTCTACAGGTAGGGGACACTTCTCTGAGTATGATTGTTAAAGAAGCAGCCCAACCAATCAATTTTTTAAAAAGTCAAACCGTCTGGTGTATGCTGTGTGTATTCTAGTTAATGAGAGAGGAATGTCCTTGAGGAGATTTAGAAATAGAGAGGAAATATATACATTCGGAGAGGCAATGCCAGCTACTCCTTCACTGAATAAATATTAATCAAGAATATTTATCGAGCACTTACTATGTGCTCAAAGTTGCTCTAGCCTCTAGAATAAAGTGTCATGAAACAAAGTGTCTCTTTCTCACACTGTCTTGCAACTTAATTCTATTGAAAGAATACAGGGTTTTGGATATGTACAGAGAGGACTTTTGATTCCATCATCACAACTGGGTGATCTTGATTAAGTGACCTTCCGAAGATAGATGTCCTTTGTCTCTGATTCAAGGAGAAGTATACCATTTTAAGAATGACATCTAAGGATCTTCTAAATTGGGATGAAGTAGGTCAATCACCTAACACAGTATCTGGCACACACCTTCACGATAAACTTAAGTTCCCCAAATTGAGATTCTACTATAATTGTTTTTGGCATTAATGTTCATGCTTGGCAATAATTTTAACAACCTCACCAAAACATTATACTCTTGACTGGGAGATACGTACCAGTTTAGGATATTTTATTACTTTAAAAATTCTCTTATCTAGGCAGAAGTTTCAGCTTATGATTCTAGGCTATGAGGCAAAGGAACTTAAGTTATGCCAACAATGTGTTCCTTCTGTTTTTGTAATCTTGAAGACTATGGTCAAAGCTATATGTATATGAATACATATACAAACATATATAAAATACACACAGACGTACGCACGCACACACACAACACACACCAGCAGGGTAGGGGGGACACCTTTGATATTTGCAGCAGTTTACATTTTGGATGTATTATCAAAGTACTAAAATAATTTCTGAAGCCTTGAAAGAGTAGTGCTGCTGGCAATTTAATCCCCACTTTATTCACTACTTCTGCCCCAGGCTGCAAAAATACAGCATTGTTCATGGGTAATTTCCCATTCCCTCCTGCTGCTAACAAAATGGATACTTTCTTTAAACTAGAAAACACTCTGTCTGGCATTGCTCACTTCAATTGGCAAAGGGTTCCATATGATCAAAGTCATAGCCTGCGGAGAGACAGCTCCCATCTCTTTGAAAAAAGGCTCAGTGGTCTCTAATTCACAGGCTTGTACCTACTGAAGTTTTCATACATTTACTTTCACTAGAGTAGTGTCAGCAACAGCCTGTATGCCCATACATAAGTCGATCTTTTGTTTTCTCAATGTTGAAAATCCAAAGAGATGTCAAACAGTGACCCAAGTTATTGAATGAATTAATTTAGTTACAGATTCTTTAATCATTCAAATGAAAATCAAATTCTTCTCATCCTTCTGCAAGATCAGTGTTTTTGTGTAATTTAACCCAGTTCTTGAGGGCACTTAATGTTCCCTTTCATCAAAATTACCTAAAGGAAAGAGGTTTCAAACCCCTGTGTGATGATGTCACTTGCTTCCAGTGACCACTCTGGTAGTATGCCCTTCTGTTGTCCGCGTTTCTCTATTCTTCCTCATGGCATGTATTTCCTACCTCTACAATGTAGCTACTTATTCTATTTCTTTTTAAAAGTCATCTTTAAGAGGCTTGTTTACCACAGCATCTAAGCTTCCAATTATGAGTAAGAGCCCCAGGAATAATTGCTAAATTGTGTTAAATTCCCTTGCCTTTTTTTTTTTTTTTTTAAACTGATTCTGCCAGTGACCTCTTTAAGCCATCCAAACTAGTATTGATTGAGGTCCTTTCAGGCTAATGTGCGATGCTTTGTTCAAGCTACAGTAATTGAGAAAGTGCTCTGTAATGTGAGATATTTTATTAGGACTCAAATAGGAAACTTCCAGTGGAGTAATGTTTCCTGGGGGAGAAGAAAGCCTTAATTTGTATGTAAACATGTATGTTTCAATGCAAAAATGTTACTATACCCTCTCCTTACTTTTGGAAAAAGATTTTTTTTTAAACAAATGATGTTTTAACCTTTAAAGATTGATTTATTTATTTTAGAGGGAGAGAGAAAGAAAGAGCATGTGCACAGGAGGGAAGGGGAAGAGGAGGAAGGAGAGAGAGAATCTCAAGCGGACTCTGTGTTAAGCGTGGAGCCCAATGCAAGACTCGATATCCTAACTCTGAGATGATGACCTGAGCTGAAACCAATAGTTGGGCATCCAACCTACGGTGCCATGAAGAAGAAAGTTTTTAGTACTTCATGGCATTCTGAAGTGTTGAGACCAACCTCCATCTGTCGCACATTGTTCTGTAGACAACCCATTTTATAAGACATTCTGCGTCTTGCTTTACTGTATATATTCAGCTCGTTAGCATTTACTATATGTTAGGCATTGGGATAAATGCTTTCCATTTATTTATTTCAAATCTCACTAGGTGCTCACAACAAAGTATGAGACAGATATTTCTGTTTTCTCCATTTTGCAGATAGAAGAACTGAGGTTTAGAGAAATTAAGTAACTTGCCCGTTATCACACCTAATCAGCGGCAGAGCTAAGCCTCACACCCAGGACTGTCTGATTTCAAAATTGTGTGCTTTTAGTGAATAGAATGTTTATATGAGGACTCCTACCATATGTCTATGGAAGTAGTTTACGACATCTCTTAATGGGAGAAAGAGTGTCTTGTGGTTACGAAAGGTATAACTTAATGGCCCCATTCCTGTATTTTAAAAATCAGAGGATGATCCCACAGTTTTAGTCTCTATTTAAATAAATAGAGAAATGAAGCATATGTTTACACCAAATCTTGTACACAAATGCTCATAACAACTCTACTCATCACAGCCTCAAAGTAGAAACCACCTGTATACATTTGCAAATATCCACTAACAGATGAATTATTTACAAGCTGAACTACAGTTCAATGGAATACTATTCAGAGATAAAAAGGAAAGAACCATTGGTAACTGTTACACCTTAATCTGAGAAACATGTTGAACAAAAGCAAAGCACAAAAGGGTATATAATGAATGATTCCTTTTATATGATGTTCACAAATAGGCAAAACTAACTTACAGGAATAGAAAGCAGGTTAGTCATTACCTCAGCTGGAGGTTAGACATAACTGCAGAGAGTTCCTAGGGAACCTTTTGGAGTGATGGTAGTATTCTGTATTTTGATTATGGTTGTGCTTACATGGGTGTGTGTACTTGTCAGAACTCTTTGTAATGCACATTTAAATAGGGAAATTTTACTCAAAATATACTCAATATAGTTGATCATAAAATTAAAGAAGGAGATTTATGATTAAAACTAGGCACATTTAGGCATTAAAACAATAAAGACTGGGCAATTTAAAGACAAAGGTGTTGAGACCTGGAAGTCAATTAACAAAAACAATAATGAAGAAATGAGACCTATTTGACCTTGACAGCAGGTGACTCAAGGGTAAAGGTGGACTGACTTCAAACTCAAAAACTAAGGGCATATGTAAGAGGGAAGGAATGGGAACAACAATTAAACATGGCAGGGGTAGCGATCCTGGTTCAACCTGAGGAAACCTTTCTAACAACTATGGTTACCCAGTGAAATTGACTATCCTTTGTGGTGATAAACCCCAACAGAATTGCACAATAGGAAGGTGGGTAAACAATGATCAGCAATGATGTTCAGGAGATCCTGAAAATAGATAAAAGAGCAAATTAGAACACCTTTAAATAAATATTCTGTCAATGAGATTAAAAAAATAAAAACAACTTCTCTTAAGTTGTCTGCAAAGTCTAGTTCAATTCAAAAAGCATGTATGAGCACATCTAATTGAGGGGCATCTGTCCATGTACCAACATTTGGAATGGTTCATTAAATTAAAATGCACAGAAAATTGGCCTTAATTCTAAGAAGGCTTCTGGGCCTCCTTATAAATGAAGTACATTCATTCCTCCTCCCACCCCCCCATCTGTGAACTGCTTCATTTCATCAGATTCTGTGGTACTCCTAATAAAAGCTGGCAAATGTGTTCTAAATCATGGGGAATACACATACATACACAGAGTGTCAGTGCCACTCCAATTGTGGGAGAAAGGTCCACACAGACAACTACAGTCAAATACCACACACCAATTGTTGTGGAGGGTCAGAGCCTATAAGAACCTAGCCGTTTTCCACTAGAATGTACTTCACCAAGATGTGACAGCTCAAAATCAACATGATGAAAACCCAACTTAATGTCTGCTCAGTCAGCCTTCCCTTCTTTAACACCCCACATCTGAACCTGACATACATTCTTGTCTCTCATCCATACCCTGTTCACTTCCACCACCTCCAATTGCTATTTGGTTGGCCATTAATTTTTCTGATAAACTTCCTTAGCTTTTCTCATATCCCATCCTATCTCTTTATTCTCATTGCTACTATCTTTCATCAGGCACCTATACTCTATTCCTTGATTTAATGAAATGGCTTTCTAAATAACCCCCACCCAGTGCCAAATTCACCGCTTTTGGGCTGGGAAGCCATCGCAACAAAGCGATGGGATCTAAACCTTGTCCACCTTATTATCTGATTAATCTCACAGTTTCTTCCCCTTTATACTCTGCTTTAATAATAGTTGATGAAAATTTCTATTATTGGTTCTGGTTTGTCTTCAGGGCTACTGTTTTGCTACATATAGCTTTTCCCACACTATCATGGAAACCTTAAACAAGAGAAGCCAAAAGAAAGTAAATTATCCCTTTAGTGGTGGTTGAGCCAGGAGAGTAGAATGATGTGGTCTGAGAACTCCTATACCTTTCCCCTTGTCTCTAGGACATTAGTTCTAGATAAATCCTTAAAATCACTAGACTGGAAAGAAGCTATGAGAAAGAATATCTACTCCTAAAGGGTGCTCTGTGGACATTAGTTCTGCTGAGTAGATCCATACCTAATCTATTCAACCAGTTACAGATGACTAGAAAAGAGAGCAGAGAGAGACCTGGCCTGAGCTACTTTGGCAGGAAGGAGGTATTGAAGCTAAGCTGGGAACATAAAATTTTGTTGAGAAGTAAGTAGCACATGTGGTTGAAACAAGCAAAAGCAGGCAAGAGGACCCTCAAACCAAGATGCAAAACTCATAGCCCAAAAAAGAAGGTCTGGAACTGCATTGAATGGAAGTGGCTATGCCATTGTTACCAGCCTTTGTTTAGTCATTACTTGGAAAACACTCCAAAAGAAGGATGTGATTTCAACTCAAAAGCAGAAGTAGACCCTGGAGGAGTTAACATATCGGGGCTGTCAGCTAACCTAAGGCTATCGAGTCCTTTCTTAAAGTGGAAACAGAGCAGTGGATTTCTGAAATTGTTACAGTTTACTCCTAGTGATGCATGAAACTTCTGCAAAAAATATCAAAGGATCTGGGGAACCTCTCTTCCTGAGAAAACACGGAGAAGATGGAGGTTAGCCAGATAGATTATAGTCCTTATTGCTGTAGTCCACCCCGGGGCTCTATCTGGTACTCTTTCACTCCTTCCTCAACTATCCATTCTAAATTCCCCCTCTTACTCAGCTGCCTGATAAATTAAACCTTACTCCTGAGGAATCTTAGCCCCTGGTGATTGTATCCTTCTCAGTCAGAGTCATTGCTCATGTCCATTATCAGTCACAAATAGGCAAGAAGAGACCAAGAGGCACCCAAATAGGTCATCTGAGTTCCACAGATACCCCTCCTACTCCCATGGTGTGTCAGCAGCCTACATCCTACAATTGATCAGGATCAATTACCCCTGAGAAGATAATTATTTTTCTTACTGCCTGATGGTCCCTGGACACAATTTGCCCAAAGTGTTCAGGTAAGAGCTATAACTCATAGGACAATGTGAGAGTTGTTGGGTCTCATGGGTGGAGAACCTGCTCTCTTTGGTTACCAGGGCCTCTCGTAGAACTCTGAATTTCAAGGATTAGAAGCACAGAATCCCCCAGTGGGTCATTGAGAATGATGGTATTGGGTACATCTACTTCTACCCTTTGCTCCCAGACCTGTGTTGTCTTCATTTAGAGAGCACAACATAATAATAATGGCTTTAATTCAGTAGATAGATCACATTGTGGAGGAAGGCAATCCGACTTAGCAGAGTACTTTCCCATGAAATTGCTTCATCATCTGTACAAACAGGTGGACTGATTCAGTTATGTGAAAGTTACCTCCTTCTTCCAAAATCCATAACTCCATTTGTCTTAGATGTTAAAGAACTCCCTTGAGAACTTTTTGAAAATTTGTGAAGTCTCTAAAACAGTGTGATTTTAATGAGTTTTTCTTGTCCAATGCATACATCTATATATTTGATTCTCATATAGCTACATGTTGCAGTGAATTTTGTAATACTTTTGAATCTCTTCACATGTGAAACAACCTCTATGTGAAATCTTAGCTTTTCAAGATTGCCATTAGGATTCAAAGGAAAGTAATTTTCCTGCCAAGATTTCTCCCTTTGTTATCTCATCTTTCCATCAGAGGCTCCATTCAGTCTGTTATAGAAGTCGGGCAGCGCTTAGGGTTGCCCCCTTGCATGGAGTATTAAATCATTGGCCATCTCTTCCAATGTATTTGCACACAAAAGCTTGGTATAAAGGTTAAGAATCCATCTTGATATTATCACTTGGGTAATCAAAGAAGTAATTACAAAAATGCTCTTGGAAGAGAGGCAGTGTGATTCAGTCTTGGAAAAGCAATTTGTTTGCTGGTTTTTTTTTTTTTCTTTTTTAAAGGCAGATTTGGCATAGGTCCATGATTAATTTAACATTTATTCCACATAGCAATGAAGGGACCTCTTTTTATTATAGACAAGTTATTACAATCAAGTTGAGAAATGATTGCATATTTAAACATGTGATTATATCATAGTTCATATGCTGAATATATGAATTACTAATTAAGACAATTTTAGTGCAGGGCATAGCAAATATACCCAAGTAATGCCCTTTTGTTTCAAATCTTTCTGATAAGTCACTTCTCACTAAAATCACAAATCCATGAAATCACAAGACTCAAAGGAAGCTGTGAGACCATCAACTCTAGCAATTTTCAGAGTGTGCTCTGTGGAACCCTAAGATTTCCCCAAAGTGACTCAGGGGAAACACAAGAAAGAAAAGGAAGACCAAGTAAGTGAAGTTCCAAGTCTTTTGACCTGCCTCAATTTGAACAGCCCCTTTTATAAAGTTTGAAAGCCAATTGTGTTAATCAAAGATTTCAATTTTTTTTTTCTGATTTAGTTTCTAATATAAATCCCTTATGTCACCTTCCTTCCACATAACTATCTCATTCTCCTGGAATTGCTTATGTGGCAGGACTTTGAGGCTGTCAATTCTATTCTCAGGTCTTAAGAGGTCTTTTGTGATTCGGACAAAAATATGTATCTCTACAGTGTATGTTCTCTATGGGAGTTAGTGGTTTGGAGTCATCTCCAAAGATTTCATTATGTGTGTAGTAACTTGTGTCTCCATGGAAGTGACACAGAGATGGAAGTTTGTGTGTAGGATGTTGATTAGGGAATGCCTTTGGAATCGACACCCCTCAAAGGGTGGGAAAGGATTCAGAAGAGGAAGAAATCATGCGTGTACAAAACTGACCCCACAAGGACCTCTGAAACTAAAAGTGAAAAAAGTCCTTGATCAAGCAAACTCAGAATCCAACCCTATGCATTTTACCCAACTTGTGCTATCGTTCCATGCTTGAAGTTCCTTTCGGGAATGGTCTCTTGCTTCTTTTATTAGGCTCAGCATATCTAAAGCTGCTGTGAGGCAACCTAACCTAGTTACAGATCTAGTGTTCAGGAGGGTAGTGAAGGAACATCCTAAAGGACCATTTTGTTGTTGTTGAAGTCTCTGAATTGCCTTCAGAGAGGGAGAATGTGCGAGCTTTTAAACAGGAAGAGGTGGACCACTGCTACAAATGCAAATGACTCAGGGAAATGTGGAGATAATCAAGATTTTCAGGTTCATCAGCCCAGAAGTTCCTATCCAATTTTTCCCAGCTGCTGTTCTGAACTTCACATAGCAGATCTGCCTTGGTTTGTTTGTTTCTTTCTTTCCTTTAACTTTACTTTTCTATTTTTTATTTTTTTAGATTTAATCAATTAATTAATTAATTAATTTGTCAGAGAGAGAGAGAAAGAGAGAACACAAGAAGGCAGAGGCAGAGAGAGAAGCAGGCTCTCTGCTGAGCAAGGAGCCCAATGTGGGACTCGATCCCAGGACCCTGAGATCAAGACCTGAGCTGAAGGCAGAGGCTTAACCAACTGATCCACCCAGGTGTCCCTAAGTTTACTTTTTTAGAGAAGCTTTAGGTTCACAGAAAAACTAAGAGGAAGGTACAGATATTTTCCATACACGCCTTGCCCCCACAGATGCATAGCTTCCCCCCATTATCAATATGTCTTACTAGATTGGAATATTGGTTACAAGTGAAGAACCCTACGTCAACATATCATAATCACCCGAAGTGCATAGTTTACATTAGAGTTCAGTCTTGGTGCTGTACATTCTGTGGCTTTGGACAAATGTACAATAAAATGTATCCATCACTATAGTGTTATATAGAGTGCTGTCACTGCTCTAAAAGTCCTCTGTCCTCTGCCTGTTCATCTCTCCTCACTCCTGGCAACCACTCATCTTTTTACTATCTCCATAGTTTTACCTTTTTTTAGAATGTCATATAATTAGAAACACACAATATATAGCCTTATCAAATTGACTTCTTTCACTAGCAATATGCATTGAAGGTCCCACCTTGTCATTAAGGTCCCACTGTGCTGAAATATAGTGATGAATAATATTCCATTTTAATCAGTTAATTAATTCACCTACTGAAGGATATCTTGGTTGCTTCCAATTTAGGACAATTATGAATAAAGCTGCAATAAACATCCATGTGCAGGCTTCTGTGTGAACATAGGTTTTCAACTCCTTTGGGTAAATAACATGGAATGTGATTTCTGGATTGTATAGGAAGAGTGTTCAGTTTCTGAGAAACCACCAAATTGTCTTCCAAAGGAGTTGCACCATTTTTCATTCCCAACAGCAATAAATGAGAGTTCCCATTGCTCCACATCCTTGTCAGCATCTGGTATTGTGAGCATTTTGTGCCACCAGCCATTCTCATAGGTGCGTTTTAGTATCTTTTTGTGTTAATTTTTAATTCCCTAACAACATATAATATGGAGCATCTTTTAATTAATAATCTTATTTACTTCTGTATATCTTCTTTGGTAAGCTGTCTCTTAAGACCTTGGTCCGTTTCTTAATCAGGATGTTTGTTTTCTTATTGTTGAATTTTAAGAGTTTTTTTTTTTTAATATTTTGATAACTCCTTTATAGGATATATCTTCTGCAAAAATACTTTCTCCCAACCTGTGGATTTACTTCTTGTTCTATTGACATTTCCTTTCACAAAGCAGATATTTTTTAATGTTAATGAAGTCCAGCCTATCAATTATTAATTTTATGGATGGTATGGTACCTAAAAAAGTCATTGCCATACCCATGGTCATCTAAGTATTCTCTATCTCCCAGGACACTTACAGTTTGTATTTTATATTTAGGCATATGATGCATTTTGAGTTCGTTGTTGTAAAGGATGTGAGATCGGTGTCCAGATTTTTTTTCTTTTTTTGAATGTCAATGTCCAGTTGTTACAGCACCATTTGTTGAAAAGACTATCTTTGTTCCACTGAATTGCTAATTTTAAGTCAATCTGCTAAATAAATCCTGGCCCCCTTGTGTTGCTTAGCTTTCTCTTCTCTTATTATAGGAAATGAGGACCTCTTTGTACACTACCAATGATGCCCTCTGGCTTTCATACAGACTTTCCATTGTCCATTAATTACTCTCAGCCTTTGTAGTTTTTGTTTAGGAAGAGGAGCTTACCATCTTCTCCCATGCTTATGGTTATTACATGCCTTACTTTAATCAGAACCCAATACACTGCAGGAGCTAATGCATTCCTTTTTAACAGTGTACAATCCCATTTCACTGTGTCTAAAATTCTAGCAATTGGACCACCAATTCGTGCCAGGGGCTATCTGTGTTCTGCTTACCACCTGTAAGTTCTCACTGCCAGGCAAGCAGCTAGTGATCTAGGTCCAAAATACCACTTATCAACTGCTATCTCGGACCACTCCTGTTACCAACTTTGTGTGTAGGTTTGTTTCTCGAGGAAGACAGTTTTTGTTAGGCAATGCTCTTGGCACCAACAAATATAGGAGAGAGAGAGGGAAAGGAAGCAGGATTGGGCAGAGTGAGATGTCAAGCTGAAATGCTGGCTCAGTGTCAGACTTGATGAATCTCATTGGAATTTCTATAGTTAAAATGGCCCATTAGAGTTGTCCCACACTGGGCTGAAATAGCCTAGCCTTTATATTCCCATCTCAATGAGACATTGGATGTGAGCCACCCCAGGAAGAATTTGACTATGAGCAGAGTTGCTCTTTGCAGACATTATGCTGGTTGCTTTATCTCATTTAGTCCACACATGGAGAATGAAAGTTTTATTTTCATCCATTTTTTTTCATTCATCTATCCATTTATTTAAAAATCTTCAATTTGTGAATCCATTTTATATCTGAGAACCTAGAAAAAATGACCTATTTCTGCTTATAGCTTCTGAAAGGAGATGACAATTCAGCTGAGTCTTGAAGAACAAGAAGCCTACACAACATCACTATCATATCTACACAAATACTGAACAGATACCTCAAGCTTAACAAGTTCAGGTCGAATCTCATTCCCTCCCTTAGCTCAGTGATGACAATTCCACCTACCAATTGCTCAGGTCAAAATCTTTGGAATGATTCTTCATTTCTATCATGTTTGTGTGGCCCACATTCCTATAATTCATGTAATCATATTGGCTCCACTTTCAAAATACTGCAGGAATCCATCCACATCCCACCATATTCAATACCATCACCCTGGTCTGGGGCACCATTATCTGTCATCTAGATTACTACAGCTCTCCCTGATTCTATCCTTAACTATGTACAACCTGTTCCCAATACATAAGCTAGAGTGATGATTTGATACTCAAAAATCATCATGGGTTCCCTGTTTCACTTAAAGCATAAAATTAAAACCTTCCCCATAGCCAAAAAGGCCCAAATGATCTACTTCCCATTATCTGTGTGACCTCATTACCTAATGTCCTCTTGCTTGGTCATTCCAATTCTGGGACACAGATTGGAATAACACCTGCATGGATCAGTGGTGAAAAATTAAGCCAGTGCTGGATAAAACAGAGAACAAAGGGCTTCGTATGAAACATTTCAAGCAAGAAAGTAAGGTGATTAGAAATTTGTTTTGAAAAGATAAGCTGATAGCTCACAACAAAGGTGGACAAAAAGAGTGAAATACGGGAGTGAAGGAGTAGAGTTAGAGGTGTTTGAATCACACAGAATGAGCAAAGATGAGAGCCTAAAAAAGAGCCCCAGCAACAGAGATAGGAGGAGACACTCAGAGTGTGGTGTGGTCTGAGCTTGAGAGATACTTAACATGTATATAATTAGCCGTTTGAGTGATTGAATGATTTCTTTAGAAGATGAATAAGGATTTCCAGGATGCTGCATTGTCCAATTGGGAGGATGTGGGCACCATTCATTAAGATGAGCAATAAAGGAAGAGGAACAAATCGGAGAACAAGATACTTTCTTTTGGGAATGTGTTGGCTTGAACAGACCAGCTTATCAGCAAGTGAGATGTTTTAGAAAGAAAGAAAGTTGAAGTTATAGAACTGAAATTCAGGAAATAGATAAAAATTGGACATAATAGGTATTGGGAGTCAGCTTAGATGGCTACTATAATAATGAAGAGACCATTGGAAATACCAACCATTAGGAATAGAAGTAGAGGGTCACAAACTCAAAACTGGCAAGAAGAGGCTGTTGAAGTTTGGAGTACAATTTACTTACCTTTTGTCCTCTCCAGATTGTTTGTAGTAGAGAAAAAGTACAGAACCGAAGTGGGGATCAATCAATCAGCATTTTTGATGTTCCAATAACTCCTAAAACATATTACTCCTTAAAAAAGTTGTGTTTACCTAAAACGCTATCCCCAAATGTCTCCTGTAAACTATGTTTTTCATGCAGCCATGCCATTGGGTTTCTGAGTGTGTTTGGCAAGGGATAATACTGGTGGAAGATCAAAGGGGATGGTTTAGGTAAATTTCATGAAAATATATCCCCAGTGGCTCCAACTTCTAACTGAGTACTCCTTCCACTGTGCGATGAGGCAGCCCTGTGTCTGATTTTAGTTCTCTCATGAAAGGCTCAGCTTCTGGATTCTGTTATTAGAGCCCTCTTACCTTTTCCCTTCAGTCTTACAAATAGAAGCAGCTTCCCAATGTTGCCAAAATCTCTCTCTCTCTCTTTTCTTTTTTTTTTTTTTTTTTTTTACTTTCCCCCATGCCCTCTCAACTCTTCATCAGTTGTGTAACCCATTAAACCTGTACTCATTTTGAATTACCTAAAGTGTTTTCTGTTTTCCTCACTTTTGAAAAGCATATATGGAGACTAAAACCAAAAACTGAAAGGCCTCCTATGAGCTCTCCATCATAGACCTTAACAAAAGCAGAACATATTCACTATTGTTAACAAACTTGATCTTTCATATCTGTATGGTGGAAAAAAAGAAAAACAACAACTCAGGAAAGGGAGGAGAGAAAACAGGTCTATTTCCTACCTGAAGACTAGAAGCACAAATTAAGTCAGTATCTATGGGTAGAAAAAGAGGCATGGACTTCCTTAGCAGGCTGATAAATTACCTCCGGTAAACAAAATCCAGGGTCTCAGCTCTCTCCCAAATGAGATAAGTCATCCCTAAAGTGAGTGCATTCGTCCTGCAGGCCTTTCCTTTGAAGGACTGGGTCACAGAGGAAGGGGGTACTTGATGCTCACTCTCACCAGACTATTTTTGAAAGAACAGAGTAGCTAGCACTTTCCCTTTATTGAAAGCTATGGTCTGGAAAATTAATTCTTTCCTGCAAGCAACTAGGGAGACAGGAAGAACTGGTGTAGCTGAGTCCAAAGAGAAAGTGAACTTCAATAAGAGGGAGAGATCAATAAGATTAAATGTTCCAGAAACCTCAAGTTAAGATAGCAATTGAAAATTAGTTATTGGATTCATCAACTAGGAGGGCTTTGATGAGTTTTAATGAGCAGCTTCAGAGATATAATGGAGGCATTAACCAGACTCCAATGATTTGGGAATTGAATAGTGAGGAAGTGATTCCAGTGTGGCTGGACATTTCTTTCAAGTAGTTTAGCAGGGAAGGGTATACAAGGTTGAACAAAGGAATGGAAAGAAGAATAGAGAGGACTTTTTTTTTTTTTTAATTAAAAATGCTTGTGTGTGTTTATATGCTGATAGCAAAGAGCCCATAAAGAGAAAAAGTTTTAAGATAGTGAAAAAAGAAGTTTTATTGGAAGCAAGATCACTCAAGGGCTAAGAAAAAATAGAATGGGAAATACAGTGGACCAATGAATCATGAAGGGAACAAATTTTACTCTTGTCTTGAGACACAACAGTTTGAGGTAGAGATAAGTAGAGATGCACATAAATTTGTGGAATTTACTTAAACATCTTTAATCATTTACCTTTTAAAATTAATTCAAGATACATATTACTTCTCAAAGATCTTGAATATACACAAAATCAAAATTAAAAATAAATAGTAACCTTAGTAATGTTTTCTCATTGATTTGATAGAATTCCAACCAAAGGAAATATATTCCCAGTTTTGTCTGGTGGATAAAGACACATCCCCTGTGTCCCTCACCATGCACACTTCCATCATTTTCTACCACTGATGTTAGTCCTGAACCAATGTATAACAGAGAAATTTGTTTAATTGGCGTATACATTAAACCAACAGTTTCCATGGTATGCATATTAAGGAGTTACATGAAAAAACTGTTCCACAAGACAAATAATATTAAATGGTTTACTGCAAAATCTGTTGCATACTTTATTCCTGATTGTTTCAGGAGAATTACACAAAATGCAATGTTCTCCACCACCACTGGACTGTGGAACATTCTTATTATAGAGATTGCAAAGGACAAATGTTCTGGAGGCATGCCTCTTTAGTGAAGTCATGCAAAGTGTCCCACTTCTCCCTTCTGGGGCCTTTTTATGTGAAAACAGTCCCAGTGACGTATACCACTGGGCCCCAAACTCATTTCTAGGAATGCCATAAAAGTGCTCATATTGTAATGACTTTGGCACATTCCTGTCAGCTCCCAGATTGGAAGTGGTGCCTTGAGCACAAGAAGTATTCCACATCCATTATTCCCTCCCTCTTCCCTAGTCCCTACTTTCAAATCTCTAGAAAGCTGTTTATTAAGTGGAAAACATCACAAGAAGGATGACTCTCTTGAATACAGCAAAGTCTATAGCTGGCCTCATGACAGTGTATTTTCCAGCTAACTTCTTAACTTAAAAATCTTCGTGAAGATACCCTCAGAATTTTATGATGAGCTTGGCTGTTGCCACATTGCTTCAAAATATCAAAGTTGAAAAACTCCTTACTACATACAATGTCTCTCAAAATGTGGTCCAAGAACTCTTTGAGTAGGAATTACCTAAACTGCTTATTTTGAAATCAACCCTGCTCTGGTCCTAACAACAATGTTCTCTGGAGATAGAGCACTAAAATCTGTTGTTTCAGCAAACTCTCTACAATTACTTTTTATAAACTAAAACCTAATAAATACTGTCTCTTAAATTCTCTACTTTGATATCCATCACTTTTTTTCAAAAAAATTTTTTCGAGAAATAACATATACAGAAGAGAATGCAAATGCCATAATTTCAATAGAATGAGTACATCTGCATAACCAGATTTCTGTCTGGAATCAGAACCAGCCCAGATCCCCAGAAGTCACCTGTGCCCTTTCCCCTTCCCTTTCTAGCCTGCTCTCATGGAGGACACCCAGCATCCTCGCTTGTAACATCATCAGTTTGTTTTGCCCATTTTTAAACTTTATTTATTTTATATTTTTAAAGAGCTTTTTTTTTTTAAGATTTTATTTATTTATTTGACAGAGAGAAGGATCACAAGTAGGAAGAGTGCAGGCAGGCAGAGACAGAGCAGGAAGCAGGCTCCCTGCTGAGTAGAGAGCCTGATGCAGGGCTCAATCCTGGGACCCTGAGACCATGATCCAAGAAGAAGGCAGAGGCTTAACCCACTGAGCCACCCAGCCACCCCCATTTTTGAACTTCATATAAATGAAATCAAATAATGTGACTTTGGGCTGACTGGCTATTTTCACTTAACATTATTTGGTGAGATGCACACATGCTGTTGTGGCTCATTGTAGTTAGTTACTGATGTTTCTGAGAAGCTTAGCATTGGGGGTGCCTGGATGGCTCAGTGGATTAAGCCTCTGCCTTCAGCTCAGGTCATGATCCCAGGGTCCTGGGATTGAGCCCCGTATAGGGCTCTCTGCTCAGCAGGGAGCCTGCTTCTCTGCCTCTCTGCCTACTTGTGATCTCTGTCTGTCAAATAAATAAATAAAATCTTTAAAAAAAAAAAAAAGAAGCTTCGCATTGCATGGGCAAACCTAAGTAACTGTCCACTCAGTTGTACATAAACCTGTGGGTGGGTTTGAGCTATTACAAACACTGCTGCTCTGACACTTTTGTACGTGTTTTTTGGCCCACATATGTCCGCATGCCTAGGGACAGAATAAATTGCTAGATCATAAAGCATGCATATTTTTCCTTCGGCTTGTTTGTTTGTTATATCTCTTTCTAAATGATTGCACCAAGTTAAACTCGGGCCATCAAGGTATGAGTCTGCAGTTGCTCCTCCTCCTCCACCCCCTCCTGTGGGGCCATCTATCTTTTTCCATTTTACCCATTGTGGTTGAGGTGTACCAATACTACATAGCGATTTTAATTGCATTTCCCTAATGACTAGTTAAGCACTTTCTTATGTTTATTGGCTATTGTAATATCCTCTTCTGTGAAGTACTTGATCAAGTCTTTCACCCATTTTTAAAAACTTGGTCGTCTGCCTTTTGCTTGCTTTACATTTGGATTCACGTCCATTGTTGGGTGTATGTGTTGTAAATACAGTCTCCAACGGTGTGGATAGCCTCTACACTTTCTAGAAGGTTACTTTTTAAAGAAAATTTCATAATTCTTAATTCATTGTGGTCCAGTTTATCATTTATTATTTTATGTCTTTTTAAGAATTATTTGAGTTATTTGTCTACCCCAAGTTCATGGAGATAGACTCCTGCATTTTTTTTTTTTCCAAAACCTTTATCATTTTCTTTTACATTGAGGTGGACTATCTGACAGGACTTTATTTTTTTGAATGGCATGGAGTAGTTTCTTCCTTTCATATACATATGTTTGTGAGTGTGTGTGTCTGTGTGTTTGTGTGTGTGTTATATGTATGTATGTATATATAAAAATATACATAATGAAAAATATATAAATATATATTAATGGGAATATATAAGAAATACATTAATCAGTATTTCTTACATATTTATTAAAATTATCTATGTTATAAATTTGTGCAATTTAATGTGTATAGTTTGTTAAAAATTATATACTTCATTAAAATTAATATATATAGCATATGTAAATATATATTTATATAAATATATATAAATATATAAATATATATATATATATATATTTGAAACCTAAAGAGAAGGCTGAACTTCCTGAAGATTGCCCATCTAGTACAGATGAGGCTGGATATAATGTTAGACTACCTTCTTTCTTTTACTGGTACAATTATGTTAGTTCTTAGCATTGATTCCTCCAGCCAAAATAGCCTCTCCAACTCTGTTAAGGTCTTACTTTCTGACCTCCATTCTGACCCAAATCACTTCCAGTCCCTCTATTCTTTAAAATCCTTATCATATTCAGGGCAAAACAGAGATGTCAAAAGAAGTTCACCTCCCTAACCCAAGGTAATATGTCTAATACATGTAATATCACCTTTATGACATGATTTTAAGTCATGGTTCCAAAATACCCTGGTTCCTGCTAGTTTTTGTCATTATTTGATTATCTAGAGAGAATAAAGTTACCTCTGTTTTCTCTCTGTGAAAAAAAGAGTAGGTTGAGATTAGCTCCATATCCTTTTTATTTCCATTAAAAAACTTCCTTAAAACTATGATCCCATTACATTATTTTATTTTCAAAATACCAGTCTCTCGATAATTATGGCAATGTAGGACACATTTTCTCCTTATTCATTCAGTGCAAAATAAGACTGTCTGGATATTATTAAAACTTAAGGACATTCTGTGAAAGCAACTCAAAGTATTTAAATTCTTGCAATCCATAAAAAGTATCTTATCTCTGTATTGCAGTTTGCCAAAGGATTTCCATTTTAAAACCCAACTCCAGTCTGACACCTTCATTAACCACGCAGATGTGTTGTTTGATGTGTTATTCCCTTCTAAAAAATCCCAGTTTCCAACCAGACAGGAAAGACAGATTGAGAGTGAGTCCAAAGAATGAGTTTTATTAATGATTGCTGCCTGGTTTTGTATACATATCTCAGCTCATATCCTGAGAAATTCTTTTTCACTCAATCTATTTCTATTACAGCCCTGTATTGTGTTACCACCTCATTATCTGTCTGAGAGACTGATTCAAAGTGAGGTTTAACATGCTGAGCATTTGGACAGCAAAGAGCAAGAATTTTTCTTTTCTTTTCCTTTTTCTTTTTTTTTCTAGCAGGAAATTCCTGGGAGGTCTCTGGCCACTTTCTTTTTATCGCTGACAACTTGGTTTTGATATTTGAGAATGTAGAGATCAATACCGACTTAGCCGTCAAAATGACTTGATATAAGAGACTCTCTAATATTGTGCCAGGAATAATACCTCATATCTCCAACACCCATGCTATAAACTTTGCAACGATTTCTGAGTGTCCCTACAGGGGGATCCCCTGGAATAAGTTCAAGAGATTTAAGGAAAGCATTCCGACCCAGTTCTAGACCAGAACAACTCATAGCCCTTAGATCCAAGTGCAGACTCCACTGAAGAGAGTATTAGGAGTCCATGAAATGTTTCCAAGGTTTTAAATGGCCTAAAAAAAAAAACAAAAAAGAATATCTTATGGGCAATTGAGCTGCCCAAGACAATTCAAATTTAACCCTTTAACCACTGAAAAATTTTAACAAGTCATTTTAATGACATTTGATCTCTCACCCAGATCAGAAGCAGCAATTTCTAAATAACTGGTAGGAATAATAAATAAGGAATGAAATAAATGTCACTGATCAAGCAGAATTTGTTTAAAAGTTCTGTCCTAATCACAGTGGTGTTACTAGGGTGGTTACCAATGGTGTTATCTATGCATTTGTCAAAACACATTGAATTATAAACCAAAAAGAATCAAAGCTATTGGATATAAATATAAAAATATAATTTTAAATTAACCCTTTCAAAATGAAATAGGGGTGAAAAATCATTTTCTCAGATGGAGTACAGAGAGCTTTGTCCTAAAGCAATATTGTGGGGGGAGAGAATATCTTGATTGGGACTCAGGGAGCCAAAAGTTTTGATGGAAAGAGGTATACAGATGTGTTAGGGCCATAATACTGGGGAGATAGCAGTGACCATCACGGGTCTTTGGAAAACCCAAGTGAGATAGATAGGAAGTCACGAAGCAGAGAAGGAAAGCTGAAGAGTCACCAAGTTCTTCTTCAGGAAGTTGAGGTAAAGGTGGCATGAGGCTACAGCAGCACTAAGAAAGAGCATCGTCAAGTAGAAGCAAAGCTTAGAGCTGAAGTGTGTAAGCCTAATGATTCACAGACCTGTACCCCTGCGGCAAATAATACATTGTATGTTTAAAAGAAAAGAAAAGAAAAGAAAAAGAAAAGAAAACCAAAACAGGTTTTGGCTCACTGTATTATTATTTTTTTTTAAGGTTTTATTTATTTGACAGAGAGATCACAAGTAGGCAGAGAGGCAGGCAGAGAGAGAGGGGGAAGCAGGATCTCTGCCTCGCAGAGAGCCCGATGTGGGGCTGGATCCCAGCACCCTGAGATCATGACCTGAGCCGAAGACAGAGGCTTAACCCACTAAGCCACCCAGGTGCCTCTTCTATATTATTTTATTTTATATATTTTTTAATTTTAATTTTAATTTTTTTTAAGATTTTATTTATTTATTTGACAGAGAGAAATCACAAGTAGATGTGGGGCAGGCAGAGAGAGAGAGAGAGGGAAGCAGGCTCCCTGCTGAGCAGAGAGCCCGATGCGGGACCCGATCCCAGGACCCTGAGATCATGACCTGAGCCGAAGGCAGTGGCTTAAACCACTGAGCCACCCAGGCGCCCCTCTTCTATATTATTTTAATGAAGCCTTACAGTCAAGGATTTTTAGCTCCCAGCTCTCCACAAGGGGCAGTATGAACTTGCTTATGCTCTCTGGTCTTCAGTTTTCTCATTGCCAAAATGGTTAGGCAGGGATGGATCATTTTGATCCTTTCCAGCTGAAAACATCATGTGGGCTCAAGGTTTAAGCTGGGAATCTCTATAAGTTTTGTCTCACATACATGATGCACAAACATCATAATACAAGCATATAAAAGTCTCCTGTGATAGAAATAATAGCTCTCCACTTGGTTTTTACTCTCGAGCTCTTTAATCTTTTTGTAAAGCAAGTAGAGCTGTAGAAAAAACAAGCATGTTTTATATCGGTTAGCCGTGATTAGTTCTTACCCTTTCCCACTTTGTGTTCTTCTTGGTTAATCTTGGAAGTAGGTGGGAAGGAGTATGAACTCAGATGGGCCCAGGTTATGCATTTATGAGGGTTGGGCAGTGTGGCATGGGCAGCTGCCCAGGTTTATGTGGAATCCAACTCACTGGGAAGGGAGAAAGCAGTTGATTGAACAGCTGCTTCTGCTGGTCTCTGTCTCAAGAAAATTCATGCTGGTTCCTTCAGTCCCCTCAGATGCTTTTAGGGGTAGGTAGTGTTAGGGCTGTAGTTCAAATGAGGAATCAGAGGCTCAGAAACTTGAAGTCATTTTTCAAAATCTGTGTGTGCCCAGTGAAACTTGCACTACTTTGGAACCCAAGGATAAGGACGTGGGACTCTCCTAGAAAAGCCCATAGGCGTGAGATGAAGTTAATGAGTTTGAAACAAGGATCATGATACTGGTCCTCAGATGTTCATGTTCTTAGGAATCATGGGAAAACTTGTGAACCATGTAGATTCCAAGCACCCCCAGAGAAGATACCGGGGGTAGTAAGAATGGAATGAAATCCAGGGTTCTGCATAATTTTGATGCAAGATTTATGGTTTGGGGTGAGAATGAATAGGCCATTTAGCCAGGTCAGAGGTAGTAACTGTGGCTCATTGAAGAAAATGATAAGATGATGATAGGAGGTAACATCAAAGGATAACTTTGAATAAAAAATCTGTACCGCTATTTGTCTTCTAAAATGGAAAATCCAGAACACTGAAAACACCAAGTGCCGGAAGAAGATGGGGCAAAAGGATATCTCATTTACTGTCAGTACTAATGCAAAATGGGATAGCCACTCAGGAAGACATTTTGGCAGTTTCTCATATAACTAAACATAGCCTTACCACACAATCCAGTGATCATGCTCTCAGATATTTACTTAAATGAGTTGAAAACTGTAACCTACACAAAAACCTGTGTATGTAAAAGCAGACACATAGACCAGTGGAACAGAGTAGAGAGCCCAGATATGGACCCTCAACTCTATAGTCAAATAATCTTTGACAAAGCAGGAAAAAATATACAGTGGAAAAAAGACAGTCTCTTCAATAAATGGTGCTGGTAAAATTGGACAGTTATATGTAGAAGAATGAAACTCGACCATTCTCTTACACCGTACACAAAGATAAACACCAAATGGATAAAAGACCTCAACATGAGACAGGAATCTATCAGAATCCTAGAGGAGAACATGGGCACATGGGCAGTAACCTCTTCGATATCAGCCACAACAACTTCTTTCAAGATATGTCTCCAAAGGCAAAGGAAACAAAAATGAAAATGAACTTTTGGGACTTCATCAAGATCAAAAGCTTCTGCACAGTAAAGGAAACAGTCAATGAAACAAAGAGGCAAATCACAGAATGGGAGAAGATATTCGTAAATGACAGTACAGACAAAAGGCTGATATCCAGGATCTATAAAGAACCCCTCAAACTCAACACACACAAAACAGATAATCATGTCCAAAAATGGACAGAAGACATGAACAGACACTTCTCCAATGAAGACATACAAATGGCTATCAGACACATGAAAAAATGTTCATTATCACTAGCCATCAGGGAGATTCAAATTAAAACCACATTGAGATACCACCTTACCCCAGTTAGAATGGCCAAAATTAGCAAGACAGGAAACAATGTGTGTTGGAGAGGATGTGGAGAAAGGGGAACCCTGTTACACTGTTGGTGGGAATGCAAGTTGGTGCAGCCAATTTGGAGAACAGTGTGGAGATTCCTTAAGAAGAAGAATCAATGAAACAAGATGGAATTGGGAGGGAGACAAACCATAAGTGACTCTTAATCTCACAAAACAAACTGAGGGTTGCTGGGGGGAGGGGGTTTGGGAGAAGGGGGTGGGATTATGGACATTGGGGAGGGTATGTGCTTTGGTGAGTGCTGTGAAGTGTGTAAACCTGGTGATTCACAGACCTGTACCACTGGGGATAAAAATATATGTTTATAAAAAATAAAAAATTTAAAAAATAAAAATAATTTAAAAATAATAATAAAAAAAAGAAATTAAAAATAGAGCTTCCCTGTGACTCTGCAGTTGCACTACAGGGTATTTACCCCAAAGATACAGATGTAGTGAAAAGAAGGGCCATCTGTACCCCAGTGCTCATAGCAGCAATGGCCATGGTCACCCAACTGTGGAAACCAAGATGTCCTTCAACAGACGAATGGATAAGGAAGACATGGTCCATATACACTATGAAGTATTATGCCCACATCAGAAAGGATGAATACCCAACTTTTGTAGCAACATGGATGGGACTGGAAGAGATTATGCTGAGTAAAATATGTCAAGCAGAGAGAGTCAATTATCATATGGTTTTACTTATTTGTGGAGCATAACAAATAACACGGAGGACTTGGGGAGATGGAGAGGAGAAGGGAGTTGAGGGAAATCGGAAGGGGAGATGAACTATGAGAGACTATGGACTCTGAAAAACAATCTGAGGGTTTTGAAGGGGTGGGAGGGTGGGGGAGCCTGGTGTTGGGTATTATGGAGGGCACGTATTGCATGGAGCACCAGGTGTGGTGCATAAACAATGAATTCTGTTACACTGAAAAATTAAATTAAAAAAAATAAAATTTTAAAAAAAACAGCAAAAAACCTGTGCATGAATATTTGTAACAACTTAATTTAGAATTGTGAAAAAGTGGAAGCAACCAAGATGTCCTTCAGCAGGTGAGCAGAGAAACAAAGCTGTGGTGAAGCCATACAGAGCAATATTGCCAATAATAAGAAGAAATGAGGTCTCAACCTCCAAAAAGACATGAAAGAATTTTAAATGTTTGATGCTACGTGGAAGAAGCCAATTCAAAAAGGCTACAAACTGCATGATTTCAACTACCTGACATTTTGGAAAAGGCAAAAGTAGGGAGAGGCTAAAAATCAGTGGTTGTAGGGGGCTGTAGGGGAAAGAGAGAGAGGGATGAATATATGAAGCACCCAGGATTTTTAGGGCAGTGCAACTATTCTTTATGATACTGTAAAAGTGGATACATGACATTATATATTTGTCAAAAGCCATAAAATACAGAACAAAAAGAGTGAACTCCAATGTAAACTACGGACTTCAGTTGATAATATTATATAAGCCTTGGTTCTTCAGTTGTACCGCACGGCTGCTAGATGTCAAATGGGGAGACCACTCTGGGGTAGGAGGGCCTGAGCTTATATATGGGAAATCTGTGTACTTTCCTCAGAATTTTTCTGTAGACCTACAACTGTTCTAAAAAATAAATTTGACTCATTTAAAAAAATAAAAATTAGACATTCATTGAGATTATAAAATGATACATCACAGGCTTCCTTTGAGCACTACCCTAGACTCAACCCACCCTTCTGTTATGGGGGACCCAGCCCAGGAGTGCTGTTTGAATGCAGTAGAAATGCATCCACCCCCCCCCCCCAATTTCCAGTTGTTAAAGCTCTGAGTTCTTCAGTTACCCTGATGTAAACCTTCATGGCTTAAGCTACTTCACCAAGGACACTGAGCTTTCTCAGGGGTTAGCAGATACCGGCTACATGTCTCTCCAATACCCTTCTTCATGGCCTGGGATTCTGATAGGGCCATCTTCCATGAAAATTTTGATGGACCTGGATGCGCATCTGGACCCTCCTTGGCCTGGAGCATCAAGGTGCTTCATCCCTTTCCTTGTGCACAGAGACTGTCCAGGGAGTAGACACTGACCTAAGCAGGAGTGATTGATTTATAAGGCTATCTTCCATTAGACTGAATACAGAAAACTGAGAGCAGAAGAGGGAGAGGCTAAAAGGGAGATGGGATTTAGTGGCATAAGCTTGGGGGAAAGGAATGGGCAATGGAGAAATAGAGAGGTAAAAGGAAAGAGGGAGCTCTCTTCCTGTGATAAAGAGCTAAAAGAACATTGGGGTCCTGGGATCGAGCCCTGCGTCGGGCTCTCTGCTCAGCAGGGTGCCTGTTTCCCTCTCTCTCACTGCCTGCCTCTCTGCCTACTTATGATCTCTGTCTGTCAAAAAAAAAAAAAAAGAAAGAAAGAAAGAAAACTTAAAAAAAAAAAAAGAACATTGAAAACAAGAAGCTACCAGCTCTACTTTTCTGCCTCTATGAACAGTCTGAATGAGAATAAAAGGAATAAGAATGGATAAAAGATGGAGAGGAATGAAGAAAGGGAGAGAAGAAAGAAATTATACAATTTTTATCACTCTGAATTTTTTAATTACGTAAGCCAAAGCTTTTTTTTTTTTTTTAGTCTGTTAGTTTCTAGCTTTGGGTTATATCATTTACTGTAGTCTATCAGCACAATGGGCAGCACTTGACTCCCTGTGTGCATCATTACCTAAATCCATCCCATGTCAGATCCCTGCATGAACTGGGGCCTGATTTCATTCCAACCTCTGTAGCAGGAACACTCACCAATTTCTGCCTCCAACAAAGTGGAAGAAATGTGTGCATTATGCCTACTGGGAAGGCATGTGCAGAAAAAAGTTTACCATATACAGGTTAATAAAATGAAAGAATACTGTTACCACAAAGAAGTGAATCATAAGAATCATGAGATAGACAAGCTAGAGAATTCAGGCAAAACAATGCCATGGATCGATAGCCTTGCTTAGAAAATAAGTTAGCCTGGTAGTTGACTGTGTACAGAGGACTTTCAAGGGAGAGATATAGTTAAATAATTGGCAGTAAGATACGGAAGTTACACAGAAGGTAAGTGAAATGAATGCAGACTGAGGGCTCACCACCACTCACTTTCAAATACACTTTCTAATATTATTTGTATTTTTTATTTATTTTTTAAAGATTTTATTTATTTATTTGACAGACAGAGATCACAAGTAGGCAGCGAAGCAGGCAGAGAGAGAGGGGAGGAAGCAGGCTCCCTGCTGAGCAGAGAGCCCGATGTGGGCCTCGATCCCAGGACCCTAAGATCAGGATGTATTGGCTAGAATTCAGATAAATCTGTAGAAAATTATTATTATTTATCTTTTAATAATTAATTATAGATGAATAGATGTACTATATGAATATATCACTATATTATTCTAATATCTACTATAATTAATACCCTATATAATAAATAGGTATTATATCAATAGTTATCATAAATCTGAGCCAAAGGCAGAGGCTTTAACCCACTGAGCCACCCAGGCGCCCCTCTAATATTATTTTTAAATTGCTATATTCATAGATGGTAGATATCATCTGTGTTACAGATTATAGTCTGGTGACTTAGTTAAGATAATAATTATCTTTTAATTTAATTTTTAATTATTATATCTATAATTAATCTATAATATCTATTACAGATTTATGATATTGATATTGATATAATACCTATTTATTATATAGGGTATTAATTATAGTAGATATTACAATAATATAGTGATATATTCATATAGTACATCTATTCATCTATAATTAATTATTAAAAGATAAATAATAATAATTTTCTACAGATTTATCTGAATTCTAGCCAATACATCCTTTACTATATGAATGCAAGGTGGACAGATTTAGTAGGTGGCCAGAAGAACTAGGCCTGTGTCTATGGGCTCACTTTCATGAGATGGACAGAACTTACCTGGCAGTATTATACCCTGACCAGCTCCTGTTCTTTCTCTCAATCTGTACCCCTTTTTATTTCCATACGTGCAATTAGCAGACACTTATAAAAAGGCAAAAACTACCATACTTCAATAAGGGATTGAAGATGCACCAGAAGAAGAGGAATATACTGGAGGCCATCCTCTGAGGGCTGCACACTCTGCTGGGGAGACCGTGGTGAACAGGCAGTTGCAGAACAGTAGGGTAACGTGCGGTGATGGAAGCAGGATCAAGAGCTGGGTTGTAAGAGGCTCACTCTTCCTGAGGGTCCTAGGGAAGATTTCACAGCACAGGTTATATCGGAGATGAATTTTGAAGACTGATAGACAAAGAGAGACTTGAGGGATTTATAGAGTCAGTTAACCACTCTATGGGGGTGAAGGTTTTTTGTTTGTCTAACATATCCTATATATCATATTCTCCTTCCTTCCTCCCTCTCCTATTTGAATAAAAACTTTCCGTTAGGAAACCACCTTTCTTCTCTCTGTGCATAAGTTTAATTTGTCTTTGACCTCTCTCTCGTAAATCAGAGCAAGACATTGATTTTTTTAGGGGTTGAGACATGACCTAAGTTTGATCAAGAAAGAATTATACCCATAATTTTTGCATTAATTTTTTTTCTCTGCAAATGAGGACTTTGTCAGGGCTTGCTGTCTAGGAAAGATGTAAGTCTACAGGGGACATGCCGTCATATGTGCCACTAAGTAGACAGGACTTGCTTGAGAATTGAAGTTAATTAGAGCAAGCACTAAAGAAAGAGTATGGATGACTTTTTAAGTACCCCTATCTATCTGTGCCTGAAACCAGTAACACCTCTCTATGCCATGGGTAAATTAAGCAATTAAATTAAAACTTGATAGATACTCTACACTAATATAGTGAATGCTATCTCAGTAACATATTTGCATTTTATCTGGGACCTCCTAGAGGTACCTTCTTCTACACATTAATGGTGAGACTTTTGTACACACAATAGGCATTCAAAAAATATTTGTCAATCAAATCATCAGCCATCAGCTATGGGGCTATTATGTAGGAAATACTCATGTTTAGCCTGGGAATAAACAGAGAGCCTTTCGAGAAGCTCACAGCCCAGCAGTGGAGACAGGCATGAAGTGATCAATCACAATGACACTTGATAAGATGAGAGAAAGTCTGGTGGCAAAAAGGAAGGAGAAATAATCTTTCTGGGTAAAGAGAAGGAGGCTTCCCGGAAGAG
Organism: Mustela nigripes; assembly: GCF_022355385.1. Taxonomy (NCBI): domain Eukaryota; kingdom Metazoa; phylum Chordata; class Mammalia; order Carnivora; family Mustelidae; genus Mustela; species Mustela nigripes. The sequence goes on from NC_081573.1 coordinate 39,561,138, forward strand.
ACGACATCTTTGACATAGAAGATGGAGCAAGAGTTCACAGGTAAACAGAATGAGAGACTTTCAGAGACAGGATCAGCTTGCACTTTAGACAAAGCATAACAAATAGTGTGTTCAAGGAAGAAGAGGCTTTTCTCTACTAGATCAGAAAATCGTCGGCTGGCAAGATTGGTTTGAAATGCATCTGCGACGCAACGTGAGGTTCAGTGATGAAGAGATGTTTATGCTGTACCAATCAATTTTACCACTGTGAAAAATAGGAAGCCAGAAGAAGTTTTTAAAGTAAGAACAAAACTGGTCGGATTTGGATTGTAAAAAAGACATCCAGGAGTAAGAGGGGAGATTTGTTAGTAGGTGGGGGCAGAAACAGGACAAGGATAGTGAGATAAACATGAGGGTGACTGTCAGACCCAAGAGAGAGACAAAAAGGCAGACCCAAGGCAGCTGTAAATGAGGCAAGAAGAAGAAAGAAAGGAGGGGAGAAGAGAAGAGTAAGACAAAGAATGTTACTTGGAAGACTGGAAGACAAATAAATCTACCTCTTTAACCCTCCTTACAAATGCAGATCAAAGCTCCGGGCAAGTTAAGTGGTTGGCACATTAGTCGCAGGCAGTGTTTTTGGAGTCGTTCATGGGAAAAATCACCTGCATCTTTGAAATCCTGCATCTACCTTAAGTAAACGTCTTTCCTGAAAGCCCCTGCCAGCGAAGGTTCTTACCCTGAAATCACAAACTCAGAGCCCATCTGCCAGCCAGGCTGCACAGAGGTTGCAGAAGGCAATCATCATCATCTTCAGTCAGCAGACACCTGTTATGGGCAAGATGTGGGATCAGACTGGCCTCCGAAGCACTTTGCGGGGATTTCCTCATGCAATTCTCACAACTACTCCATCAGACAATCAGTATTATTATCTCCAGTTTCCAAATGAGGAAAATAACGCTTAGAATAGTTTCACATTCTCTCACTCCCTCTCTTTTTTGCCTTCTTCTATTTAAGTCATCTTGCATATACACATTAGTCATTCAGAGGAAAAACGAAAAGATCCTGAATATGTTTCCACACCGTTATATAATATTTGAAACATAATTATAAGGATTGAATAATATTCAATCAAGGAGATGATAGATGAATCATCATTTATTTGGAGGAATGTAAGTCATTTACTTTTTTGTGTGGTATTATAATGTTATGACAAACATCCCTGTTTACAAAACAAAACAAAACAAAAACTCTGATTTTCCTCTGCAATGAATCCTAGAAATAGATTTACTAGTATGAACATGTCTTTTTTTTTTTTAAAGATTTTATTTATTTATTTGATAGAGAGATCACAAATAGGCAGAGAGACAGACAGAGAGAGAGATGAGGAGAAGCAGGCTCCCTGCTGAGCAGAGAGCCCTATGTGGGACTCGATCCCAGGCCCCTGGGATCATGACCCGAGCCGAAGGTAGAGGCTTAACCCACTGAGCCACCCAGGTGCCCCTAGTATGAACATGTCTTAGTCATGAAATTTTTTTCTAAATTTTGGAGTTTCTAAAAATAGTGCTGCCGTAGTGGTATGGGGCTAATCATAGTTTTAAAACTAGGTTTGGGGAAAGAGTCACTTGGTTAATGAGGGAAGAGCTGGTAGGTAATACAATCAGTTACATTTCTTGCTGACTACATTGGCCTTTTTTCCCATCATCACTTGACAATAATACTGAATATTATTTGAGAAACAGAACTGTCCAAAGCCACAAATCCATGATAGTGAACTCTTTTTTTCTTTAATTGAGAATCCCTATTTATTTTTTACTTATTGAAAACATATGTTTTAACTGTGAATGTTTGATAGGTTTATAGGTAAGGGAAATCAAATTTGCAAGAAAATCACATAGCAATGGAAGCATTCTTGAAATGTCCTCTCCATAGCATAAGCTTCTTGCAAAAATGTTATCTCCATTTCACATGAATAAAAAATTGTATACTTAGAATGAGGTGTACCAGAGAGGGAGAGAATAATGATCTGTCTTTAAAATCATTTTCTTAAAAAGCTCAACTCATAGGAATAGACTGTAGAAAAGTGGTTACTGGGGTTTACGGGTGAGGGATACAGGAAAGTTTAGTAAAAGGGTAAAGACTTTCATTTATAAGATGAATAAGGTCTCCCAATCTAATGTTAACATAGTGACTATAGTTGACAACACTGTATTATATAATTGAAATTTGCTAGGAGGAACACATGGGTAGCTCAATGGGTTAAGGATCTAAATCTTGATTTTGGCTCAGGTCATGGACTCGGGGTCATGGGATCAAGCTGCATCAGGCTCTGAGCTCAGTGGGGAGGCTGATTTTCCTTCCTCTGCTCCTCCCCCTGCTCTCTCTCTCTCAAATAAATAAATTAATGAATAAATAGATAAAATCTTTTAAAAATAAAAAAAAGAAATTTTCTGAAAGAGGAGAACTTAAATGTTCTCACCAATAAATAAATCTATGATGTAAGGGATTTGTTAATTAACTCAAAGGGGGTATCTTTACGCAATCTGTACATATGTCAAATCATCATGTGGTACACTTCAAATATTTTACAATTTTATTAGTTAAGTGTTTCTTAATAAAGTTGGAAAAAATAGTAATAGACCTAAAATATTTTGTCTAAGATATCAGTGAATATATAATTATGATTTTCAAGAGGAGAAAAAAACTAGGAAAAATGACCAAAAACATAATAAATAATTTTCTTTGGTTAGAATTTTGAATAGTATTATAATTATTTGGCATTTTTTCTCACTTCTAAGATTTTTAGTTTATTTTATTACTACCAATTCATTCTCAGCCCACCTTAAATTATTTTCATATTAATGATTTAAACAGTAATTTTGGAAGGGTTTGAAGTTTACAGGGAAGTTGTGAAGACAGTACAGACCATTCCTATGATACCCTCCACCCAGCTTCTCCTACTGTTAATTATGTATATAACAACTTACCAAAATTAATAAATTAACATCAATACAATACTATTAACTAAACTACAGACTTCATTTAGATTTCACCAGTTGGTCTGCAACTGTCTTTCTTCATGGGATCCAAATACCAAGGACTCTAAACAGTACTTTGCATTTAATCTCTTTTTGGAGTTTTCTCATCCTTCAGTGACATGACTGTGTTGTTATGTAACTTGAAATGTGACTGATGAAGGTTCATCCTAAGAGTAGCGGTTTCTCCTGCTTGCCTTGTTATATTGGCTTCAATACGTGTTTTCTTTTAAGGAATTTTTAAAATCTACTTGATTTTGAATGGCTTCATTTAGTCAAGGCCACATTATGTGCTCCATAAGTCTACCTACCTGAGCTGTCCTAACCCACAGGCCCTCACAGCACACAGTGGCAGTGGGATCATGGCCAACCTCGTCAAGTTATGGAATTCCTACCCTTTCCTGGGATGCACCAAATACTGAAGCTGGCACCAGCTTCCATCAGTGCCAAGTATTAGAAGACAAAATATATCGGGGGTTCTTTTTCTTATTTTTTAGGTAAATAACTGTATATTCTATCCAGATATATAAATAGAAAAAGAGATCCCAGTATTTATTTCCCATATCTCTACAGATTAGCTTCCTCTACGGGAGGCATTCTGTTGCCCTAGGAAGCTGCCTGGTTTCTGCAGGCTTTACTGATGCAGGGAGGGGGAGAGGAGTGCAGCGTGGGGGCTGGCCTGCTGTCACCCCCTCCCCACGGTCTTCCTTTCTAGTCCTCACCACTCAGGAATGCATCCTTATTAAACCAGGCTCAGAAGCTCAATGTGTCTGCTCTGCGTCACTGAAAATGCTCCTGAAATATGACATCTGCAGTGTTCGGGAGAGCAGGACTTTGTTGTGTGGCATTTAAACTTTCAGCAGGATCACAGAACATCTGTTATTTCAAGTTGGACTTGATTATGTTTTTTTTTTTTCAAACCGCCAGACTTTCAGACCATACAATACCAGCTTTCTTCAAATGTAACTCTTAAGTTCCTTTTATGGTAAAGTTTAATACTGCGAACATATGGAGGGTCTGAACGTCTGCCAAATGTTTTAAAAGACAAGGTTATAAATACCCCGGCAGTGAGCTTTGTTCCTTAATGTATGGCTCTGTTACTCAGAGTCAACGTGGAAGATAAATCAGAACATAGAGCTGGCTTGGGCATTAACTTGATATTTCTGGCAAGTATTCATAGTATCTCATTTGAAAGAGGGAAAGAGAAGCGGTTGTTCTGAGGTAACATTACCAGAATGAAAAAAAAAAATCATAAAAAAGCAAAGAGCAGAATTATAGCTTCACTGAAATATCTAAAATGCAAACACACAGTCCATTTTTCTTAACCAGAAAATTGAAGCTTAAAGAGTCATCAAAATGCCCATGGGATTGGAGATGACTTTTTCTCGCCCGTTTCTTCTAGATTTGGAAAAGATACCTCTAATTTCCTTGGTAATGGATCTCCCTATGCCACCGAGGCTCAGGTCACTAATCCACAGAGTCGTATGCTCAAGTGTCCCTCTGCTCAGATTTGGGTTTGTCCCCACCCAGCTCAGTTTCAGACTCACCCCATCATTTCTGGCTCTGCTCTTTCTCAAGAAACGGGGATTTGCTGACCTGCCTGGCTGGCTGGTCCCATCCGTGGCGAGGCCAGCAGGCCGAAAGGGACCTTACCCATGTCCACGACATAAGATGCACCAAGTCAAGACTGGCCTAACATCCTTGAGACAAGGCCTCTTAGGTGAATAAACCTCAGTGTCTTTGCCTGAACCTTCCAGGTCACTAGGATAATGTTTAATTATTCATGTTCTTCTCACAGTAAGTGCACTTAGTATCCTGATGGCTTAATGTAGCTTCCAAAGAGTCTAGGAACTGCCTGGACATAGCTCATTTATGTGGCAGGATGTGATTAAGGTCAGGGAGCTAAAAAAGGAATCAGGAGAACTTCACTAAGACTATTATTTTTTTCCACTTTCTGGATGAGGATATTTTTCTTTTCTTTTCTTTTCTTTTTTTTCTTTTTCTTTTCTTTTCTTTTCAGCATGCCAGCTCAGCCAGCTAACTTCTTGTTCTCTAAAATGGGAGTAATAATCCATCTGACTTGCTTAGAACGTTGATATGAGACTCAAAGGACAAAGTGCACGAGAAACTCCTAAAAGCATGAAAAGCGCTTTTGCTGTGTGTATTAATGAGTCGGGTTTGGCTGGTATCGCCAAGAAACTCAAGTCTCAATGGGTTACAACCATGATTTTATCTGTCACACATGCTACTCGTTTTCTGTGGGTTGCTTGCCAATGGAAGTGATTGAACATAGCATGTGCCACATTTAAAGCAAGGTTTCAAGTGTGTGTGTGTGTGTGTGTGTGTGTGTGTGATTTGACTTTGCTTCTTGCATACCTACCCTCGGCTATAGGAAAAACATACATCAAATAGACCCTGTTTCTTTACCTCTCTGCCCAGTCAACCTGGATAGCTAGTTCACTCAGCTCAGACTGAAACTTCAGGGTCTTCTTAGCTCCTCCAGTCATGAATTTCTACCTGGCTTGCCTTCACCCCCCACCAGGATATTGAGAAGCCATCAAAACTTTCCTGTATAGGCCACTTGGTACGTAGAAATAGCCAACTTTATCTCAATTTTTTTTAAAGGGGCAGTGCAATCCCTTCCCAAACACAAGTTCTATTTGAGTAAAATTCTAGCATAAAAAAACTGGGGTTTGGGAATAGAGAAGTGTAGAAAAATAGGAAGTTGAACAGATTTTAATTTTGACAGCCTCAGAGGATAAAAAGGGAAAGTGATGTGGGTATCGGAACTCCCTCAGCCGGCACATGAAACCAGAAATGAATTCAGTGTCTGACTGAAGATCCATATCCCCAAATACTTTCTACTGGGTATATTACCTGTGACAAAACAAGACACATTTAGGTATATTTCATTGAAATGGAGGGGGACAAAGGTCTCCAAAGTCTCCAATGATCATAGGAAGGTAGAAGGAAAATGATTTTATTTTTTTCATTCTAGAAGGAAGTTTATAATATAACATCAAATATTACCCTTAAGGTAATGTGTGCAAAATGCATATAAAATGTATCTACCTAAACTATTTCACCTCAACCTCGATTGTTTGGTTTCCCCACAAAATGTTACGTTCTGAGCTTTATCTTCTCAGAGGGCTGTGAAGAGCCATACCCTACTGACTGGGGCATTTTTGTTATATAGAAGACTTCCAGAAGCAGAGCCCAGCACTTAGGTTCTCTTTCCCATGTGAGTTCAAGTTCTGATGATCTATTTCTTGACATCTGAATGCCTTGGGGCGAGTCATTTCAACCACTCTAAGCCCTTGTTTCTTCACCTGTAGCATGGTAATGATAGTAGTAGCACTAATGCACAAGGTAAAGAAGTCATTAATGACTTAAGCTTAGTTGCCTAATACCTGGCACTTGGTTTGGTTTTTTTTTTTTTTTTTTTAAGTAATAATGCTTTTTTTCAATTTAAAATCATGAAGTCTGTATTTGTTGAGATCCTTGGTTGTAGGCAGTGGAAACAGAAGTCAAGTTTAAACTAGAAAAGTAAGTTACTGGCTTCCGTAATCTGCAAGGTTGTAGGTATACATGAATTCAGTCACAGGACATGAAGATATGACTTCTTGCCCATCAAGTTCTCCATCACCTTCATCATCCTCTCATGTCCTTTCCCTTTCTTTCCATTTTTCTCCCTCCCCTCTCCTTGTTCTACCTCCCTCCTCCCCCAGATCTCATTCTCCATCACTTTATTACAGCTACTCTCTGTATCTCTCCTCCATATTAGCCTGACGATCTCCTGCTTCAGACATGGTTTCTTCCTACAGCTGGAAATTGTTGCCAACAACAAACCCTTGTGCTCACATCAATGAACCAGAAGGAAATAGTACACTTCTGTTCCCAGATAGATTCCTTGATTCATGGAAGTACCTGCTTCCTTCAGAGGTTCACCATGTGGGATGGGCTCATCATCTCTGTGGACAGTGAATGCTGCAAGACTATGTGTATGCAAGAAGGAGCTTGTGAGAGTGAACCTTAAGAGTCAGGTTGGGGGGCAGGCACAGTTCTCACTGCAGTAAGACAAAAACAACAGATATGACCTGAGGGTGCTTGCAATGCATAGTCATCATTGCCACAATGTGTTCCTCATGAACAATAAGAATTTCTACACCAAACAAACATCAATAACTTTGGGGTAGCAACTGTCTACTTCTCTTTCCTTAACCAATTCATATGGACCTCCCACTCTAAAACCCCAGATATGTCAGGCTTTGAGCAACCCTAGATTATAGTCTGTCACCATAAAGTTAGGAGGAGCCTGGGGTACACTTTGCACTGTGATTTGATTGTCAGCATGACCCCAGTGGAGCATAATTTCTCAAGACTAATAGGATATCACTTTAGTCTTTTCATTTCCCTCTGCCCTGACCATCATGGGGATTATAGAAACTTAACTATTATAATTTCCTATATACATTAAAAAATTAAATGCAAAGGAAGTTAGGTTATAGTACAAGTATTATGGTGAGAAAGTTATTTTTAAAACACATCAGTGGCTCCCACACAATGGGACCTTAATAAATGTTTAATAATGGCTATATTGGTTTACTTCCTATAGTTGTTTCTGCCATTAAAATCCACTTGCACCTTCTGGAGGAGAGTGACAAGTGATGCCTTGTTGTGAGCATATGAAGAGGGTTAAGATATTGGAGCGGTGTGCCACTGAGGTGGAGCAGAGGACATTTTCCTAGCCCGTGCAAAATAGCTCAGGAATTTGCATTTCTGAATTCCTCCTTTAATCAGGCGTATTTTGCATGTGTAAACTGCAAGATTCACCCAGTGTTGTCCACTGCCATTGTATTCTCATTGTTCCTAGTGTTGCATTTCAAATAATCAGTGAACAAAGCAATTCACCACACATTTTCAGAATGCCCCAGTGAACAAATTAAAGGTGTCTGGTGATGTGGACAATGCAGAGACGGAAGTGCTGAGAGTTCCTGATTTGCTGGGAAGGAAAGATTTTTGTGAAGTTGAATGTAAATCTGATTATGAAAATGTCTGATGTGATTGCTTTGTGATGGTGTGTGTAGATGTGTGTGTGTGTGTTGGTTTTATAATGACTCACATGCATACAACCTAGAGGAACGATGCTTTTTAAGGCACACTAACAAACATCCATACAAATTAATTAATGTTCCTTTCTAAACCTAATCACTTGGTGAGAACAACAAATTCTGACACAGTGTGTTAGATAATCCATTAAATTCCTCATCTAAATATATCTAACGTGTCATTGTACTTTGGGGCTAACCTGCACAGACAAGTAGTCAGTTTCTCTTTTTCCTGTTCTTATTTTCTTAACAGCAACAGAGCTGACATTCTGAGAAACTACAAGTGCTAGGAATTATAAATGGTCAAAGAAACAAGGAAAAAGGGAGAGATCTTTCACACCTTATCAAGCATTATTTATTATTACTACCTATTCTTACATTTTTGTTTTGCCCACTAAATGGGAATGTGTGATGTACTCTTCTGTTGCGTGTTTATCACTGCAATCCCCAGAGGCACACATTTGTTGTGTATGTTATCCCCGCCCCTCCCCACCCGACTTTACTGGTAATTAAGCTTTCTGAGACATAAGTATGCAGATCTGAAACCAGATCTGGTCTTCCAATCCCTGCAACCCAGGTGTTTGATGTGTTGGAAGAACGCTATAGGCTTCTCCATATCTGGTCACACAGATGTATGTGGAGATACCCGAGGCAAGAAATATGGACGACAGCCTGTGTCGGGAGCTTTCCCCATCACTTCCTCATGTTAGCAATGGGTAAACAATAGAGCATGCTAAACACTGATGTGATTCAGCGTGCGTCTCAGATATATCATTGGTATCCAGTGAACAAGACAGCTTAGACAAGATGGCTCAGATTAGACAAGGTGGGAAGAATGAATTGTAGGCAGCTCAGTGGGGAGAAATTTTTCAAAAGCCCAGCCTAGGGTGTAGATGGAAAAGACAGGGGATTTGAAATACCAAGAAGGCAAACACTACTGCCCTTATGTTTGATTACTGGCCCAAGTAGACCTTCTAATTCAGAAATGGGGGTGTGGAATTTACCTATTTATTACACTTGTGGTCAAAAAGCCAGAACTATTTTTATTAGTAGTGACATAGTAGTATCATTTAGTAGTAATGATATAGCCAAAGCTCTCTGTGGCAGAACTGTTCTTACTTTACATGAATTTTCATATTTAATCCTTGTAACAATTTTATGAGCTAGCTACTACAATTAGCATTATTATTACGGATAAGACCAACTGATTTTCCATTAAAAAATCTTGCATCGAAAAAAATTGCTTGTTAAGGAACAATTTACAGGTCCACTCAGATTTAGGGTCTGGCTAAAAATGAGTTTGCTCATTTCATGGCCGTCAGAGACGGAAGGGTATAGGGATTAGAAAGGAGGAAAGGTGAGCATCAATTTTATTTCTACTTCAAACTTCCAGTTAGGCAGGGTGACTCTAGGGTTTTGGACCTTGGGTTTCTAATAGGAGAAATTAAGAAATCACACAAAATGCTCTCTAAAAACAATTTTCTTAAGATTTTTTTTTTTTTAAGATTTTTGTTTAAGTTAGTGAAACTATATTTGCTAAAGCAGGCTGGTCATTTGTGATGCTCCCTAGGTCCACCTTCACGTCGCCATGCTCTGGGTATGTACAGCACTGTTCTGCTCAACCAAGGTTTAGCCTTAGGATTCTTCCCAACACAAGGCTTTAGTAACCATTGCTAACAAAGCAGAATGGCCATGTAAGAGGAAATTTTCCACCTAAAGGGTACTATGTCTATCCTGTTGAAAAGGAAAGAAACAGCTTTTATAAAAGTATCTTATTTATGGAAACCTGAAACTATAAATGTTTCTGCAAAGTTTTACGGAGAACACCTGCACCAAGCCCTGAAGAAGTGTTCACGAAATTGATTATTTTCTGCAGTTCTCTCTCCACATGTAGCTACCTCAACTCCCTTTGTCCTGACACTCTAAAAATATAAAGACCTGAGAAAATTTGGTACCGAGAAAATCTCATTTAGAAGCTGAAGGTCTATTTATAGGATGGGAAAATTAATAGTAATGTTACATAGGCAGTAGAGGTTAGATTAAAAAAGGAAGCCAGTGTTTGTGTGTGTTAATGAGTCAACAGACTGACTTCAGGAGCCCCACCTGGCATCTCCTGGCCTGCTGCTTCTCACTCAAGGGCCATGCAGCATGTTGCAAAGCCAGGAAAAGAAACAGTGAAATTTCATTTCATCTCTGATCTCAGAAAAGATAGCATGGGGCATGGAAAGAGCCTAGACATTGGTTAAAAATTCTCACTTGCCCTTCCCCCGAACCACAAAAATGTGTGCTTATACTCCAGAAGGAAGGATAAGTTCATAAATATCTGTAGAATAACAGGATGAGGATGCGTTGTTTAGTGTAAACTTGGCTCAGCAACAAATGGGTTCCAATGAGAAAGAAAAAGTGAAAGTCTCTAATATCCTTGATCTTATAAATATGGAGAGGCATGAAAGAATCACCCACAACCCCAGATGAATATGAGAGATATATGTAAATAATGTAAAATTATGACCAGATACCAAAGGAGCTGAGACTTGGGTGGGGGGTTGGGGGGAGGTGTGGGAGCTAAAGATTACAAAGAGGGCTAAAAAGATTTATTATGGAAAATTTCAAACTTGTGTAAGAATGAAGAGACTAGTACAATGAACCCCCCATATACTCATCACTTAGCAAAAAAAGAAAAAAAAAGTAAGTCTAGGAATTCAAGTCAGAGAAGTAAGGATTTATTTACAAAAGATATTTGTTATTTGTTAATAAGGACCACCATGAGGTACTCCCCAAACCAGAAAATAAATTAAGTGAGCTAGTATTCTGTGCAGGAGGCAGAAATGCTTGCCTAAAGGCTCATGGGCATTCACACTTCTTTCTGTCTCGCCACCATGATCGGATTATAACCTGGTTAATATGAATGACTTTTCCAAATGTGAGAGGACGTGATCTACCATGGGGACCTTGAAAGAGAGTCACAGTGACTCATGCTGGCTGTGCACAACATGATCTCTATAAGAAGAGGAGCCTTGAATAGCTGCTGTCTTAAGATTTGGGTGATCAGAACAGCGATTCTAGATTTAGTGGCCTTCACAAGCATTCAGATAACACATTCCAAGGAAATGAAAATGCCCCTAAATCCATAACTGATCTATTTTTTTCCCTTCTCTTCATTCCAGCCTCTACCTTTCAAAGTAGGAACTTTGAAACCAAAATATCTAATCATGAATAAAAGGCTGTAGCTCACCTCTTGAAGAATTATCCTGACTGGGTTCTTCTAGCAGTAAGAACAAATTCTTTTTATCAGTACTCTTGTCTAAAAGCCAACATTTTATGCTGAGGAGGGCAGGAGCACTTTGAATCCCAGGGGAAATTTTTTTACTTTAATTTTTAATTAAATTGTTTCTTGCCACGAATAAAATAGTTTAGGGAAAGTTCATCCATTTTATATATCTATATATAGATAGATATGATTTTAAGTGGAACCAAGTGGAACCAAGAAAATAAGAAATGTTTACATTTTTCTCTAATTTCCTGTGATACTTTTAGAGAGTGATACATGTTTCACTGAAAGAAATCAACATTTACTGAGCACCTACTGGTTGCAAATACTGTGCTGTGTGTTTAATGTATTTACTCATTGGTGACCATCTAAAAACCCCTATGACGTTTGAGCCTAATTACACCTCAGTTTTTCAAATGAGGTCACCAAATTTGAGTGGCACTAACTAATGTGATTGTAGACCCAGAAAAGGGGGAATACCTGGGAGTAAAACCTCAAGTTTCCAAATTCAGTGCCCACTTTTTCAGGCATAATCCTTCTCAGTGAAGGAACAAACAAAAGAAATTTGGAAAAACACAACACAAACCATCAGTGATATATATATGGGAATCTGATGGAAAGAAAATTCCTTAAACAATGTCCATAAAACATAACAATCAGCCCTCCCTGTCTTCTTAAGTTGGAAACTATAATCCATTGGGTTGATATAATTCTAATTTCATGGATATTTGATGTGTACTTCTTTCTCATTAAGTTTATTACTTCGGAGCATGTATGTCTATGGGAGTGTACGACTTTTGTTTCTTTAAAAAAAGAGGGTCCGGGGCACTTCGGTGGCTCAGTTGGTTAAGCGTCCTACTCTTGATCTCAGCTCAGGTCTTGATCTCAGGGTCATGAGTTCACACCTTGTGTTGGGCTCCAGGGCATGGAGTGTTGAAAGAGAGAAAGAGAGAAAAAAAAGAAGGAAGGAAGGAAAGAAAGAAAGAAAGGGGGGAAGGAAAGAGAGAGAGAGAGAGGGAGGAAGAAAGAAAGGAAGAAAGAAAAAGAAAGAGAGGGTCCTATATCTTCTCCACTCAAAAAATTAGACATGGTGAAAAACTAAAGTGATGAGTTCATGCATAAATTTAGGCATTTATTCTTTTAATATCAGTAATAGTGTAATCAGTTAACAAGGCAACACTGGTAAATTCTATGTTTCGATTTGAGATATAATTAAATCTTCGTGTTCTTTCAAAATGCAAAGAAACTTCACATTACTATGGATGCCATTTTTGAGTTTATGTGGCAACCCATCTTCCATTTATAAGGGACTTTTTTTTTCTTCTGGGGCAGAACTGCATAGCACTCTAGAAACTTAAAAATGAAATCCCAAGGAAATTAAAACATGTATGGAACTTAGGAGAACAGGCTGCGTGATCATGTGACTGTGGTGGTTTGGGACTACTCCGTAACCTCGTAAACACGTAACATGTTAAAAAGATCATTACTGTCCCTACGCTAACTGGGTGCTCTGTGTGAATTGCTCTTGTAAGCTAATCAGGATCATAGTTATTCTTAGGCAATTAAAAAAAAAAGTAGCAATGCCTGAGATTCCTGTAGTGCTTTCATATTTTTAAGAGTCCAGTGTTTCATTAGTGCTCACAAACACCCGAGGAGGGGTAAAAATGTTCTTCTCCAGGGAAGAAAGGCAGACCCAATGACTTACTCGGACCATATAGGTCAACTCTGCTGGTCAGTGGAAGAGCTTTAACTCACAACATGCTCATCTTCTTATACCAAGTCTGGTGTGATGACTTTATCCCACAACTGCCCACAAAGAGCCTCAACTCTTTGATCCTTTGACTTCATGCTGGCTCATAGTTCTACATTGTTCATTCCTTTACTATGCAGACACATAAGTGCCCAGGACAGTGTTGGGCACTGGAAATGCAATCCTGAGAAAGCATGCCACGGTGTCTAGGGGTAACGATAAATGTTAAGCAATGCAACCCCAACAATATCTGCATAAAAACAGCTTGATTATAGAAAGATCGTCAGGTAAGAAGCTGACTAAAGGTTCAGAGAAAACAGGTCTAAGGAACCAGGAAAAACAGTTAAGAACAAATAAAAACAATTTAGTAGTAATCTGAAGAATGCTCAGACATTAACCAAGAAATATATATGTAAGTGTTATATTGATCAGCATGTTCTAGAGCAAAGACGTCTTTGCAAAGAAGGTGCAAAGGCCCTGTGGCATAAGTAATATGAGCTGAGGATGGAGAAGTAATTAGAGTCACACCATAACCATCCCGTTATGCCATGAGGATTTCCTCTATCCCCCCTAATCAGTGAGCAGTGATGAAAGTTTTATAGCAGCTAGGGCAGGGAAAGTGTAAATGGTGATGACATTGTAGACAAGCAATCTGAAGAAGACTCTAATGAGTTAGGATCTTCTGAAGGTAGCTAATGATATCTCCATCAAATTTTCAACTAAAATTTGGGCCATAAATTTAAGCAATGCCAGATTTAAAAAACAAAAACAAAAACAAAAAAAGAAAAGCTTTTTTTTTAAGATTTTATTTTATTTTACTTATTTGACAGAGTGAGAGAGAGAGAGAGAAGAGAGATCACAAGTAGGCAGAGAGGCAAGCAGAAGCACGCTCCCCTCTTAGCAGAGAGCCCAATGCAGGGCTCAATCCTAGGACCCTGAGATCATGACCTAAGCTGAAGGCAGAGGCTTTAACCCACTGAGCCACTTAGGCACACCCCCCCCCCTTTTTTTTACATAAGACCCAAGTGCCGTGGTATGAAAGGCTGGGTAAGGCCACAACACTTACTGTCATTTCAGGAGTGGAGATAATGTTAGGAAAGCTTGAGTCCTAGCCCTGTGCCTTATAGGCATGGGGACCAAAGGTCAGGAAGTGAGTTATCAGAATTCACAGAGCAAGTGAGAATCAGTAGGGGCAATTTCTCTGGCTGCCTTCGCACGTTCCATTTCTAGGGAGATGTGAGCAAATTTCCAGGGGGATTAATCTTCCCTCTTCATTCTGCACTGTATGCAACCAAGATGATATGGTACCTTCAGATAACAAAGAGCAACAGCTCTCAGTCGACTGGCAAATATCCATTTCAGAAGCAGTGAGGAAATTAAATGCAGAAGGCACGTACACATTTATGTATTTTCCATATCAGAAAATGACCTTGTTAACTGTCATCTTCCCATTGAGGCATCTCCCTCAGCACAACATATATTAAATTTATGGATACAAGGTATAAATATAGTCACTAACCATTCATTCAGCCGGCATGTATTAATCAGTTGTATGCACACCACCATAATTCAATTAAATGCAATTCACTTATACAAGCATTTTAAAGGCAGGAAGAGAAAAGCACACTAGACGCTGTTTTGAATCGTGGTTTCAATACCGACCGGCTGTAATGTCGGGTGACACATATAACCTCCGTAAGTCTCCGTTTCCTCATCAGTGAATAGAGGACAATACACAATTATGACCTCACCGTGTGCGGGAAAGAATAAATGAGATCATGTCATATGTAGTTGCTGGCACTTGAGTGTTTAATAAAGGTTTCCTAAGTGCATGAATGACTTAAAAAACACTCTGGGATTCTGCCCCCACCCCCACCTTTTTTTTCTTTTTGTTACTCTCTCTTTTCCTGCAGATGGAAACCCATCTATTCCTTAAAAGCACCAAAATGAACCAGTATTGTAAATCACATCAGGGACCATAAAGTGAAATCAAAAAGGTGGGTCCTCTTTTGCCACATGTTGGAACACCATCCCAAGCAGGGGAAGTCCACATTCCTTTCCCTGGCACTGGGCAATCTGCTAAACCAACTCTATGACCACCACGTGATGAAACTGACTGGGAGACTTTTGTCTTCATTCTTGCCACACCGAGCTTTGGCTCACTGGCGAACTGCTAACTCGGTGTCCTGTAGCCACAGACTGTTCTATGAACCCTGAACCGAGCTCCTAGCTGGGGAAGAGGCCATGTCTGATGAAATTAGTCTCGAGTGCCAGTGACGGGATGGCAGAATCCAGAACTGCTGGGAGAGCCATTTGTGTGTCCTATTTCCTTGAGCATGTGGCTGCTTTCCACGTGTGTCAGTTTCTGTCTGGAGTCTGCGATGTGCCCAGCCACTGAAATGGGGGGAAGAGCTCGTATTTGATCACTGTGCTTGCCATCTGAGCAAATATATGGTTTCTTTATGTTTTTAAAATATGAAGAATGATGCATCATGGTGTACATATAACCACACACAAAAAAATACACACACGTGCCCTCTGCACTTACACTGGACTCTTTAAATCTATAGATTGATACAATGGGAAAAGTATGAGTTCAGAATCAGGTGGACGTGGAACTGATCCCAAACGCAACATGTTAACCAGCTCAGTGACTTTGAGCAAGTTATTTTTGCCTTTGTGAGCAGGGCCAAGATGAGGGTAGTATAAGGGTCATCCCTGGGGAGCAGAATTTGAAGAGACAAGCATGACCCTGAGAATCTCTTAAATTTTGCATCCTAGGCATATTGCTTGCCTTTCTATCATGATGGCCTTATATCTGAGCTTCAGAATCTTATGAATTGAGGTGTTTAAGGCACCCACTGCACGACACAGCACAGACACCTAGTAAGTGGCAACCTCTAACCAGGAAGTGTCACAAGTATGGGAGCAAGTGTGCTTGCCGCAGCCAGAATCACATCCAGATGTCACACCGGGTCCCCTTCCATGTTAGGGAGAAGTGGGTGTCCCTGACCACCCAGGGGTCCTGCAGAAGGTGGCCACTGATGACAGGGCAGGGGTGCTAGGACCCAGATAAAACAGCAACACATGGTGCTTTGGGGGCAGTCCTGGAAACACAGTCTTCCCACAGTCCACAAGGAGCCACCTGAACTAAAGCAAAGGAATTCCCAAGTAACATTTGAAATATTTTTTCTGCTCATTTCATTTAATTTTAGGGGGTACATGAAATGTAAGAAATAAAAACAAACAAACAAACAAGAAAACCAACATTCCACAACAAAGAGTCACTGTTAATTTCTGAGGTAGTTATTCTTTCCTTACTCATACACATCCTAACATCCTCACATAATTTGGATTGCATTTGGGGTAAGGATTTCTCTTCTGTCTCTAACATAAGATTGCATCATGACTCCTAATCCATGCTGTCCGATGTTCTGACACTGTATTGTTAATGGCTTAAGAGAAGGTCATTTCATAAATGTAACATAAGCCATGGGTTTTGTTTTGCTGCGTTGTGAATTAGGGGCCGTAACACATAACATTTTGGTGAAAATCTCATCCTCATTTATCAGTCCACTTGTTTGTGTTATCAATGGAATTATGGACCAAAGGCCAGGAACATGGGGTATCTCTCCAGGAAAGCTGTACCAGTTTACATTAGCCAGAGCTGGTACATCAATGTGCAAATCACAAGAGGACATCTGTACCTTATAATGGTTGGCAGTCGTGGGAACAGACTGGGCCCTGCGTTAGTTAGCCCGGGGCAGACCTTCTCATGCCTGAGATGCTCTCTTCTCCAGCTACTAGCCTGTTTTCCTGGTCACCCTACTTCCATTCCAGCCCTGGGGCTATAGTGCTCCTGGATCCGACTGAAAAACAGGGAGGTCACGGTTTTACTTCTCCATTCTTCCCTCAAAGGCAAACCAGAGCATTAAAAAGTGAGTGGGTTGTGCTGGGCCCAAAGCAAAGGGAAAGGGTATTACAGAAAGCTGGCCTTATGGGTGAAGTCACAGCTGCGTAAAAGGACAAGAATGTCCTGGGAATTCGTTAAATATGGAAACAAATAAACATATTCTGCATTTTATGGAGTATTGAGAAAAGTGGTTGGAAGTGTTGAGCTGAGACGTTTATTCAAATTATCCATCGATTAAGTGCATATATTTTACTTCATTAATTCTTATTGGAATCTTATACTATGGGCAGGTGTTACTATCCTCATATTAAAGGAGAAAATAAGTTCAGAGAAGTTTAGAAATCGCCCCTAAATAACCAACTAGGGGACCACCAAACTTGGATTCAAACCCAGCCTGACCCTCTGATCATCTTTTTCTCAAAATGTACCCTGGCAGCAGGCAAAGTAATTTGGATAATTGGACTTAGCAAGTAAATATTTTTAAGCCTTTGATCTTGACATTGTTTTGAAATCACATTATTATCCCTCACGTTGTCTCGGAAACACTTGATTTGGGCCAACGCCCTCTGAAAGTAATAATTGGTAGCTCGATGTATATGCTGTTCCAGGCCTTTTTTCCAAGAGTTTTACTCTCGGGAGAGCATTTAAACCTCAGACACCCCGCGAGCTAGATTACCATTGCTGTTCTCATCTTCGAAACAAGGAAGCAGAAGCACAGAGAGTTTAAGACATTGGCCTATGGCTACGCAGGGATTGCATGGGATAGCTGGGTTTTCTCACCCAGATCTTTATAACTCTATCCAGTTCCATTGGTTTTGTGGTAACACGTTGCATCCCATTGTGGAGGCCATGAAAGAGCCTCTGAGAGCCACCTAGATCGCGCTGGAAGCACAGGGACACCAGGCGAGCCCCACCCCACCCTCACCCCAGGCAGTTGGTTATTAGAACAGGGACTTGAAGGCTATCCAATAAGAATGAAAAAGCAGCTGCCCCTGCCTTAGTTTGCACCTAAAATAAAATAAACTCACAATCATGGATCTTGCTGGGGCTTCGCCGTCTTTCCTGTGCTGGATTTCAAAAGTCTGACCTTTAGACACATACGGTGCTGGCATGCCTGTGACCTACACCTGGCCCCTATCGGAGTGGGCACACGCTCAACATTAATTGCCCGAATGACTCCAACCGAAGAATGGCAGATGAATTTAAGCAGCCAACCATCCAACAAAGAAATTTCCATTAATATTCACAGAACTTAGAGTGCAGTAGAGCAAAGATTCAAATTGATGCCGGCTTTAATCTGATGGTGAATACATTCCTAAGCTCTTTGGTTGGGGAGGGTGGGGGAGACAGTTCCTTCATGCAACCCAAATACAGTGATTCCCTGCACTCTGGTGTGAGCACAGCCAAGTTCCATTAGCAACATGACCTTTAGATTAAGGTAAAGGGCTTTAACTTCTCTAAAGACTTAGATATGTTCACATGCTTCTGCAATGTATGAATGGAAAGTAAAAACTACGATGCTTTTTTTGACGTATGTTCTCCTGGTTGAGCACAGAGATGTTTCAATATCTTTAGGTATTTGGCACCAAAGAGCAAAAGAAAAATCCGGGTGATAGATTACGTTTTCCCTTTGCATCTACACATTTTTGTGGAGCATATCAATGGTGTGCTGCAGGGATCTATTTCTGGTCTGAATGAATAAACGAACCCATGAGCATTTTGCTATTTTCTCCAGCAAAATAAAAAATAGCCATACATTGCACAATCTCAGGGCTTGATATTATATCTCACCTTGCCATGAAAAAGATAGGTATGTTATTTAGCAGAAAGAATAGAGGTTGTTTGTAGGGTGGGTTGCCAGGGAGGGACAATGTTATTTCTTTTTAATATGTAAAAGGACTGTGGAAATATTTGAGAAATGGAATAGAGCATTTGGAAAGCAGGAGGACTTAGGACTCACACAGATCTTCCATCTACTAGCTGTGTGACCTTGAGAAAATTACAAAACCTCCCCGACCTTTGAGTGTCAAAAGATAAAATGCTCTCGTTTGCTGTAAGGACTCATAAGACGGCATTTGCGAAGTCTTCCCTAACACTGGGTAACTGTATTGGCCCCTCATTTTATAACACTGTCCTAAGCTCTTATTTATTTATTTAGATTCAATTAGCCAAGTGTGGTACATCATTAGTTTTTGATATAATGTTCATTGATTCATTATGTCCTAAGGTCTTCATGTGATTTAACTCAGTTTAGCTTTAAAATCACCCTACCAGAAAGGAGCTATAATTTTGCCCAGGAGAAAACAGAGTCTGAGGGAGGCGACACTGTTTGATCTATAAATGACAACGCTGGGATTTGATCCCAGGCAAGCTGACCCAGAAATTGGCATCCTTAACCATTATACAGTCCTGCCTCGAAGATGTCGTCACTGATGTATAAATGCCTCCCATTGGAAATGCCTGCGGAGTTGGCCAAGTTCTCTTAACAAGTTCCTCCCCATCAGAATATATGCAGGCATAATCCCTAATGGGGGCCCAGGAGGTTGCTGATTTGTGATCCGAACATCTTCTGGGCCTCTAGCGTGATTTACCTGAGAATGAGAAAAATGGCAACACAGAAGCTAGGATGGGGACTTTGCCGTGTTGGGCTATGTTTGGGTCCGGAGTTCATTTTGTCTCCTCGTAGGTGAGTGACCCAAGCAGAGGCTTAGTTGGCTTGTCTGCTTGTTATGGGGAGTGATTAGTACCATAAAAATAACACCAAGTTCAATAACTAATTGTGAGGATGGGGGTCAGAGCAGTGGTTGAAGGAGTTATAATAGTAGTAGAAATCAGGATCGTGGTTGTACATATAGCAACCATAAGTTTGCAAGGGCTGCCGTAACCAAGTTAGGCTTTAACAGTAGAAATCAATGTTCCCATGATTCTGGAGACTAGATGTCCGAGATCAAGGTGCCAGCAGCTTTGGTTTCTTCTGAGACCTCTCTTTCCTTGTCTTGCAGCTGGCTGTCTTCTCCCAGGTCCTCGCATGGTCTTCCCTCCGTATGTGTCTGTGACCAAGTCTCCTCTTAAGGACAGCAGTTATATTGGATGAAGACCCACCTGAATGACCTCATTTTAACTTAACTACCTCTTTATTTATTATTATTTTGTTTCTTAATTACCTCTTTAGAGACACCCCTGCCCCCTTCTCCAAATATAGTCACATTCTGAGTCCCTGGAGGCTAGAACTGCAATATATAAGTTCTGGGAAGGGGGTAAATTCAGCCCAAAATAGTAAGCCACATACATACCAATTTCCTGTGGGTTAGGGGTCCTTCAAAATGCTGAACATTATGGCATTTAGGACACTCCACCTTAGGAGCAGTGGCCTAAGTAATGGTTCAAGCAAGACTTGGGACCCAACACTCTAAACCAAGAGATTATCACAGAGTGTGTGTGTTTAATGCGGATGGGGATGATGAAAGCCTAGTATTTGAATGGGTGGAGGTCCGGGAAGCAAAGCGAGAATAGTTCTGCACCGTCAAAAATGGCACTGTGAGCCATATGATGTTTGAAAGTCTACCATGTATTTAGATTAAAAACCCTTTATAATCACACGCACCTAGATTCAAGTCTATTTTGCATACGGGCATACGGAATTTATCTCATTGGTTTAAAATGCACAGAATTTTTCAGGAATACAACTTTTGTGTAAATTGGGGAAGATAGCTTTTTAAAGTTTTACCAAGTCAATTACACCTCAATTAAAAAAATCTTACCAAGAGCTCTGTACTTTTTTGGAAAGTCCTATCAGTTACAGAAATACCCCTAATTATGCTGCCAGTATAATACATCTGTTTCAGTCTGCATTTTTAGCCGTTCCATTCATGGTGATTTTGTGTATGGATGTAGGTGTCTTACTACTTCATTATTCCTTTTTATAATGTTATGTCATGCATTATAACTTAACTTATGGGAAGTACTTATTACTTTATTATAGTCTATTTTCTTTCATTTTTCTTCTGTATTACGATTAGGGCATTGCACTGACTTAAAAAATTATCTATGTAGATAATTTATACTATCTATGAATTTCATTTCAGGATAATAAAGGGAATATTATAAAATATTTGTTATAAAAAGAGGTAGCGGATCAATAAAATTCAAATTAACTACACTCATCAGTACCCACATTAGAGAGGCTACAAGTGGCTAATGGATTAAGTACTGGACCCTGGTACTGAATCCAAACCATCAAGGCCAGAGGGGGAAACCGAGTCTAAGAGAGGCCAAGTGACCTGCCCAAGTCACAGAGTTAGAACGTTTATATTGTAGTGATGAATGTGGTATTAGTGTTCCACGCTGGCTTTCCCAGTTACCCAGGAACACACCATGAGCACAAATAAAGGGGCTCTGGATTTAAACAAGAAGAGCAGACTTGAGCATACAAAGTCTGAGCACCCTAAATATGTCTATTCTATTGGGTTTCTTTGGGGATGGAAGGTTGTTTTGTTTGTTCACGGCCCTAATTTAATTTTTTTTTTCCAAGTTTACTCATTCAGTTTGGAGTTCTCTGAAGGAAGTAGATAGAACACAGTAATTAGCTTATTGCCCTGCAATTACTAAAAACCTGTGATGACAGTCCCCATAGAGTGTGTCCCTTTGTGTAATGCTTTCAGAAGGAAACGTTACCTTATACTTAGCTTGGCTTTCACTAGTTTTGTGGTAAGTTATGTGATTCTCCTACCAAACTTCGAGATACGACAGGCAGTAGCCCCCCTCCCCTTAGCGTAAGATGAATGAACAGAGTCTCTCAGGATCCCAACAATCGTCGTGGCTCTCAGAAACACGTCAGGAAATGTAAGCCATCGATTGACAAAGCAAATTCTATCAACATTTGCAATGATCCTCCAACATACAGATGGTAGAATACAGATTCTTTAGAATGGCCTTTGAGCCCCACTCTGTAATACGACACCCCCCCTGTTTCTTCAACCTCATCTCCTACCCCATCTCCTCTACATCATGTCCAACCCAGCCTCACAAACTGTAGGAGATCGATTCCTCAGAATCCCCTGCCATCCAGACGTTTCTAATGCTGACTTTCCCAGGCCATGTCGTGGATTTGCGCTCAATATGAAACACCCAGCTTCAGTGAGAAGCATCCCCGTCTCATTAGCTTTCTAACCTCTTCCCCTTGTGTTCCAGTGTCTCCCCATTACATCACCTGCCACCCAGAGTGTCATTATGGATGAGTCTATTTCTGTAGATCCCCTCCGAATCAGACAGTGACTTTTTGGAAGGAAAAACACTTTTTGTGATTACTTTGCACTTTCAGAGACTAGGGTAGTGTTTGAGACATTGCAGTTTTGTCATGTTCAGTGAATCGAATAGCTGATGTATACACAGTATAGAGCATTTGACCCCTTTGTATGTTCAACAGTGGTTGACGTGTTTTCTCTTCTTTGGATGCCTCTTTTCAGGTCAAGCCTTCTTCACCTTCCAGGACAGAACCCAGGTCTTCCTAAATACATCACAAATGAACCAAATCTCTCTATTCATCTGCAGGTGAGTCGAGACATGGATTTACATAGACGAGTATCTCCCTTACAGATTCAGCACTTAACGGGAGGAGAAGGAAGTGTTACTGGAGAACTGGGGGCAGTTTATCAGTGACACTTGTGGAATCTTACAAGAAGTGGAGTTTCCTTAAGGGGTGTAGGCTGGCAAGCATCTAGGTTAAGGTTGGGGTAAAGATTTCTGAGTTTGGGGCGGAAGCCTTGGGTGGGAGGTTTCTGGTAAGGCCATCGGTGCTTTACCACCGGCTATGGTGCTAGATTGCCCCCCACCCGCCCCCCAGTTCCTGATGAAGGCACCCAGGCAGCTACAAGAGTTAGAGGAGAAGAACTCTGTCATATGCAGCTGGTAAGAGCAGGAACTAGCACCAACTTTCTAGGGAGGAACTTGTACATCTGTGTGTAGAAAATGTTATTAATGAACATATGAAGACAGTCACTCTAGAATTATTGGTGTTAGAAAACTAATGAAGAAATTAAGTGTTTAATAATAGAGATTAATTTAAGTAAAGGATGGAATACCACATGATGAGCTATTGTGAACGATTAAACACTGAATTTGTTAATACAAAATAATAATAATATCACCAACGAAAAACACAGATAAACAAGTTTTAAACATTAGCCAGTTTCGTCTTACTATCAAGTTTATGATAAAGTCATTATCAATCTTATTTGACAGATAAGGAACTTAGACTAAAAAGAAAATGTAAAGTCTTGCTTAACATTGCATAGCAAGGGAAAGCTGGGACTTAAAACTAGATGTGCCCAATTAAAAAGCCCATGATCTTCCGACGTTAGTGAATTGCTTATAATACTTCAGTGACACAGAAAAATGCTCAGGCTAGAGTGTTAAGGACAAAGACAATCATGGATACATGAATTGCATTAAGACCATAAAGGGAAAATATGGAAAAAAAAAAAGAAGGAAATAATAAAGTTGTGGTTTGGTTATATGCATATTTTCTTTTCCTTTTATTTTTCTGCTCTTCCTAAAGGTTCTACAGGGAGCATGCCTTACCTATGTAATGCAAATATTAAAATAATTATAGGACAAAGAAAAACTCTAGCTTCATGATAGATATCCAATATGATGGCACCCACCTGTCACTTCAAGTAGAATCCACGTGTATCTACTGAACAAAACTAGGCAGGAAGCCCCTTTCTGAGAAAGAGACTTCAGTGTTGCTCATTCCCAGCAGGTCCTGCTGCATTTATAACAGCATCACAGAACTAAATAAAGCAGCGTGGGTCAGGGGGATGGGGTGGTCACTGTGACAAATGATCCAATCTGGTCGAGGGTAGTAGCAACAAAAAAGGCCATTAGATTTGGTGATGAGAAGGGTAGGGCAGAACGTGCCAAAGTCTGTGGGATACCAGGGCCGGAGCCAGACCACAGGGTGTGCAATGAGACAGAGAAACGAGGAAAGTGTCAGCAGGTATATGCCACTTTCAATCAATGGGAGAGTAATAGCATGTCAATTGAAGTGTACCCAAGTTGATATGAAGGTTGCCCATTGTGATTCAACAATCATTTCAAATTTTTCAACTGCAAATATTCACACACATTTGACGGGAGGTAGAAATTGGTGTCAGTGAGCTCTGAAAAAAGAACTAAGACTGAGCCATTTTGGATTGCCAGTTTAGTACTCTGCTAATTTCTAGAGCACAGTGAATTTTTTAGTCGGTGGCCTCAGCTGAAACATGGGTCTGTCAGTCCAGGAGGAGACCTGGTGTGGATTAACTACGGATCTGAATCCTTGTGAACTAAACATTTTTGCTCCATGTTGCTTTCCAAGAAAAGGACGCTATGGGAAAAGGCAATTGCCATTAGCTCAGCCTGCCCTGGGAGAATTTAATGAAGAGAAGGAACCTGGAGAGAAAATAGCGCTTTCCAGGTAAAACCTGGATACCTCATTTCCCCCGTCTTCCCCATCCTGACTTGTCTGAGCTGCATCCATTTCTTTCTCCTGAGCCCAGCGAAGTTTGCCAATCTGCCTTCCTTTCTTTAAGTGGCCGCCTCCAATTTAACATACTTATTGGTGTTCTCAAGTGAGCCTTCAACAGAACTGAGCCATTTAAGGGTTTGCCCTCGTCTCATTATAAATTAGTTTTGAATATCTCTCAGTATGCACAACATTCTTCAGCTACCCGAGTCAGAACTCCTTATTAGACTTGGAAGAATTTGCGTTTTAATTAGTTTTACCTCTGGTGTACGAAGCCCACTGAGATTACTACACTTAGTAAAATTTAATTAACTTGACAAAAGATCCTAATTGTTTTCGTGCCACTGGTCCTTTGCAGGGCTAAAAATAATGCCCTCCAAATTAAGCGGCCACCAGAAAGCTTCATTCTGACTGCCCTATATTAAAAAAAAAATCCAAATTATAATTCACAGGGAGTTTTTCTTTGTCAGACACCAGGATTTGGGTGCATAAGCAGAGATTTACAAACCCCTGAGGAAGAGTTATCAAGGCATGGGGATGGGTAGGAAGAGTGCAGGGGAAAGATCCCCCAAACCCCAACCCCTCCCAGCTTCGTTCTCATGGAAAGCTTTATAGAAATGAGATGAGGAACATATTGATTTGTTCAAATCCTCAAAAGCTCAAGCAGACATACTATGTCATGTGAATTAATAATGAAGGTCTATAAATAAAAAATGCTGATCAATAAATATTCATTCATTCATTCCCTCATTCATCCATGAATTCATTTTTCTAGTATGGCTTCATAAATTAAGCCTCTTCCAAACCAGTGGGCTTCCAAGTGCCTTTGGGTCAGGTGTCACAATGGACATACCTGATCTTTAGAAACCTTGGGCCTTTGGGATGCCATTCCCAATGTGCCATTTCCCTCTTCCAGCACTCCTTCCAGCTAACCTTCTATAGCCTTCAAGACCAGAAGCCCTGTGTGCTCACTCCTTCATGTTCCTAAAGCATTCTGTCTTCCTATCCTAATACTACGAACTGCATTGGAAAGAAGCATGGTGACATTGTGTGTTACTGTGTCAGGCTTCTGGGGTTTTTTTTGTGGCACCGTAGCAACATCAGGGCTGAACTTGGGTGCTGTTTGCCCTTGTACAAGAAAATCTTTTTTTTTTAATTTCAGCCTGCCCCTCCGGATGAAGAAATGGTAATAAATAGCCTCTCCCTGGTGGTGGAAGTTCAGTAGGACTGAATAAGAGAGTAATGGAAAGAGGAATTGCACACACTTTGGCATAGAGTCGATGTTCAGTCTTATATTCTGAATGTCTCTCCCAAGAGCCACGTCGGTTCCCTGGACCCCGATCCTACAGGTAACTTCCTTACCTCCAGTCGTAGGTCACCCATATGGTTTGAGAATGCCCAGGCCCTATGATTATGCCCGTCCGACTTCCGGTATATTTTTGACCTGAGAAAATCATCACCATCATCCTCCTCATCATTATTTATGTAATGAACGCATGAGTAGGTCTATAGTCAAAGCTGTGCCCATCAAATTCGGCTTAAAAAAACAAAAACAAAAGCAGAAACAAATAAAATGAAAAAGGTGATATTGAGGACGGGCTGTGAAATTTCAAAGGATCTTAGTTTGGCTTTTTACAGAATCTGACGACTCTAAACACATGCTGGAGTATTGTGGATATGCCCAAAGCTTTATTTTCTTTTCTGCGTTTCTATCCTGCTAGCTTTCCCGAGTTAATGAGGACCTTGAAAAAGTTGTTTACTTCACTGTTCAGTGTGTGGGACTGCCTAAAAGAGTCTTTCCTCCATTTCTAAGCTAGCAGAATCCATTTATTCTTGTGTTTGGTTAACAGCCTCCCATTCCCGACATCCCTTTTGGAACCTGCCTCTTCTCCATTTCTTTTTCTTTCTTTCTTTCTTTCTTTCTTTCTTTCTTTCTTTCTTTCTTTCTTTCTTTTTTTAATTAATTTATTTATTTGACAGAGAATGATCACAAGTAGGCAGAGAGGCAGGCAGAGAGAGAGGGGGAAGCAGACTCCCTGCTGAGCAGTGAGCCCAATGTGGGGCTCCATCCCAAGATCCTGGGATCATGACCTGAGCTGAAGGCAGAGGCTTTAACCCACTGAACCACCCAGTGCCCCTCCTCCATTTCTTAATGGTGGTTCTGCTCTGGCTGCCAATCGGAATATCCTTGTGTGTGTACATGTGACCCAGATCGGGACCCTTGAGGGCACATTTGTGACCCAGATCAGGTCATTCATGGCACCACCACCCCCTCTGGCCACAGTAACTGCACAACGATGAGTCTGCCATCAGGCTGGACTGTGTATTTGTTTTGTTTTGGTTTGGTTTGGTTTCCCTTTGGTTTTTGTTTTTGTCTTTGGATTGTGTATTGACAAAGTAAGCTCTCCACTTCCTTCAGGCTCAGAAAGCTAAGCCAGCATAAGCCTGGAGCTGGATCTGCCTGCATTTCTCTTGTGCCTCCTCCGAAGGACGCCTGATGCTGGGAGGAAGGGCTGAGGACAGCCTACTGAGACCGTCTGAGCTAGGTAAGACTTGCCGAAAGGACGGTGAAGAAGCAGAAGAGACGCAGAGGGGAAGAGGTGGAGAGGGCAGTATTCCTGAAATCACTGGAGATGTTTGGCTCTCATCTCAGACTCTCTCATTAAGTGACAAAGTAAATACTTTCTCCCTGCCGGGTTAGTTTGAGTCATATTTCTTCTACTTGCTACCGAAAGACTTTTTCTCTGTTCCTTTGTACTTTCAACTCCTTTTATCATGCCTTCTTTCAAATTCCTGATCTTTCTCCAACACGGACATGATCAGCTCCAAAGATAGGGCTGCCCCCAGTGCACAGTTGTATGGGAACGTACGAAGGTCAAATGCTGAGTGCCCGTGAGTACTGCCTTCCTTCACCCCTGCCACGTACATCCTGAGCACGCCAGATGGGATGCCGTTTCAGGGGCTTGCTGTGTGCTTGCTGATGAATTCCAAGGGGATCAGCTTTGGAGAATTGCAGCATCTTTCAATGCCGAGGCCTTTGCAAATTCAAAGGACAGCCAGAAATAAATTAAGCCTCTTCCAAACCAGTGGGCTCCAGGAGTCGGATTTACAGCTCAGAAAGGAGCTTCTTCCCCCAGAAGCAGGTAGACCATCTTGGCGGTTTTCTCTCTACAACATAAGAATAATGTTGCACCTATTTTAAGTGAAACAAAGTAATCTTATGCTATTCAAATATCATAGAGTCCTAAGGTCAATCAGTAACACAGGATTCATCATCTGTGACAGGCCCACGTTAACAAAGGAGGAGGAATGTGTGCACAATTAATATTCATATCTGTGTCCATATCTACATCTCTATCTGTGTCTGCCCCTTCCATTACTGTTCTTAACTTCCTCGAGATCAGATCTATAACCCTTGTTATCACGGAAAATTAATCGTCCCCAGTTTTGTCTAGTCCAACTACAGCTCCTTCCACAAAGCTTTAATGGTCACGTGCTATATGCTGACACAAGGTGCCAGGAACACAGGAGTAGGTGAGACAAGACCCCGCTCCTAATTTATACTATAGACAGCCCATTTCAAGGTCACATTTTGTGTGTATGCTTTTTCTTCTCTCTTCAGGACCCTCTGTCTCCTCATGGGCTTTTGTCCAAATTCTTCCCAAACTTCACGGCTTATGAAGTCATCTCTAAGATATCCAATGTAGGAGTGGGGTTCTCTTTTCTCTTGTAGTTCTCATAGCGTACCAGCTCTCTCTTTTGGCTTATTGTGCATTTGGTCACTTACTAGTTACTTAGTGCATACCATCTCTACAGTCACTGGCCTATCACACACATACACACATATGTGCGTGTGTATGTAAATTACCTACGATGTAGACATGCACATGGAGGTGTATACATGCCAGGTAACATCAACCAGAGGCTTAGTTACATGTTACATGGAATGTGCTAGGTCATACCAACTAAAGGCTTAGTACTGGCTCTGACACATTGTAGGTCTTTAAAAAAAAAAAGAATGTTTCATGACCCAACAAATGATTGATTTAAACTCCCCTTAGCATAGAATCCTTCCCACAAAGAAATCCTCATTAAAGAAGGTGATTCTCTGAGAGGGCTGTATTTCCCAACTAAAATGCTGAGATCTGTTTGCACTGGACAGAATGAATCGCTTGCCTCTGACTCGAGCACCTGTTTGAAGGGTAACATAACAAGTTCCAGTAACGGTCATCACAAAGGATGGTATTGATCACTGAAATTGACAGGTGCATGTCCTATAGATGGAATATTCATTTAGGAAAATTGCAAGGATCGAGAACTCAAAGGTCATCAGGACAGATGACAGGTTGTAATTTCAATGGGCGGTCTGACACCATAACGGGAAAGGGCCCATTTGTCGCATCTGGGGGATAAATCTTCTGTGTACCTCTTTATTGAGCATAAAGCTGTACAAGCTGTCAGCAGCTGTGGCCTGGGCATCCTAATCTGAGAAATGGGGTAAGGTTTACTTTATTTATCAGAAGTACTGCCCACGGGGAAAGAAGTGAAAGCAGCATTTGTTAAAAGCATAAAGCGTGCATCAAACTTGGCAAAGCACATTTTCACAAGTGCTATCAAATTTCATAGTCACAAAAGCCTTGTGTGGCAGACAATGCCATTTTTGTTTTCCAGATGGAAAATCTGAAGTCCCCAGGGATCACAGAGCCTAGCAAGGTCCTCTAGCTGTAAGCAGAAATTTGGATCAGAATAAGCTTCTAACAGATCTTGGGATCTGTAATTTCACCACTAAGCCATATGGAGTGAAGACATCTTAGAGGAGCAATTGCTGACCTCAGGCAACTCAATGTCCTAGCCTCAGCTTCCTCATCTGTGAACTGGGAATAGATGTGGCGGAAAGGTATGTAAACACTGGAGTCTTATGGCTTCTATGCACACCCTTCCAAATGTCAGAGCACTTTGCTCACACTTTCGGACAGGGGAACACTTTTACTGTAAAGATGAAGATAATGCTCTATGTTGGAGAGCTCTCTCTCTCTTTGTTATTCATCTATCGAATTCATTTATGATCCAGTCTATTAAGTTTAACATTAGCACTGGGAATATAACCCTTCCTCCATCTCATGGAAACAGGAGAATTATTCTTGAATTCTTGGTTCCCTAAAAACCCATGCTTAAAGAGCCCTTTACCTTCCACTCACTGTGAAATATACAGGCAAACAGTAGGTTGTTACCCTCCCCACCAACATTTTCTGAATTGCCCTGAGGAAATAGAGCAGAGCAAAGACTAGACTCCATCAGAGCTACCCTTGGATCCTAGATCCTCCTAAAAAGCTGTGTGAGCTGAAATCTTCACATGAGATCGCCTTCATGGGGCTCAGTCTCCTCATCTCTAAAATGGGAGCATTATTTGATTCACAGCTTCATTGTCGGTCTTCAAAGGAGTGACATATGCAGAAACCCTGCTCTCTAGCATACAATAATCACATGGTGAGTAATTCCTATGCTGTTCACACTGATTCTTGGGTGTTAGTATTTCTGAGTGGACGTAGGAAAACCCCCCGGGTGATGCATCCCAGAAGTATACATTCCTTACAGACACTGACTTCATCCAAACTAATTACCACCCAAACAGCAGACCAGAAGAATCACTCACACAGAAGAATCATGCACCATTGGGTGGTGGTAAGAGGTTCTATTGCGTGCTTTTCTGGGCACTGGGAGATTTTTAGGAACAAATGGTGGATGGCAGAGTTGGGAAGAAAAGTCATATAAACATGGAAATTGCATTGCAAGTCATTTCAGTCTTCCTGAGAACACTGTTCTTCACGCAGACGGCCATCCAGCACTCTTTGGTGGGAAAGGTACATCTTCACTCCATTTAGCTGTTACTAACCAAAGTAATTGAGGAAACTTTTTTTTCCCATTATAATAATGGGGATGGAAATGATGATGTAGCAATAGTCTTCCTCGCTTCTTGTTCTTTTTTTTTTCTTTAGATTTTATTTATTTATTTGTCAGAGAGAAAGAGAGTAAGCACAAGCAGACAGAGTGGCAGGCAGAGGCAGAGGGAGAAGCAGGATCCCTGCTGAGCAAGGAGCCCGATGTGGGACTCGATCCCAGGATGCTGGGATCATGACCTGAGCCAAAGGCAGCGGCCTAACCCACTGAGCCACCCAGGTGTCTCTCGCTTCTTGTTCTTATTGCAAGCAGACTCAGATGAGCATTTTATGGTCATCAGATCACAGCATTGCTATGGGAATTACTATTTTTTAAAGACTGATCTATTTACTTGAGAGAGAGAGAGAGCAAAAGAGAACGAGCTGGGAAGAGGGACAGAGTGAGAGAGAGAATCCCAAGCAGACTCCCCTCTCAGTGCAGAACCCAACATGGTTCTCACGAGCCCCAAGATCATAACCCAGCTGAAATCAAGAGTCAGATGCCCCACAGACTGAGACACACAGGTGCTCCAGGAAGTACAATTTTTATCCCTATTTCTATGAAGGTAAAATGAGTCTCATAGAGGTCCCTCACATTGCTTGTGGTCACACAGCTGGTTAGTGGCAGCAGTAGGGCCAAACTCAGCTCTGTGCCATTGAATACTACACAAAACTGGATTACAGATAATAACATTTAAAAATAAATGGATCCTCCAAGATATATAAATGGCCAGTAACAACATGACAAGATGTTCAACACTACAAATCATTAGGGAAATTTGAACCCAAGCTGCAGTGAGATATCACCTCATGCCCAGTAGGATAGCTATTGGCAAACCAAACAAACAAACAAACAAACAACAACAACAACAAAACAAGCAATACAAGCGTTGGCAAAGATATGGAGCCATTTGCCTTTTGCACCATTATGTAAAATGGTACAGCCACTGTCGAAACCAGTACTGGGTTTCTCAAAAAACTGAACATCCAGTTACCATATGATCTAGCAATTCCACTTCTGGAATAGACTCGAAAGAACTGAAAGCAGGGTCTAGAAGATATATTTGTACACCCATGTTTATAGCAGCATTCATCACAAAGCAGCCCACGTGTCCACAAAAGAATGAATAAGCAAAATGTGAATCATACATACAACAGAATATTCTTCAGCCTTAAAAAGGAAGGGAATTCTGACTCGTGCTACAATGTAGATGAACTTCAAGAACATTATGCTAGGTGAGATCAACCAGTCAACAGAAGACAAATGCAGCATGACTCTACTTATGTGAGGTACCTAAGGTAACCAAGTTCATGCAGACAGAAAGTAGAAGGGAAGGCATAAGGGATTATTGTTGATAGATTTTCAGTTTGGGAAGATGAAAACAGTTGTGAAGACGGATGGCGGTGACGGTTGCGTAACAACGTGAATGCGCTTCATGCCACCAAACTATGCATTTAAAAAAACGGTTAAGATGGTCAATTTTGAATGTGTGCTCTACTGCATGACTGAACGGATCCGTGACTGAACGGAAGACCCTGAAGTTGATCGTATTTTCATGCTGAGCTTACATGTGCTAGATAATTCTTTGCTGAATATTTCACAAAAGCCTGAGAGGAAGCAATATTAATTTAGCTGTAATTTGAAAGTAGCTGCTCAGAGAGGCCAAGTCACTTGCCGAAGGCACACATCTCTTCATGGGCAGAGTGGGATGATTTCTTCAGATGCCGGGTCAATTTTGGAGAAAGGTATTCTGTATCCTCGGGAGAAATATCTGTCTTGCCACACTGAGTCGGCATCAGGGTCTCCACCACTAGGAACATGCTGTGCATAAAAGAAACTAAGGCTGGGAGAGGAGGAAGTTGCTACAGTTAAAAGGAATATGGGGAAATGGGAGAAAGTATGTGCCCATCAGAAGAGGCAGGAGATTGTACCTGAGCCCGAACCGAGGATTCAGAGAAAGTTTTCCTTCAGTAAATACTTACTAAGTAAATGAAATTTAGATTAATAAATGGACTCATGGCTGCAGTCAGGGAACAGTTCTGGAATGTCCCAGCAACATTCCAAGTGTTCCAATACAGGCAGCTTCTGGGGACGTGAGGAGAATTCCCCCTGCAAGGGAGGCCGGTGGAAACTGGGAGCATCAGATACTGAATCCTAGCCAGGGACACAGAGCGGCCTCTGTTGTATGCCAGATTTCTTAAGATTGAGGCAGAAGAAGCCAATCTGTGCCCCCAAGGGAGACAGCACCCACAAATTGTCAGGGGTTTTAGAACAATAAAAAGGCAGAAGGTGAGAATACCCAGGAGATGCACTGGAGGAAGACAAGAAGAAGAAACTAGGGGCGCCTGGGTGGCTCAGTGGTTAAGGCCTCGGCTTTCAGCTCAGGTCATGGTCCAAGGGATCTCTGGGATCGAGCCCCGCATTGGCCTCTCTGCTCAGCGGGGGGCCTGCTTCTCTTTCTCTCTCTCTCTGCCTGCCTCTCTGCCTACTTGTGATCTCTGTCTGTCAAATAAATAAATAAAATCTAAAAAAAAAAAAAAAAAAGAAGAAGAAACTAACACATTGAGCCCTTGCTTCATGGCAGGTGCTGTCAGGCATGGTGCAAGCCTTGCAGTGTCCATGTGTGGAGACCTCAGGAGGCAGGGACTCTGTTTTCACAAATGCAGCCACTAAAGTACGGAAAGAAAATTTTCCCATTCCCCCAGTGACTGACTGGGAAGACGGGAACCCAGGTGGTCTGACATCACCCATGCGGTCCTTGGGGCTGCAGACTTCTCCTCAGGGCAGGGATGCCCTTGCACCCCAGGCCTTGGTGCCAGCAGACTGCCCTGGCTTTTAATTCCTTGCAGATTGGGAAGTGACTGAGACTATAAACACACTCTGTCAGGTTGATAAGATGGAAAGAGTGTGGGGGACTGCCTGGGCCTTGGGCTGTGCACTTCTAGGCAGAGAGTGGGGAAGGAGGTCGTGTGGTCAGAGGCAAAGGTGGCATTGCTGAAGTCTAAGGGGAGACGGGGTCTCTTTATCAGGCCTGTTGCGGGCGTGGCTCCTGTCTCCTTGGGCCTCTGCCATGGACATCACCCTGCCAGGAAAAGGCTTTCTCCTCTGATCTACTTTTATTTCTGGATCTTCTCCTACTTTTGATCTCCCTGGCCATGTTGGAACGTCCGGCTCCAATAGCGACGGGTGGTTACCGCTCATCTTCCCTTCCGGTCTTTGCCTCTGTGATAGCCCTCCTGCCTTTCTAAAACACTAAAATATTGTATGTCACAGCATTTTCTTTAAATAATAAATGTATGACAGCAAAAAATGGGAACAGCCTTCGAAGCACATTTTCTGAGATGAACCTTGGCTTGATGTATTACAACATCCAAAGCAGGAATTCCACACACAAAGGACTCATCAGGACCTGAAATGATTAGATACATATGAAAAAAAAAAAAGCAGCAATGGGAAAGGCAGGGCCTTCTCTGACCTTTGCTTCCCACAGTCAATACTAATCTTGTTCTTTTTTAATGACACCCACAGCTCTTGCCTAATGAAAATTTTCCCGCTACGAGCTTCTGTCGGAAAGAAGAATGCTCGAGAATAAGGCACATGTCCACATCTGGGTGTCTACAGGAGTGTGTTAGCCAAGCTGAACGGACAAGCCTTCATAATGACATAGGCTTCTTTACTAAAAACTGCTGTTAGCTATTCCCCACTTGTGTTTATCTCAAGGACAGTATAAATTATGGCAAGTTGGCATAAAGAATATGGTTCTTTGTCCCTGATTTAATAATGCAGGGACAACTTCAGAGGCATTTTCTAAATTGCCCTTTTAATTTATTGTAATGCATTAGTGACACATGGGAAGGGAGTGGACATAATTACCACACTTTTTGGATATTATATGCAGTTCGATGGTTGACACTTCAAAATCAAGGCAGCCCTTTTGGATAAATGATGATTTCTTAATTTTGTGCTATTGCATTTTAAGTCACCTTTGAAATTTTATAATAACCTATAACTGATTGGCTTAGTGAACTGCATCTTAATTGAAAAGTATGTCTAAAAGCTATTTTAATTAGCTGTTATATAAGGCATTTGGCAGATAGGCTGCTGCAGACACAATGCAAATAAATAAATACATTAAAAAAGTTAAGTACATAAGTGATCTGTGTCCATCAGCTCTGCTGGATGACGACCTTCTGCTTCAGAGCGCTGAACTGTGAACAGGGCTTGAGGGGTAGTGGCAGAAAGTCTAAAACCAGCACCGCTGATTGGACTTAGACTTTAGCCCAGGGAAATAGCTGATTTTTCATCCTAGTTAATATACCCCATTGAATTTCCTCCATCCATTTGCCCAGCTACTGGAATCATGGGTTTCTTACAGAGAATTAAAGGACCATATTTTACAAGGGATCTTTCTATATCATTCATGGGGAGGAAGTATGAGAACCAATGCAAATAATGCTTCAAAGACTACTTTAAAATAAACTTATTTCTTTTAATCCGGGTGGCGATTACAGTGGTATACACAGATTGTAGAAGGCACTGTGCTCTACATTGTAGTGTATTTCTTACATGTGATTTATCCCTCAATTAAGAATAAACAAGTAGGGGCACCTGGGTGGCTCAGTGGGTTAAGCCTCTGCCTTCGGCTCAGGTCATGATCTCGGGGTCGTGGGATCGAGTCCCGCATCGGGCTCTCTGCCTGCCTCTCTGCCTATTTGTGATCTCTGTCTGTCAAATAAACAAATAAAATCTTTAAAAAAAAAAAAAAAAAACCTTTAAAAAAAAAAGAATAAACAAGTACTGGGAAGAAAACAAAAATCCAGTCTTGCTGACATTACTGGTCTGCTTGGCTTTTCACATGGTGTCTACTGATTAAGAAAACCACTCGTTGCTGGTGAGGAAACCAAAAGCTAAAGGTTTTGTTTGTTTGCTTATTGCCACTTCAAGTTTAAGAAGCTCTTTATCATACAGTACCCTCTATAGTCGCAGCACACAATTTATAATGAACCATACAAAAATGTCTCAAATTTTGGGGAAAAAATTCAAAAGACCCATCCAAAAGGGCTTCCAAGAGGAAACCTTTGCAATGCTGAAGGACATGAAATTGTATCATTTTTAAGATGGGGGAACAGAAGGAAGGAAGGAGAGGAGGGTGGAGGGTATAAAGCTGAAATGGACCTGTTTATAACATATTTAACCAGCCAATTACACTGTTAGCCCACAATGACAAATTTCTCTCCGAATACAGCTTAGCTGTTCCTTGTTCGTGGCACTAATTTTCTTCCAATTTACCACCGTTTCATAAAGTTTTGTCAATCATAAGCATTTTCATAGAAGACTGAAATGGCGAGTTAATGGTTTACTCTAAAAGAGAGGAACGCCAGGCTGAAACAGCTGCTGCATTTACACGTGGACAGAGAATGCCACCGTAATGAAGGAGCAAGCCTGCAATTAAAGGAAAGGAAATGCTCAAGGAATGGAATTCTAATGCGGGGAGTTCGCTAATTTGTAAATCTATTGAGGATGGTTTGAACAGGCTCCTTTTGATCAATAAAAATTCTGGTGGTCCTTTGTATTCCCTCTGAAGGTCGCCAACAGGGCATCCGCAAACTTAGCAAAGTGGAGCAGGAAGGAAATCAAGCCGGACCCGGACCCGGAATGCGGGTGAGTGTGAGAGCCTTTCTTGTATAACTCTGAACCCAGGACAGAACCGATGTGGGTCTTAAAGATGGTGAACTGAAAAGATACAAGAAAGTGAAAACTATCTTAGAAGAATTCTAGTCCAGAATTTACCTGCCCCAAGCTCTCTCTCTCTCTCTCTTTTTTTTTTTTTTCCCCTTTGAAATCTGGAAAAGGATGAAGTAGGATATAAAAGCTGAACAACGATCCGTAAGTCTCTACATTAGGAAGCTTGACATACCCAAAATAGATCTAGGGAGAGGGGTGTGTTTGCCACGAAGCATTTGCCAAAAATGGCTTTGCCTGCTCTCAGCTCTTTTTGTTTATTCTGAATCCTTAAGTTATCAAGTCTGGTCCTGACAGCATCCCATAAAAGACCTCCTCTGATACATGTTTACGTTAAATGATTTCTCTTGGCTTAACCCCTACAGTATTTCCAAACCTTTGTCATCCTTCCCATCATTTGATGGTGTGTGTGTGTGTGTGTGTGTGTGTGTGATCTTACTAACAATTTTCTTCTTAATTTTGCAACATTGGGTTGTGATCCGTTGCTACACTTCCGCCCTCAGATTCGAGGTCCACTCAATTCCTTTGGCGTTGGTGCTCCTGCTTTTGCTCATATATTTCAAGGAACTTTTTTCTGGTTTGTGAATTAGAGAATAAAACAGATGACAAGGGCTAGTGAAAATAAAGTCCCTTCACATCCTCTTTGGAAGTAAAGGGTAGATGGGTCAAAACAGGCTTAGCTGACAACTGGGAAAAGATGCTGTTGGGCAAGACAGCTGTGAGCACTGAAAGCTGATGACTTTGGGGGAAGGGACTGCAGGAACCCTCTGATCACCAGCTGGAAGCCAGGGCAGACTGTAGCCCTCCTTGCCCCGGAGTGCTGGGACATCCAGAGGAGTCCTCTGTGTTGGCATAGCAACTGTAAGGCTTTTTTATTCTCTGCCATGGAGGGTAGATGGGAACTCAGGACTGTGGGTAATTTCTGTAGGAAATCTGAGGATAGATGGGTTTAGATGGAGAGACTTCTATTACACATTACATTAAATATGCCCACGTCAATTATTAACACAAACACGAGATATTAATTAATTTATCTATTTAGAGAACATCCTCTACACCAATCCCTGTGCTAGGTGCTGGGCAAAAGGAGAGAGACTGCCCTCAAGGATTTTGCAGGCTGCTCGAGTAGACAGTCCTTAGAAACTAATAGATGAGGAGTTTGGTTTTGTTTTGGCCACTGTGGGGAAATGAGTTTATTTTGATTTTCAGATTTAAATGGTATGATTATGTTTGCTGATCGTAGAAGCAATACGTGCTCCTTCATAAACATGGCGTCACACCATGCAGTGTTTTCTACACTGCTCACGTAATTCATCAAGCACAGTGCATTTTCCAACGTCAAATAGGCCTTATCATTTTTTCCCCCCAGTGGTTGCATGGTAATTCATTGCACGAATGAACCATTCCCCCTAGTCTTCAGCTCTTTATCTCTTTCAATCATAATACCCCTGTTTTTAAATATGGTTCTTTGTGATTTTACTCTGCGATTTGGAAGCACGTTAAGCAAAATGTTCGGCAATGTTTTATAAGCTATGAACGCAGTGCAAACTCAATGCAAAAAAATTCTTTTTCTTTCTTTTCTATTTCAAAAGAAGACTGGTACTTCCCTTCACATAAACCAGGATCAAATCCTGGATCTTCCAATCCAAAGAGATTTTTTTTTGAGGGACCCCTGGGTGGCTCAGTTGGCTAAGCATCCAACTCTTGGTTTTTAGCTCAAGTCATAATCTCAGGGTCCTTTGATCAAGCCCCACAGCAGGCTCCCCACTCAGCAGGGAGTCTTCTCCCTCTCCCTCTGCCCCATTCCCCATTCACACACAGTCTCTTTCTCTCTAAAATAAACAAATAATTCTTTTTTTTTTAAAGAGGTGCTTTTGGTTTTTGTTTTTTTGGGGGGGGGGTTTGTTTTGTTTTGTTTTTTACTTCTCTGAAACATCATCTCCTCATTTTCAGAATAGGGGTACCTGCATCTGAGGGTTCTCCCAAGGTCCAAGTGTCAACTCAGGTTAAAATGATTAGTCTTATACTTGACATACTTAAATTGCCAATACACTCTAGGTATCTTCTTTGCTGCTATTACTCCAGTCTGGGATCTCATCATCTCTGGTATAATTTCCTCCTGCCTGGACTCCCCTAGTTTTTGAGTCAGGCTCTCCTCACCATAGATAGGCTTGAAATGCTCATAAGCACTGTGTGTGCATGAATTCAAATAGTGTTCCAAAAGCCCTTAGGCAGGTACCATGATCATTGTCATCTCACAGGTAAGAAGACTCAGAGAAGTTAGATGCCTCTCTGAGGTGGTATACTAACTAGGGAAGGGAAAGTCATAGTTGACTCTGAAGAGGTAAGAAATGACCATATAAACCAGAAAGTACCTTTTGCACTGCAGTAAGAAATGTGAGTTCTTAAAGAGCTCACCTCCATTTTAAAAGCAGATAATGGGATCCGACAAGAGTAATCCAAGAGGGGTTATTATGTAAGCCAGGTGGAGTATGAAAAGGTTGAGACTTATGGTCATGTCCCCAAGCCTCAAATTGACCTGACCACAGTGATAAAATCATTTACTATTTATCAAACATATTGTGTACTGTCACTGTTTGAGTTGGAGATAGAGTCAAGATCAAATACGAGAACTGATCAAGATTGCAGAACACACTATCTTTTTTGAATCAACTCTACATGAATGGGACCATATTTGAGATTCTGAAACAGAGATATGCAGTGTAGTCTCTTTGATTAGAAATTCCAGCAGGAGAAGAGAACAAACCAAATCCCTAGTCGTTCCTGTTGTCCACATCTAAATTCATGAAGCTTTTCAAAAAAAGAGGAAAAAAATTACCTTCCAAATGTATCATCTGTCTCAGAACTCTCTAAGAGAGATGAACATCAATATAATATAGTCATCCTGAGTAGCTTGATGTATAGTCAGGGAAGGACTGTGCATTATGACAAACAGCAGCATGCAGAGGAAAATTCCTTTGCCACGTGATAACTTCTCCTTTGATAATACATTAAAACCCAATGAGAAATCTCTAAGGGATGTTGTTTGATGGGTTGGGGTAGAGGAAAGCCCAGAATAAATAGCCATTTGTATATGAGATCACACACCAAAGAGTTGTTTTCACTAAGACCGAAGACTAACCACCAGCCCATCAGACAGCAGAATAGAGTAGACCCTTCATAATGCATGTGTGAGTAGGTGTGTCTCCAGGGGACCCCCAGGATAATGCTGTTGATGTAGTTTCCGAGAAGCGTGGTACTACCTTATCCTGGAGAGAGCCCGAGTTACAGAAACCCGGTTTCCCCCCTTAAGCCACACTCATTATCGTCAAGAAATGCACTCATATTTGATGGTGTTTCAAATGACAGGTTAGAGCTGAGATAAAACTATTATAAATTATTCTGGTTTATTTTATGATGTGTACTGGTTGGCAGAAAGGCATTCCATTAATCTGAAATTGCTTCCTTAAAAGAAGATTCAAAAACAAAAATCAAAGAATCATCTTATCCTAGTATGGAATGATGGGCCTTGCAATCCCATTATATTTTACCCAGTATTATTTATGCCTGTCACTGAAGCTAATTATTGCCCAGAAGATCCAAAGAGAAAAGTTAAAATTCATTTATGAATTCATTCATTCAGCAGTTTAAATATATCCTTTTCCAAGAACCATGCTAAGATCTAGGAATCCAAGGATGATCAAGACTTTGCTCACACTCTCTAGAAGTGAAAAGCCCCATAAATCAACAGTTATGGTGCAATACGGTTAGTCCTATAGTGTGTGTGTCTGTGTGTGTGCGTGAATATATCTGTGAAGAATGGCAAAGTTTATCTTAAAAGGCAAAGGATAAATGGAGATAAGATCACAGACAATGGAGCTACTGAGATTTTGGCTACAATGAACCAAACTTCATACATCAAGACAAGGATGTTCAATGGAAATATTTTAGAACAGATAAAAAGAAGGCATGTTTAAAAAGATTCTTTGCTTTAAAATATGATGCTTCCTGAAAATAGAAAATGCTTCTTAAGAATAG
Source organism: Mustela nigripes (assembly GCF_022355385.1). NCBI lineage: Eukaryota > Metazoa > Chordata > Mammalia > Carnivora > Mustelidae > Mustela > Mustela nigripes. The sequence goes on from NC_081573.1 coordinate 39,601,412, forward strand.
CACCTTCTTCTCAAGTTGTTGTGAAGATAGAAGGAAGCATGTATGAGACCCAAGTCTTATGGGTAGTACATGACCAATACCATTTACTGAACGTTCTCACCTGGGATCCCTAAACCTATTCTGCTATTCACACAGTGAAACTAAGCCCATGGGGTCTTTATTCTAAGAGAACTAAGCCCCTTCTGACATTTTAAATACATAAAAATCAGGTTACATCGACAGAAAATCCCTTTCGACCTTTGTAGTCCAAGGCTCTGTCACCAGCTCACCATGTCCATTGTGGAGAATTACTGAGCTCTGAAAGCCACTCTTGCTAAAAATGTGAACCCTTTCTACTTCTTCTCTGCACATCAGCATCGTACGTTTACTTCCTATAAAAGAGCTCACCTCTCTATCAAATTTATTAAATTGATGCACCCTTTAGTTAGAAAAATACCATGTGCATTTGATCTGTTTACCAGCATTGTTACAAAGTTCTTTTCTCTGTTGAGATGAATTTTGCCTCTCCCACTTCCAGCCCCACCTAGAATAAGTGTGCCCACTCTTGATCATGACATACATTCAAAGTGGGCCTCCTCCTCCCTCTCCCAACCCACAGAGTATTATTTGAAGCCAGGTGGCTGATTCTCAACTATTTTTGGGAGAAGAGGTTCTCCCTCCTATGGAGAAGAGGTGAGGAAACACACTGGAGAAGATAGCACTTGAACGTATCTTAAAGGAAGAGGGGAAAAAAGGCAACTTTTTAAATTGTCTCATTGGAGAAACAACTCAACAGCCTAATAGGATTTGTCAACCTGGGATGGATGTTATATGGAGGTGCGTTTTCCTTACAGGAATATAGTAATGAGAGAGATGGACGTTGTTCAGGGCAACCAAGTGTTGATATGGATGGTGTTCCTCCAGCAGGCATGTGCACTTACATTTCTTTCTTCCTGTGCCTTTCTGGTCTTCCACACATAAATGTTTAATTCTCCATTTTGCCATCAATCAGCTTGCTGCTCTAGGACGGGTCTGTGGATAAAAGCAGCCCAGTGCGGTCTGCCTAGACCTCCAGATGCACTCAAGGCACCGGAGAGCTTCTAACGAGCTGATGTCAGGATGGGGCCCTTGATTAATGATTCCCTGGGACATTCTGACACCCTTGCTTGGACTGGAGAGATAAGAGCCTGGCCAAGGCTGTCAGAAAGTCCTGCTTTAGAGGAGTGAGGCCAAGGTCAAAAACATCGGGGAAGTCCTTTGTGAAACGGAAAGCTCAGAGTTTCCTCTGGGGCAGTGTGTTGGCCTGCAAAGGTCAGGAAGAGAGCAAAAGATCATTCTGTCTACTCAAAGACAAATAAGAGACAAGACAGATGGTGTTAAAGGGGAGACCAGAGACAGGAGGAAGAATCCACAGATAATTGAGGCAGAAGGCGCCTGGGGATTTGTTCTGGAATGCATGATTTCATTTATCAGAGGAAGGACTGTTTTGTGTCACCAGCAGTTGGGTCTGCTTACTTGGGAGGGGGGCGATCTGCTCCGTGAAGGAGCACCTCAAATTACAGAACTTTTTGATGAATTGCAGCTTCAAGTTTTCAAGAACTGGAAACAATATTCTTCATGGTATGTGACCTCCTCAAGGAAGGCCCCTCTGGTCTCTCACTGAAGAGTACACCGCAAGCTGGGGACAGGGCTATCACTGACAAACCCGAGGCACGATCACCTCCCCAAAGTGAAGGCACAAGAACTTGATTTCACCTCTGGAATGCCCCACCTCCCCACCTTACATCAGAACCCTTCTGGCCATGCTGCCTTTGCCTAAGGCTTTGTCACGCGCAGCCTCTGCATTACCACAGTGTATCTCTGGGTGGTCTCCGTGGCATCTGTCCTAGTGTCCTCGATGAATCTCTAAAACGCTGACCCTCAGATGTTAACAAAGTGTGTGTATCAGGATGGGCAAAGAGAGTGACTGAGAAGATGGGGAGAGGAAGTTAGCATCCAGCGAGCCTTCTTTAAATGTGAAGCAGCTTAAAAGTGTGTGTGTGTGTGTATACATCTCTATATGCACATGGTACGGGATGCATAAAAGCACATGTGTGTCTTCATGCTGGCAGATACATGTGTGTGTTAATATAAATATATAGAAAGAGGGTATTTATCTAGCTATCTAGCTGTTGCTCCAGGGTACCCTGTGACTTAAGATGCTTTTCACCATCACTCTTAGACATCTATAAAAACAAAGGTCTTGACCATAAGATTTCTTAAAGGTCCCTCCTAGCTATTTTTCAGACCTTCTGTCTGAGAGGACGTGTGTGTCAGAGGGAGAACACGTTGACCTTTAACTTTATTGTCAGAGGACAGGAACTATAAACAATGTCTCTTCATTCCTTCATCATTCAATAATTATTTAGTTACAGATTAAGGACTGCCGGAGATGCTAGAGTCACAATTATCAAAACCATTCAGCATCTGTCCGAAAGCGCTGTGGTTTACTGGAAGAGACAGGCAAGTGGATGGGCAGGTCCATGGAGGAATTTTTGCAGCAGAAAGGTACACAGGAAACTTATACCTCCACCCCCACAAAAAAAAGAAACAAAGAAACAAACAGACAAAAAAGCCAAAAGCATGATCTCTTGTATATGCTGAGTGTGCTATTAGAAAGCAGAGAGTAATTTTAGGAAGTGGTTTTGCTCAAAGAGAGCAGGCACTTGAAAAACTAAATTGGAGCAGCAGATAGTTTAAACCAAACAATCAAGCATCTCTTAATCTTGCTTTTGAATAAAGGAAGAAGAAAAAAAAGACACTAATGAACTCCTGATGCCCCTACTCTGGTAAAGGCTGGAGGATAAGACAGTCAAGAGCCAGAGGGAATGAGAATCAAGGTAAGAAGAAACAGCCAAAACCCTAGTTAGTTGCCTGATCTGCAAGTGGTGATGGTGACACACATTTCTTGCCACCCGGGGCAAAAGTGGAATGATGACATGTATGTACTAAGCCCATGATCACGTGGAACTAAGAATAGAAGCTTGATCACTGGAATAAACAAACAAACAAACAAACAAATAAATAAATAAATAAATAGAATGTGGGCTTAAAAAGGTCATAGGATGCAAAGATAACAAATGTATTTTTACATGTTAGCAAAAACTAATGGAAATGTTTAAAAATTTATAATAACACTAGAAAACAGGAAATACTGAGCTAGAAGTTTAAAAAAAGGTGCAAGATCTATACACTAGAAATGATAAAAAAGAAAGAAATGAAAAATAGCTAAATCAATGGAGAAATAAATCATATTTTTTTAAAAAAAGAAGTTTGATAATGGATAGCCCACCTTTCTGTGAGGATGACATCTTATGCCATCTGTCTGAAATGGTCTTGATGATAGATTTTTAAGCTGGATTGTTTGTTTGTTTGTTTTGTTATTGAGTGGTAGGAGTTGTGTAAATATTGCAGACATTAACTCCATAACAGATGTATGGTTTGCCATCAAAAAAACTTTTTTACTATTCTTCAGTTAAATCCTTCAAAGGACTTGAATATTTTTATGACTCTTGATGGTTTGTGTACTACTTTCCAAAATATTTCATTGATTTTCCCCATCTCCCTGTAGCATGACAATTTACCAGGTGACCACAAATTTAAAACACCAAAATACTCTATTTTTTTCTGTTTTTTTTTTTGTTGTTGTTGTTGTTATATAGCAGATAAAAACATTACATCTGTATCCTCATTTCTGCTTACAATTTGTTCTTCCTCCTCTGAGAATTTTTCTCTAACGTATCTATTATAATCTGGGATCATTTTATTAAAATACATATTGTATAAGTATTTTATTTTTATTTTATTTTTTTTAAAGATTTTATTTATTTATTTGCCAGAGAGAGAGCGAGAGCGAGCACAGGCAGACAGAGTGGAAGGCAGAGTCAGAGGGAGAGGGAGAAGCAGGCTCCCTGCTGAGCAAGGAGCCCAATGTGGGACTCGATCCCAGGGTGCTGGGATCATGACCTGAGCCGAAGGCAGCTGCCCAACCAACTGAGCCACCCAGGCGTCCCTGTATAAGTATTTTAGATATCATCACTTTCACTGATGATTTTAAGCACCTTTTTCTGAATCTGACTTTTTATATTGTTTTGTTTTATTCTATATAGAGAAAATTTTCATTTTATGGGGATAAAGCTGTTGGATTTTTCCTTTAAGACTTACCACTTCAGAATTTACAAGTATTTTCCCCCAGGAAGACCTCACAAACTGTTCATTTCACTTTACTTTTCAATGCTTGGGAATTATTTAAACATAAACCCTTTACCCATCAGGACTCTGTAATCATATGTCAATGCAAAAGATTTATTGACATTTATACCCTCAAAGAATTGCTAGTTTTATCAACATCATTTATAAAATGGTCCCTTCCCTCCAATTACACAATGATAAGTTGAAGTCATATGGGTAAGTACACATACACATTTTCCCCTTCTGTCTCACTGATCCATTGGTATGATTTTGTACAAGCACCACGCTGTGTTAATTTTTGCTGCTGTATAATAGATCTCTATATCCAAAAGAGCTAGCATCTCCTAATTCTTTAAACCACTACTTGGCATGTATATGTCCAAATATATATCATAGTAACTTCACTGTGTTGCAGGACATTTCTTTTTGATGTTTTATTTAGGATTATATGAAATATTTGCGTTAACTTGTAGAATGAAGATATGTCCAGCAAATGGCTTACACTCTTTATAGTGATATTTTGTAATATTCCCAATACCCCTTAGGAATCAAAGGAAAAGGTGATTACTTTGTGTCTCTACTCAGGACTTAATTTGGATAGTGCTCCCTGAGGACCGAGTTTCTTGCCTACCAGAGGTCTATATGTGTTAGAAGAATTTTATTTCTCCTTCCTGACTGTGACATTCATCAAACAGAGCAATAGCAAATCAATGACTGGCAGTGGGCTTCGATTTTACCTGCAAATAAAACCGGTGGTGCCCTGCTGAGCTCGGGTGCATAATCTTGCCTTGAGAACTGGAACAGGGTCCAGTGATTATGCAAGGCAGTCATGTTGGGGTACTGGCCTTTTTCTATGCTCAGTTCAAGTATTACTTCTTTTAAATGTCAGCATATCACCATTGTAAGCATGTGTACCTATTAAAACATTTCTTTCCTGAGATATTTCAGGTGGACACCTTGGAGGACGTTATACATTTAAAATTTTAATCACAACTGCAGGAACTGTGAAGCTTTGGTTAGACCTGGATAGTTGATGAGAAGAGATGAACTTTAATTAAGGTCCTTCTCTAGATGTCGCCCTGTTAGGCACTGCACATCCAACCCCACATTCAATTCTTATGAACTCTCTGAGGGAGGTGCATTTCTAAATCCTCAATTTATGGCTGGTGATGTTAAGTTTCAGAGTTGGAAGACTAAAGTGTCCATAGCAGAATCTAAGCACTGTTTTGCCCGTTCTTGCTTCCTGACACATCTTGATACATTGTAAAGAAGTCTTTCTGAGTTCAGGTGTCTGAACACTTCTGGGGACAAGGAGCTCATGCTTCTTCCTCCAAATATGGCTCAACTCATTCTGGGTCAACTCTGGCCTGACCCTTTAAAAACAAACAAACAAAATGATACTCTCCCCCCCCCCCCACACACCAACTAGATCTGGTTTCCTTACCATTTCTGACCCTGGCCTTTGTTGGAGTATTCTGAACTCAGGGGAAAAAGTTCCTATCTTTCTGTTGAGATTCAATGCAGAGGGATTGGAGGGGCCAACCATTCCCACTGAGTGACACACTCATCATATCAAAAGAGACAGAAGCTCCTACCAGCTCTGGTATCCTCACAGTTAGGAACTTTTTCAAAGGACCACACACTTCATACTAGGGAAATCGAGGCAATCTGTTTATCCCCCAGCTGCCGGGGCTTCCACTGAAAAAATCTCTGGAACTCACCATGATCCCAGGTCAGCTGTGTCCTCAACCTCCATTTCTAAGATAGGCATATTCAGGAATATGTCAGGTTTCCCTTCCCAGAAAGTAGAGAGAAGCCAGAATTTTAAACTTTTTTTCTTTTATTTCCTTTGCAACCTCCCAGGTGATAGGTTTTCAACATCTTGTTTGATCCACCTTTGAGTCCCGTGGAGAATGGATGGGTGACTTGTCCCCTTGTCCCTTAGTGAGTCTTCCTGAAATCTCATTTCTCTGGGCTCTGCTTCAGAGAGAAACTAGAGACCAGGCAATTCAAGGTTATGCCCTCTAATGAGGGTCTGGAGTAACAGGTTCCGGGTATGGAATTTGATGTCAGAAATAATCCACATCCAATCCGTATAAAATTATTTTCTGACTCCAGCTAACCATGCACTTTCCTTTGCAGCTACAGCTTCATTAAGTGGGGGAGTGAATTTCCAACAAGAAAAGGTCAACATTTCCATTTGGGCATTCAAACATCTCCAAGATGGGTTTGAGGCTTTCGAGTTCTATTGATTCTGCCTTCCCCATGCTGAGCACAGAACTTTGCCCAAAATAGATGGGCTATGTCAATCAAAGCTCACCAGTGGGGCTATTTATTTTCTGTTTGATTCACAGGGCTATCAAATATTGAAGTTGAAGGGAACCACGGTAATTCTACTTTAGTGTACATTTGTAGATGGGACTTACTTCCACAACTGATACATTACTGAAACGAATATTCATGAAGAACACTTTGAAAGGACAAACTATTCTCCTGCATGGATTTGTGGTCTACGCTTCCCAAACACCCATGAAAAGTAAAAATGCTAAAGTTGGGATTTCCAGAGCAGACACTGAGTCTGTCTAGAAGAAATTATTGTGATAGAGTGACTTAGAAGCACAAGAGAACTTCAATCAGAGAAAAGAGGTCTTAACTCACATTGATAATGATAGCAGCTTCTCAAAGTAGCTGTATACTTCTCATATACTTTAAAGGCAATCAGTTGCATCCTGATAATGTTTTTATTTTAAAAGAGATATATATTACACACATAAGCTTTTTTTCTCAACAGTATATGCTGTTGTTCATCAATTTTTTTAATAATGCCCATATTTTTGAAGTTTTATCATTCCTTCCTCTGAGTGGATCATATCCACATCTTCTCCCCCACACCTAAAAGATAACTTGAAAAGCTTTCTTGACATCTTGAGAAGTCTTCTTTTTCCAAGCTGGCCTTTGTCTTTCCATTTCAAGATCACCTGCTTTAATTTTAAACACTAGCAGTGAATGTGTCAAATCAACATTGCACAAAACAATCCAATCACGTATAACCATATCATCCTGACCCAAGGGGTATTTCAATAAAACACCTTCACTTTATTTTGTAAATGTACATAGATCTCCAGCACGTCTATATCTCTAGTATCTTGGTTAATTAAGTTCATAAGTTTCATATCTTACTTTTTTTTACTTGTAACAGAGAGATCAATTTCTCTCCCTTTAAGATTTCTTACTCTTCTTTTCTTTGAAATTTTCCTTATAGGTGGCCAGATTCTGAATTTCTTGACCCCGAAATTAATACCTATGTTTAATAGAAACTATATGAGTCATCTCTTTACATGAAAAATGTATGAATATCTAGAGTACATATAAGGTAATTGTGAGAAATTACTAAGTCTACATATGTGGAAGTCCTGCAGTGGGGGGAGGGGAGGAGCCTGAGCAGAGCAGCTCTTTATTTATTTATTTATTTTTAAGATTTTATGTTATTTATTTGACAGACAGAGATCACAAGTACGCAGAGAGGCAGGTGGTTGGTGGGTGGGGGTGGGGAAGCAGGCTCCCTGCTGGGTGGAGAGCCTGATGTGGGGCTCGATCCCAGGACTCTGGGATCATGGCCTGAGCCAAAGGCAGAGGCTTTCACCCACTGAGCCACCCAGGCGCCCCCAGAGTAGCTCTTCTTGTCTTTATTATATTGCTGTGTGACATGAGTTACAGTAATCACAGTTCCTTCCACATGTTTGTTCCTGATGTTTGGAAACTGGTCATGCCTAATGCAGTCATGTGGTCTTCCTGATGAGTTCCCAAGGTAGTGCTTCAGGTCTGCTCAAGAACAGGTCCCATGGCCTTTTCTGCAGCTCCTCATTGTGCTGACCTTAGCTCACTCCCTGGAAGGGACCCTGAAGAAGTCACCATTTGCCTGGACAATGCTGTGTCTTGATGGTGACTCTATGCATGTCCCCTCTTTGTGCTCTTCTAGCTTCCATTCCTCCGGGCCTAGAGTAAGCATCTTCCCTGAGATCCATATAGGACTGCCCAGACACAGCTGGGCATGAACAATGTGGATGAACATTGTACTGAAGACTTTATCTTAGTGGAACGAAGTACAGCCTACTTTTTTTTTCCTCTTCAGGGCACTGAACACACTGATTGCCTCTACAGAAATAAGATGCTCTTATTCTGGTTCTTTCCTACTCAGGAGGGATGCCCTCTTCCCAAGCAGTTGAGAGCTAGAGCTAGAGTACCTATTTAAGAAACACTGTCCCACCCCCATCGCCAGCTCCACATACAGGAGTGTGGTCTGGCTATGACTACCACGAGACCCTAACACAGTGCACAGACACCAGCACCTCTCTCAAGGTCTGAGTTACTCACTCAGTCTTATGCCTCCACACATGAGATGACCTGAGCCTTCACTAGTTTATTTAGCCTCTCCTCCCTAATGGCTTCAGAAAACATTATTTTTATTTATAAGAAGCTATAAAATTTCACTTATTTGAGAGAGAGCCAGAGAGAGAGAGAGAGAGAGAGAGTGAGCATGTGCTGGGGGAGTGATGGAGAGGGAGAAACAGACTCCCCACTGAGCAGGGAGGCCAATGTGGTGCTCGATCCCAGGACCCTGAGATTCTGACCTGAGCTGAAGGCTTAGTGGACTGAGCCACTCAGGGGGTCCTATGGCTTCAGAAAATCTTGATTCCAGGAGTCTCCTCATCATGACCATAGAGAAAGACAACCTTGCACAATAAACTAATTCACTAACTTTGTCCTGTTCCCACATATGCATTCCCAGCTCAACCTTCTTCCTGCTTCTTTTCTTTTCGTATTTCCATGGCCTGTGAACATACAGATTAAATTCAACAAACATTGTACGTATACTCCGATGAACCTGAACTTGAGTAGGTGCTGCGGACAGAGTTAAACTTCAATAAAAGGGATCAGAAAAAAATTTCTGAAGGACTATCCATGAGGAAAGGGAAACCATTTTGACTGGAGTAATGTGGGGAGGTATCGTGAGAGTGGTATCATAGAGGCTGGCTCTTGAATAAAGGTGATTATCTGAGAAGAAGCACCCTTTATTACTCAAGTGTATGCCAGGAATATTCTCTATTTGTATATCGTTGATGTGATTTTATTCCTTTTTATCTCTTGGGTGATACCCAGCAGCTCATTCCATTAATTCTTATCTAGGAACTCTGGCATACTCTCTGTGTCTTAATATTTATCTTTCTAACAACTCCCATATACTGCATGGAAATATAAATTGATACGGAAGTCTTGCAAAGCAATTTGGCATTAATGGATCAAGAGTCTTAAAAATGTTCATACAGGGTTATTATGATCTAGCATTTCCACTTCTGGAAATCCATCCAAATGAAATAACCTAAGACATAGGGGAAAATAAGTATGCACAAATGTATTTACAGAAATATGTTTATCAAACCATAGTTTCCCATCCTATTGGTATAACAATATTAAACTAAATAGATAACGAAAGAAATTATTAAGTGATAACACATTCATGTGATGGACTGTTATGCAGCCATTAAAATGGTGCTTCTGATGGATTGTGAAAAGAAAGATGCCAGGGGTAGAAATGTGCATCGAATATGATCATAAGCAGGTAAAACTTCATATGAAATAGTCTGAAAGCAAAAAGAAGTAGGGTGGGGGAAAGGGAAGGGAGCAGAAACGTTGACAGCCAGATTCTGTGTGGATCGTTTTTTCTCTTATGTTTCTCCTTTACTGAATATTCTAAGTACTTTGAACGGACAAGCATTATTTTTTTTTAATGTATAATATTTGCAGTAAATTTGTAAGCAAAGTTTTTTCATCAAAAGGTTTAGATTGTTCTTTGCCAGGGCCATGTTTTGTGCATAGAGGCACACAACCCAGATGTCTCCATTTGTTTTCCTTTATTATCAGACGCTGGTCTCCATAAATATTACATGCGCTTGAGTCTTCTCAGCCCACACACACGCATGCAACATCAGACACCAAGGCCAACTTACTCCCTTCCTGGCCAGGGTCATTTCCATCCAGCCCACCCACGGAGCACAGAGAGTCTGGCTATTTTAACATACAATAAACATACGTATTTCCGTAGCCTGTCTGGTGATGCTGAACCTTGCATTGTGCTCGAGAGACAGCCCCAATTTGTTCAGTCCAAACTCTGCTCTGATGCAGCTGCTACTCCTACCTGCCCTTCTCTCTGGGCAAACCCCATGGTTTGGGCTCCACAAATGCAAATACCAGCTCTTTTTGAAAGATCTTTGCACCTTATACTGCAAGCCTTTCTGCTACCCCCGAAAGTTTTGTGGCAAAATTTTCATCAGCTCCTGCAGTCTTTATTTAGCAATGACCATGCATTCATTCTCCCCAGATTTTATGATGATATACGTATTGTTGCCCAGGACTTCCACTGCCTCTGCCTCTCCTGTACCTCTGATTATCGAGGATGACATTTCGTCCAGGTAACCACATGAGATTGCCCAGGAGCCCCCTCCACAGTTGGATCTACTGCTAAAACCTACGTGATCTCATGGGGGGTCTCTTTCTTACCACTTTCTCTCTTTTTTCAATCCCTCTGGAAGAACTCCAGCATGGGCCCTCCACTTTGTGTAACTAATCAATAAACAGACATATATTGAGTGGCCGCCACTTGAAAAGTATAGTGCCATGTCTATGGGAAATCCAGAGAAAGAAAAGTAGGTGTCCTTACCCTCCAAGATCAAATAGTCTAGCAAGGGAGGGGGGGAGGGGAGGAAGGAAGGAAAGACGGAAGGAAGAAAGGAAGGAAGGAGAGAAGCAGAAGGGAGGAAACGAACATTTATCAAGCTCCTTCCATATGCTAAGCACATAAAAATCTGTTACGGAGAAAGTAAAGCCAAGGATTTAAGAAAACTCGATAAATACTCAACTATATTTATTTTCATAAGAAGAACAGAATGATATATGGAAACTGAGTGTGTTGGGAGAGGGGTAAATTTGGAATCCTGGCTTAAAAGATAGAAGTTTATATAGATAAAATCAAAGTGATAAGGTAAGCAAATAGAGATCACGTACGGACAAGAGCATTCACTCATTCCCCAATTAGGTATAGTATGTACTTATTACGGGAACAAAATAATTCCATGACTTCTGAAATGGTCGAGGAAGTAGTTCAGTGGGACTCATTCCCCAGCAAAAGAATAATTTAATTGGTGGAAATTATAAAACAAAACAAAACGAAACAAAAACAATCATTTAAAGTGTGCAGAAAATTTCCCAAGGGCATACTCAAATGAAGAAATATGTATTTAAGAAAATTTATTAAATTTCAGTACAAAAAACAAAATTCTGTGGTATTTGAGCTAGGACCTGCTTCCTTTCTCTCTACCTCCATATAACAGAAACTCTCTCCTGAGCACTCCGCTCTGGAGAGCTGCTCCCCACGAAGATAGAGTCTCTGGTTCCCCGCACTTAGAGTCCGGAGTTACCAGCCCACCTGGGAGGGGCAGGCTGCTTGTGGTTTTTATCCCCAGCCCATGTCATAAAGCCTCTGTGCTCTATCCCAGTGAATAGTGACTGAGAGGTGGAAGGCTCCTTCCTCTACCTATCCTTTACTACTGGGGGGAAGCTCTGTTTCACGTGGATGGGTCAAGACTGCTTCCTGTCCACACCACCGTCCATCAGCTACTCGCCCTCACCTCCACTTCAGTGCCGTCCTAGACAGGGGGTTCCAGGACTTCTAAAATGGTGGAATAAGTAGTTCAGTGGGCTCATTCCCCAGCAAAAGAACAATTTTAATTGGCAGAGCTGACAGATGCTTAAAAGAAGAAACCAAGGAAACTGACAGAATGGAAGATCATAGTTAATTCTTTTTTGTTGTTGTTGTTAAGGAATCATGTTCACTGTTATTCATAAAATTATTAATCAAAGCAGCAAAAATGGATTTACAAAGCTCCATTGTCAATAGCAAAACAGGAAGGAGCAGACATCGTGATGCTGGGCAGACATCTTGAAAAGTTTCAAAGGAACACACACCAGGCTAAAGGTCAGCAGTTACTCTGTGCTTGAATAATAGGTTACATTCACTCCTGCATTTGCCTTTCTCTTTCCCAGCCTGTTGAGACTTGGCTTTGTGTTTGAGAATTTTTTCCCCAATCTTTGCCTCATTTTAGCCTGGTGATAACCACCTTGCTGTGGTGACTGCCCAGATCATAGTCGATTCTGGAAGTCGGGAAGGCTCTGCACCTGTGCTAGGCTAAACCCACTCAGGAGCAAGCAGGAAAGAACTTGAAAGAATTTTTCAAACCACCCACTGACCCATCCACAGAAAGCAGAGAAGCCTGTCTGGCATGTGAGGCTTAAACACAACCTCTGACCAAACGCCAGGTACTTTGATGCAGAGGCAACTCCCAAGTAACCAGGCTTACAGATGAAACCGTGCTCAACCTTGTCAGTCTGGAAGACTGTGCATGCTCGCAGAGGCACATTCTCAGGAGAGGTCAGAGCGAGAACTTCCCATCCACCAGGACCTGGTTGAACATGGGGCAAAATGCTGTATATTCCTTAAACTCTGATAGCAACCTCTAGACCATACACACGTACAGTGTTAAAGGGTAAAAATACAACTGGCTCAGGGGGCTTATGCACAACTTTTGACCAATGCATGGTTCACGCTGACCCAGGGCAAACACTGTCTAAATATTTTTTTAAAAAGCAGGGTTGTTGGGGGAGAGACTGGGGGAGTCTGAGTGGAACATCAGAAACTGCACACTACTGGGGAAAAGGTTTTACGGAATTATTCAGCCAAGTCACAAAACAAATTCATGACCAAGCAAATGAGCAACCACAATAACCCCCTGGGAGAGATGAGTTACCAGAGTTGCCACAACATATTATTTAAAATGTCTAATTTTCAACCAAAAAGTTATAAGACATGCAAGAAAAAATATATTGCTATAATACATTATCTAAATGTCCTATTTCCAATGAAAAAATATGAGACATATAAGAAAGTCACATAAGACCATATATTGTATGAATCGATTTATACGAAGTGTTCAGAATAGGACAATGCATGGAGGCTGACAATTGATGAGAGGCAGGAGCTGCACTGGGGCTTGGGGCAATGGATTGTGACTGCCGATGGACACAGTGCTCCTTTTGAGGGGGCTGAAAATGTTCTAACATTAGATTGTGCGCATCACCACAAAGCCCTGTCAATAAATTAAAAAACATTGAGTTGTACACTTTAAGCTTATATCTTATGATTTAGGAATTATAATTAATACATCTGTCTAAAAAAGTAGGTCATAATTTGTGCTGTGGCATTTATTAAAAGATGACTGCATAACTCACTAAGGGTAGAGTCGGGGACCTAATATTTAGAGGGAGAGCTGATAAGGAAAAATAAACTCAAGTAGAACTTTTAAATGACCTTTTCTTAGCACTAAGATGTTATTCTGGAACAAGGGATTTGAGACAAAGAGAAGCTAATGTATTCCATGTAATAGTGTTCCTTTTAGGAGAAATATTTTTTCTAATATTAATTTAGTCCAACATCCTCTTGTATGGATGCTGAGGGAGAGAGGCTGGTCAGAAACTTAGGATGACAAAGAAGTATAGAGGAGAGATTCCAGAAAGGAGATGAGGCCTTGAAGTGAAAAGGAAGCAGTAGCAGAAACTGGAGGATTGGGTAGACAGAAGGAACATTCCAAGCAATGGCATCTGCATGTCCAAAGACATTGAGAAGCCATAAATGGAGCCTGGTCTGGTTTGAGGACTTCTGGTAGATCAGTCTTTCTTGGTGCTTGGTGGGAGATGAGGATGGGAGAGGTTGGATTTAAATCATGGAAGGTCACAACTACCTTGCTAGAGGTTGGTTTCTATCTCATTCTGTAAGCTGTGTTGACTTTGAAGCAACTGGCAATCCTAATCTGATGTGCATTCTAGGAAGATCTTTTTGAGCACTCTTGTGGGAAAAGGATTAATGAGGTAGACTAGGTAGGTAGAGAGATGGTTGAGGAGGCTGTTTCAAAGTTTCTTCACATAAGACAGTGATGACAGTTGTATGAAGAAGAAGCCAGGAACATTTCTAAGGTAAAGCCAATATTTCAGTGGCCCATTACTTGAAAGAGTAAAGAACAGGGGCAAAGCAAGGTATTGATCAGGTCTAAGGCAAAAAGCCCATCATAGTTGTGACTGGAGCTCAGAGATCTGGTAAAATTTAGAGCAGAACAAGAAAAAGAATTGAAAGCAACAAAAGTTGAGTAACCTAAATTAATTGTAAGCCAATTCAGTTTTGTTTCATTTTGTTTTGTTTCCTGACTTAATTTGAATGTGGATCAGGCAATAAAGCTCTGTCCATTTTCTCTCCACCATGTAACTTCTCCCCTGACTCTCTCTGCCTCTCCCTGAACAATGTTTCTCCTGGTTCCATCCTAAGAGCCTCATTTGTGTTCTATCTCCCACCCTCCTCCTTACTTTAGACCCCCAAAGCTGCAAATGACCAGCTTGGCCAGGCAGACTCTGCTTCTGAGGATGGACAAGGTAAAGAAACCAAGTGAGCAAAGACAAAATCCATGTACCTGGGAGACCCAGTTTGATAGTTGATTTTGTCACATAGCTTTCTGGACTTGAGAGTTCCCTGAATCCTTTCCTCCTGGAGTTCTTTAGTATTTATAAGACTCTCTAAGTTGTGCTTTGGTCAAAAAGCAAAGTCTCCAACCCCAACACAATGTATTATTATTATTTTTTTAATTTAAGCAAAGTAGAGAGTAAGATGTGAGTGCACAGCTACTGGTTAGAAAACAGCCCTTTCTGCCCACACCAGGAGCAATCCTTGGACAAGGACTGCTTGGGGCAAGCCTGGCAGTCTGGAGAGGAACCGTACAAAGTGATGATGGAAATGACATTTATCAGTCGTATTCATAGATACAGTCACCTTTTTGCACCCCCACCAATGCCAGATGGGCCTACAAGTGACAAATGGACATATCAAGAAAATGTTGCCTCTCTCACTTGGTGTGAAAGAGCCCTCCCTAATTCACTGGAGGTCGGATGCCAGCATCTTCTGTTGCCCATTTTCCCAATATGAGCATTGGAGCAGATTCGTCTCTGAAAGTGTCGGCCTGCCTGTTGCTTAGTCTACAAAGCAGATGGAGTGCACTTTATAGTTCAATCAGGAATCTAAATTAAAGTAATTGACTTGTTCTTAATGGGATTAATGGGAGTTGAGGAATCCATGCTGGCAGCTTGAGAAGCTGTCTGGCCTTGACAGGAGGCCTGCCCCATGTTAAGTACACATAGGTATACCAAGTGACTGGGTCTCCACTTTCTGGGGCCGCACAGGGTAGAGACATTCCTGTTTACTAAGGCCAACAAGTGTCGTAGCCTAATTCTTCTTCCCCCATTTATTTTATTGAGCTGTAAGTTAGGTGCAGTAAAATTCATGCTTTTAAGCACATCACTCTAATCGTCTTAACAAATACAATCTTGTGACCACACCACCACTGTAATTAAGACATAGAAGAAAATTCCCCCATCTCCTTCTGTAGTCAGGTTCTCCCCCAGCCCCCAACCCTTGGCAAACACTGGTCGGCTTACTTCCCTATGGTTCTGCCTTAGGAAAAATGTTCTATAAATGGCAACATGCAGAAGGTAGCCCTTTGAGGCCAGATTTTTTCACTGAGCATAAATGCTTTAAAAATTCATCCATGTTGCTAAGTGTAGCAGTAGTTCCTTCTTGTTATTGGATGTACCACAGTTTATTTCTAATTCCCCAGTTTATGAACATTCTAAGCTCTTTCCAGTTTTTAGTGATTATGAATAAAGCCACTGTGGTGGCTTTACATACCTTCTTTAGGTGTGTAGGTGCCCCTACATACCTTCTTTAGTGAAGTATCCATTCAGATCTTCCATGCATTTTAAAAAGTCTGGTTGTAAAAAAAAAAAACAAATAAATAAATAAAAATAAAAAGTCTGGTTGTTTTATAATCACTGCATTTTATGAGGTGTTTAGGTGGGGTGCCTGGGTGGCTCACTGGGTTAAAGCCTCTGCTTTCAGCTCAAGTCATGATCCCAGAGTCCTGGAATGGAGTCCCACATCAGGCTCTCTGCTCAGCGGGGAGCCTGCTTCCTCCTCTCTCTCTGCATACTGTGATCTCTGTCTGTCAAATAAATAAATAAAATCTTTAAAAAACAACAACAACAACAAAACAAACAAACAAACAAACAAACAAAGAGGTGTTTAGGTTTTCTGGATACAAGTCCTTTAACAAAATATGTGAGTGTACTATTTTTTTTAGCCAGGCTGCAACTTGTCCTCTCATTAAGAGCAGAAGTCCGTAATTTTGATGAAGTAAAACTTGTCCAGATTTTTCCTTTATGGATCAGGCTAAAAAATTTTTGTCTAACCCAAGGTCCAAGTATCTTCTCCTATATTTCCTCCTTCACCTTTTTTTAAGCCTTAACATTCAGAAGTTTTAGCCATTTTGAGTTAATTTTTATATAAGGTATGAAGGATAGTTGATGTTCTTTTTTTACATGTGGATATTTTCATTATAATTGAGATCTTCATCATTATTGCTGCTCATATTTTCAATTTGTATATTTGAAAATATGTATCCTTTAGTTTGTTATTTAATTAATATTTAATTTTACAGTTTTTCTTCTCATCTTTTTCTTTTTCATCATTGTCTCCTCCTCCACCTCTTCCTCCTAATTCTCTCTATATTGAAATTGTCAATACTTGGCTGTTTGGACCTAGAAAAGCAGGAACTGAAGCTGGTAGGTCCCTTCTTACCAAATTGGTTTTTAACATTTCTTCATATATATTATAAATAGATTTTTGTGTCTGCTGCCTTCAATTTCTTATTTTTCTCAAAAAGTTCTCATTGTAAATGAGTAATATGATTTTAGCATTTAACAAATGTCAAGACTTAAAGGTACACATTTTGAAAGAATATGTGAGAATTAAATCCATGAGAGACCATCATTTAGTTGGACAACACTACTGACTCACTTCTGCCTATAAATCATGAGGAGATGAAGTCATTGAATAGTTATGGGTCCAAGCCTTATGGAAAAACAATTCGAAATTAGCTTTCAAATGTCCCCTTTCTTGGCAATTTGTCAAAATGAGCAATATCTTCTGAAAATGTGAGATGGGATATTTGAATATATGCTGCAAGAAAAGCAAAAAGGCAAAATATTAAATATTTTTATATTAAATTTCCACAGGGTTTTTTGTTTGTTTGTTTGTTTGTTTGTTTTGTTTGTTTTTTGCAGAGGAGGAAAAAAGCTGGATTTACTTTAAAAAAGGGGGGCTATATAAAAATACACATTGTTATAATGAAAAATATAGGTATTTAAGCCCTATAATACCCCCTGCACTACTCCCATAATAGCCCCACCCAACCCTAACTTTCCTGAGCTTGGTAAGAGTATTTAGATCTTGAAAAAAAAAAAATGGACCCTTAGATTCTATCCTAATCCTGGACAATATGGATGAGCAATATTCTCACCCACGAACCTATAATATCTCTTTAAATACTACCAAAAATGAGGAGATTATTGTTTCCCAAAGACATACATTCCATAGTCCCCAGTCCTTCCATACACTGAGAATATATATATTTTTATTATTATTCCCACCCAAAAACCCACCTAGAGGAAGCCCAACCCCACCCCACAGGATAATCTTTGGGATTATTATCTGTCCTAAACATGTCCAGACAGGTCTATTTTTCTAATCTAACAGGACTCTTAATCTTTTGCCCTTATCCTTTTGAAGTGATCTGAAAATCTTTTGCTACTTAGACAGATGTTAATGTGTTTTGTTTTGTTTTTGTTTTGTTTCGCTTTGTTTTGTTTTTTGATAACTGGGGTTTTCATGTCTAGAAACAATTCTACAGTTGTGGTATGACCAAGGCAGACAGAAATCCATTATCTCCCCCTTCATTCTTTTGAACAAATAAAGGTCTGTATTTGGGAAATAAGAGGGCTACAAAGAGAAGACAGTAAAGCCATCATGCAAGGTCTCTGTGGTTGGCTTGGACGTCTGCAGTAAACTCGAGTCAGAACTCGTGGCTCCTCAACAGCACTGTCTTGTCCTCCTTCTTCTTGTATCATTTCCCCCCCAAGAAAGCCATCTCATACAGTGAAACTGGGGCTGCCACTTGTGCCACCCACTGTGTGATGTGGGCTTCTCCAACCAGAATAGCCTGATCTCTGCCCCCTGGGATGGGCTCAGGGATTGCCACCTTCTTCAAGCCAGTCCAGTCTTCTGTGGGATTCTGCTGGAGCTATCATTTTGTTTTCTAGCATTATGGACCTATTGCATTATGTACCCCTTGAGCTATTACAGGCCATGGTGATTAATTTCATGTGTCAACTAGGCTAGGTCACCCACTGTACCCAGATATTTAATCAGACGTTATTCTAGACGTGACTGAGAAGGTATTTTTTAGATGAGATTCACATTAAAACAAACAAACAAACAAACAAAAACTATTTATGTTAGAGAGGGCCGGAGGGAGAGAGAGAGCAAGCAGGAGGAGAGGGAGAGAGTCCTCAAGCAGAGTCCTCACTAACCAGAGAGCCTGACGAGGGTCAAAAATGAGATCATGACCTGAATTGAAATCAAGAGTTGAACCACTTAACCAACTGAACCACCCAGGCAAGCTGAGATTCACATTGGAATCAGTAAACTTTCAGCAAGGCACATTGCCCTCCACTATGTGGTGGGCCTAGTCCAATCAGTTGAGGAACTAAATAGAAAAAGACTGATGTTTTTAGAAGAAGAGGGAATTCTGCAAGCAGACTGCCTTTGGATTCAAACTGAAATTATTCCCTAGATGTCCAGCCTGCCAGTCTGCCCTGTAGATTTTAGACTTGCCAAGCCTAGACTTGCAAGCCAACAAATTTCTTCTCTCTCTCTCTCTCTCTCTCTCTGTGTGTGTGTGTGTGTGTGTGTGTGTGTGTGTATCTAGTCCTATTGGTTCAGTTTTTCTGAACAACTCTGACTGTAGACAGGCCATCATTTCTTCCACGTGGAGGAGGAATAAAACACAAACACAGGAACATACACACATGTGAAGATGATTTAAAGCTTAAACTCTAGTCAATATACATGTATAATGCTATAAACTGACTCTATCCCCTGCCGTTTAACATGTCAAGACCATCTGTCATGTCACCATGTTACTGACTCACTTTTGAATCCAAGGGTTTAAGAGGTACGTATTACCTCATTGAAAGAATGTGCCACAATTACTGAGCTCATAGCATGATGCTGGACATTTAATTTGCTTCTGATACCAATGTCCACTCTTGTGAATGTATATAAACATCTATTTTTCCATATTTGGGTGGCATTTCTGGGTAGATTTTCAGAGGAAGAATTCCCACTTATGACAATTTGGCTCATGAAGAAATTTGCCAAATTAATTTTCCAAAGAGGTATAACGATTTACACTTGCATTGTCAAACATTAAGGTATTTATTTCTGTGAATTCTTGCCAGTATTATTATTATAATTGTCACATTTTCTGTTTTTATCTTGTTTTCACTGAAATAGAGCAGTTTAAATGCTACTTTAGATGAGGGTATACTTATTTGATTACTAATTGGAGATACATACATGATTTTTATGTTTCATTAGATACATTTCCTTCTTTTGTGGTTTGTTCATAAACTTTACTCAAGTATCTATTAGTATCTTATTGATTTATGTAAGTTGTTTGGATATTGAATATATGACAATTATTTGCCCTCTTTCAATAAATATTTTCCCTACTCTATCTTTTGCCTTTCTGGTTCAGTTACCTTTGTTCCTGCTACTCCCACTACTTGAAATACTTTTATACCAGATGTCTGTGTGATTAGCTGCTCAGCCCTTCAGGGTTTTCCTCAAGTACCACCTTCTCATTGAGGCTTTTCCCAGCCAGGCTATATAAAATTTGAGCACCTTCTCTTCCACCTGAAAATGTCTTTCCACTGACCCTAGTTTATTTTTTTCTCTTTACCACTTATCACTGTGTAACGCTATATAGCTTTAGCCGTAACTATAACTATAACTATATATGGATTTACTGATTTATCATGCTTATTTTCTGTCCCCTCCCGTCACCAGAATGATACAGTAGAATATTTTTGCTAAATATTATTCAGACTTGATTCTCCTTATATTTTCTGTCCCACTCTATTGTCTTTAAAGAGGCTGCCAAAATGTTTTGCGCTACTGGCCTCAAGCAGATATGCCCAGGAGAAAGCAGACATAGCCTAAAGCCAAATATTATTTCAAACTGTTGTGTAAAAGATTGAACCCAATGTAGAAATAATAACAGCTGACAGGGAGACATTCAACTTTTCGCCTCCACTCTCTACTAAGATGAAAGATGTGATGTCCATCTGACCATGCTGACCCACAGACTATCCTTTGGCATGACCCCAAGGAATTGGATATATGTCAGAGGAGATGGGGTGAGTGAAGAAATGAGACCCTACACATTAGATGTGTTCTATATTCTAGAGAGTCAGGACTCCCAGTTCCTCAGACCAGAGTGGCTTGCACAAGCAAGATGTTTGTTGAAACTACATAAAGGGGGAAATCAAAGGTCATTGCTCCATTTTACAGAAGGCTTCTGGATTCCAGTGCAACCCTGAGAGGGAAATTCATGGGTAACCATGGCTGGGGTTCTGTTACTCCACTTTGGCAGAATGAACACACCTCACAAAGATTAGGTAGATTTAAAAGAAAAAAAGAAAATAATACTTCTTGCAGGACTAACAGTGTGGTCTCAGATATAAACCTATATCCTTTCCCAGTCAGAATTGGTGGTTGCAGCTCGACCCACCCTGGGCTAAAGGAATCACACCAACGTAACCGAGTTAAGATAGTATTTCCTCTAGGTGGGGTGTCCTGCCTGTAGACAGCTACCTGAGAGGAACTTTTTCATTCCAAAGTGGTGGGCTTGACTGGGGACCTGAAGGAAATATTTTAACAGGGATATAAAGTAAGGCAGGCAGCCAATGGTATTTCCAAGCAATTGCATTTGGGTCACCTTCTGGCAGGAAAGATATCATACCCTGATCAATAGTAATGGCCAGAGGAGTGTTGGACATAGAGCTGCTGACTTTTCACATCTCAATTTACTTAATGGGGTGATGAAATCACCCCCAGGTGATGAAATGACTCACCGCAGAGAGCTCCCTTATCCACTTTACCTTTACTCCATGTGGAAGGGGCTTGCCTTCAGTGGGATAGCATTCACCCTGGTTCTGTGTGCATATGACATACGTTTTATCTTATACCTTTCAGAATAGCTGAGAACCTTATCAATCAGATGTGGTCTATACACCAGAAACAACAGCATCACCTAGGAGCTTGTTACAGACACATCACCTCCAGCTTCACTGCGGCCCTTCTGAATCACTTTACAAATTGATTCACATGAACATGTAAATTTGAGATATGTTGGCCTAGACCAGTCACTAGAACAGGTTGCTCAGCCTTTATCACAAAAGCATTAGAATCCCAGGGGTGAGGAATGGCCCCTGAGACACTGGCCTTTGGTGCAAAATTTAGGGAGCACCAAAAACTCAATTACCAAGATAAATAAAGTTGAATCCACATTTGTTCAGAAAATAAAAATTAATGCAAAAAATGCATGATGAAAAAAATATCAACTTTTAAAATACAGTCAGCATTACTATTTTTTCCTTTTACGTCTGGCTCAGATACTGCTAGATAAGGTGCTGCTTTAGAATATATATTCAGGTGTGTAACTATTATCCTACTCTGAATCAATTGGTCTTGGATAAGGGCAAGACGTTATCAAGAATAGCAAAAACTGTAAAGCCAGAAGAACATTTATTACTTGGAGAAAGCAAGTCCTATCAAGTTTCCTATCAAGTTATATGCCTGTGTCAGGATTTAATTATCACCTGATCATCCCCAGTAGAACTTAATCCATGTGAAGGCAGGGACTTGGTCTATTTTGCTATTATTGTTTTCTCCGGACCCTGATGAGTGCTCAAGTTGTAATAAGGTGTTTAATAAGTATTGTTAATAGAGTATACAAATAAGTGATGATTCATCCATTTAATGTAATACTGTGTAGAAATTTAAGTATTTTTTTTGAAAACCCTTTTGTTGATATTGAATACTCCTTCTGTGTTAAATACAGGAAGCATAAAACTATAAACCATATGAATCTAATATTTTTCCCCCTAGTATTTTTATATCTTAGGGAAGAGGGTTAAGTTAAATTTTTTTTTTAATCAGACTTAAAGTTTAAACCTACAAAGAGAAGTTGATAAGCTAGAATATTTCTATAAGATGAATAAGATCAAGGCTGATGTTCCTTTTCTCTTCTTTCCTTCCTAGAGCAGCTAATCACTTTTCTGCATTTGTGGGAAAAATCACTGCAGGCCTTTGGAAACCTATCACACTTCAACACACCGGGACAAAATTATTGGTAGGAGGACCATAAAAATGATTATCCATAGTGGGTCACTTTGGAAAATGAAAGGGGGCACTGTTCAAAATGACTGTACAACTACAAACACCAGGACTGTCTTGGGAAGAACCAGGACACGTGCTCACCATGGTTGGTAGTAATACCTCACATGAGTGCCCTTGGTTCTACTTGTTTCTAATAAGCAAACAAAGAAACACAGAATGGCTAGGAGATATCTGGGTCTTTAGGACTTCAGTCATCTTGCTGGAAATTAAGAAAAAAAAAATTCCCACATAATCAGTGGTAGCTGAAGTATACTGTCTATTTGGAGTTTGATCCATAACGTAGAACAATTGAAAGAGAATCACTCTGAATATTAAACGGCTCCAATTTCTAGAACAGAATAGCCTGCCAATAAATTGTCCATTTGCTCTCTGAGAGGGAGAATCATGTGCGTGTTACACACAATTACAGGTAAGAGCAGATGTTAAATATTTAGCAGAATGACTAACAACTATTGTAGCTTCCTTTCCCCCAACTAGTCTGGGTCTAATAATCCATCATAGTTAAAACAAAAACCCATCTCATTAACTAGAAACTCACTTCACAGCAAAGCTTTCCAAGTCCTTGTGGGTCATTAGAATGGGATTTTGACACTTTCTTTCATTTAGACATTGGTGCCCTGAGCAAAACCAGCCTGAAGATCCCTTTGTACAACTCACATAGGGCTATAGTCCCTTCATTTAGAGTCTCTTTTTTGGCACTGGGGATACATAGCTTTTCATGCTGCGGCTTTTCAGATGCTAGAAGAGCTAGAGGGCAACCCTCATATGGGGTTAACAGGGTTAACAATTGCCGATCAACTACTACCCAGCAGTATCTGAAGTCCCTGTGTTAAAGGAGTGATGTGGTTATACCCTTTCTGATCCTCATTTGATTGGCGTCATTGCTATTAATAAATAGGACTGAAAGAAGGAACCGAATGAGAAAGCTCACCCAAAACTTCAAATTAAAAGCCTAG